>NW_026592510.1:6625584-6742663 GCF_907164565.1 Psammomys obesus | reverse complement strand
TTATATTATATTATATTATATTATATTATATTATATTATATTATATTATATTATATTATATTATATTATATTATATTATATTATATTATATTCAGCTGTTTATAGTTTATAGCTTCCTGAAGAGCATGTCCAAATGTCTTAAGCCCAATAGTACCTTAGTGATAAAACTACCTTTTTGCTGTTGTATTTTCTGGGAAATACGCAATTTCACTCTTGACCTACCTAGTCTAACTCAAATCTCAATACATTGGTAGGATCCAGTGCTTTTACTACATTGAACTGTATTTTTCAAAGATGGTTCCTAAACACCTGCATTTGGACCATTCAAGATGTTTGTTAAAAATATTCAGCGCTCTAGTCCAAGTCTATATGACCAGCAGTTTGGGAGCCATGCACACTTTCCACACTACTACTTTCACAATCAGGCCTGGCCCTGGTTTGTAGAATTTGGCGTTCAACTCTTGGACATCAACTTGCAGCTCATCCCCTGCCTCTGCTCTCAGCTGTCTGTTCAGTTTAGTAGCACAGAGATTCCGCTTGGACTACTGACTCACACTGCTGCCCTGCCTCTGGAAGCACTGATCCAGCCTCACACTCCAAAGAGATTCTTGGCTCCCAAATAATGAGCCTAACTCTCGGAGGTCCCATCTCTGAGGAACTGTACGCTGTTCGCTATGTCCCTTGCTCTAATGTGAGACAGTACGAAAATGAGAAGTGCCATTCTGCCCTGATTGGGATGAATCAGGCAGAACGTTACAGAGTTATAATCTAGCCATTCGCCGGTCAAAGTAATGAGGTCAGCAGCCTCATCCTGCCAATTGTTAGGAATACAGAATATTATATACAGTCCACCTGAGATCCATACTGATAGGTTGGTAATGGCCCCAAAGGTGTATCTCTGCCATAATCTCCACAAGATTTGAATGTTACCTCATGTGGTGAAGTTTTTGAAGATTTGAGTAAAGGGACTGCAGCTCATACAGCATGATCTGAATGAGCTTTCAGTTAAATCGCATGCATCTTCAAGAGAGGCAGAGGGAAAGCACACCCAGAGAAGAGAAGGCAATGTCAAGCACAAGTAGAATCGCTGCTCCAGTTATGAGCAAAGAAATGCTGGCAGGTGGAGAGGTCAAATAATGGATTTTCCCCCAGATCATCTAGCTCTAATGATTCCCCATGCCCCTGTGTGTGTGTGTGTGGGGGGGGGGTGTCTGTCTGTCTCTTTTTATTTTAGGTACATTGGTGCTTTGACTGCATGTATGTCTGTGTTGGGGTGTCAGATCTCCTGGGATGGTAGACAGTTGTGAGCTACCATGTGGGTGCTGGGAATTGAAGCCGGGTCCTCTGGGAGAGCAGCCAGGGCTCTTAACTGCTCAGCCATCTCTCAGGCCTGTCTGTCTCTTCTTATTAAGCCAGGATTCAATCCTGGTGGTTCCTCTCTGATAATGGTCTCTAAACTTACTCATCAACTAAAGGCCTCACTTCTAAATACCAGATCATGTTTTTACCTCCTCAACACCTCTTATTGGGTATTAAATTTCTACATGAGCCTGTGGGACACATTCAAATAATTCCCAGACCATAGCATTCCTTTATATTTGTCAGGATCACTGGAAATTTATTTCTTTTTTTGGGGGGGGGGTGTTGGGGATTGAACCTAGAGCCTCATTCACAGTAGGCACGTGCTGTAGCACTGAGCTGCATGCTAATGTTTCTTTTGTGAGGAAGAGTACAAAACAGTCGTCTAAATAATTTAATTTAAAGGCTAAAAGTAGCACATATAATCAAGTGTGGTGGTGCATGCCTTTAATTCCAGCACTTGAGGAGGCAGAAGCAAGTGGATTTCTGCGGATTCAAGGCCATCCCGTTCTACAAATCAATTCCAGGACTGCCAAGGCTACACAGAGAAACAAAAGCAATGGACAATGGGCATGAAAGCTTCTGATAGGGCTATACTCAATGATCATGCCAGGCAGGAGATGAGACTTTTTTTGTTAGCCAATAGGCAACTTATTCATTGTGGGACTATGAACAGCATAGCTGAGCTCTGGAAGTGTTGTCACCAGCAATAGCAATACCAAAGCACATCCAAGTCAGGCATAGTGGCAGATTTCACCACTCAAGATGAGCTAGAAGGACTGAAACTTCAAGGCCGGCCTGTATGTACCAAGTTTCATGCCACCCTTGGCTACCCAGTGAGCCCTGTCTCAAATGAAGAAGATTCTTCTCCTAGCACACAAGTTGAAGTTAAAACCCAGCAACGAGGACATGGCCAGTGGAGCCACCTGTTCACCGGGGCGGGTGCAGACATGCATTTCTTTAATTGCATCGACTCATCACGCCTTTCACAGGCAATGGTCTCGAGGTCTCGAGGTTTCATTTCAGTTCCACCTTATCCATCCTTGTCAGCAGTTCCTGGGAGAGAACAGGGAAGTCCCTCGATTTCTTCAGACCTGACTTAGTTCATTTCCAACCTTCTACCAAATGGGGAAAAACTTCTCTATTTAATTTTTCCCAGTTAGTGTCCTGTCCCAAGAGCCCAGGGCTATAGAGATGCATTTCCTTACAGATGAGGCTGCTAGTGAACGGCCCCATAGCTCACACTACGCTAATTAAAATTATCTAGGCAAATTAGATGCTATATTACAAAGTGGTGTGTTTTTTTTTTCTCCCTAATAGGGGGACTAGAGCTTGTTAGATTGCTGTTTCTTAATTTGCTATGATCTTAAAAGAGACCATTAGGTGTGAAATGAAAGCAAATACCTGACCCAAAGCAATCTAATCTAATACGACTTCCTTGGTATATTTAATTAGTATTCTTTTTTTGGTTATGAAATCAGTTATGTTTATCATGAGCAAAATTTTCTGAACCTCTCTCTATTTTTTTTTCTGATTGAAAGGCAGTCATCTAAATAATATCTGTCATCTAAATAATACTCAAATATGAATGAAGGTTTTCTCACATGACTTTTTTTTTTTTTTTTTTACTGTTTTGTAATCATGTCTGATGGCCTTCACGAGTAATATACTGAGCCATATTCCTGTGCATGTGTGGCAACGCCATCTCTTTAATTGGACTGAACAGTTTCTGCAGGGCCGAGGCAGCTTACTCTTTCCTAGATTCTCCATTTCAAACAAAGTGTCCAGGCAGCCTCTGCATAGTGTGGGAATGAATGAGGAGAATTCCCAGTCAAAGATTTAACCTTTCTAATATGCGGTTGCTCTATTTTGTTTCTCTGTTGCTGGGATAAACACCATAAGTAAAAGCGATGGAGGATGGAAAGGGTTTGTTTGCTGTACAGGTTACACTGCCTCACCAAGGGAAGGTAGGACAGGCACTTAAGGCAGGAACCTTGAGAGCTGTAGGCAGGAACTGAATTAGAGACCGCAGGGGAACTCGGCTTACAGGCTTGCTCTTTATGGCTCGGGCATTCTGCTGCTTTTTACTGTTGTTTGTTTGATTTTTGTTATTAGTTTATTTTGTTTTGAGACAGGCTCTCACTATTTAACTCTGGCTGGCCTGGAACTCACTGTACAGACTTGTCTGGCCTTAAAGTGATAGAGGTTTAACTGCTTCCGCCTCCCCAGTGCTTGGATTAGAGCATACCACCATGTCTAGCTTTAGCTTTCTTTCTTATACAGCCCAGGCCACCAGTCCAGGGGTCGCACGACCCACAATAGGATGGCCAGACTTTCCACATCAATCAATAATCAAGAAAATGTCCCACAGACATGCTGACAGGCCAGTCTGATGGACGCAATTCTTCAGTCAAGGTTTATTTTTCCAGAAGACTCTAGTTGTGTCAAATTGATGACACTAGCCAGCATAGCTACATTAAAATATTTCATTTTATCAACTTAAAGAACTGATCTTGAATATCTTAATCACATTCCTAAGGTAAAAGCAGCATAATTCTACATATAGGGACAAATTTATAACTCACAACTTTCACATTTGATGTGTGTAGATTTTTCTTGGAAGCATCTTTTCTTGAAATTTAAATATGATGAAAAATCTCCACATGTAGTACTTTTTTTTAATACCTCCTACCTATTTTTTAAAGACAGTTATTGTGGGCTTTTTTCTTTCACTCTCCCTTTCATGATGGTGTGTGTGCTTTGACAACACCGCATCTGTGTTTACCGTTGCTCAACCATTTACCATTTTTGAATTATAAAGTCATTATCCAGTATACACATTCACTTACAGTCATTTGAAAAATAGGAGCTGTGTGCCTCCAGACTCCTGATCTCTATTAATATTTGGCACAAGGGAAGTTTGCAATGTTTTGAATGCATGAACACTGGCACCTCATTTCCTTTTTCATGTCTGTCTCTATCTATTGAGGAGTAAGACCATCCCGCCCACCCAGATCCAAATATTGGGTTACAGAAAGAGAACAGAAAGCAGTGCAGTACCTGGATGGCTCACAAAATGCAAAATCAACCCTAAAATTAATACATGGGGCCAAGCTTTATACACTTTGTGTCTGGTGACACAGCTTCAGATTTTAGCTTTGCACCCAGAGTGCTGACAGACACAATGGCTGAGCAGTATTATAGTGGAGAGAATTGATTTTACTAATGCATGAAACGAGTGCAGCATTTTTATGCTAAGCAATTAGTTTTTGGCAAGGAAATCTTTGTAGAAAAAAAGGAACCGCTTTTCTGGGTGACAGAGCAATTTTCTTCATTGGAGTAAAATATTCTTTACAAAATCTAAATGTTTGGGGAGTATATGAAAGTCAAAAGAACAATCACGTCCTCTTTCTGTGACTTGTGACACCATGGTAGATGGCACAAAAAGGGGTCACAGGCTTTGATTCACATGTCACCTGTTCTCCAAGTGAAAAACGGTGAGTGGGTGACTTGGGTGTCCCCAACCTCAATCCTGTTATTTCAGAAATAAAAAGGAGGACAGAGGGAAAGCTTGTTGCTAATACATGCTTGCTTGTTCTCTAACTAAAATGTTATTTGACAGCTTTGACTTCCTTGATATGGTTGTGCCAGATGCTGATGATGAAACAAGTTTTCAAAATTTCTTAAAACCATGTTAGTTCAATTACCACGGAGCAGAAGAAAACAAACAAACATACAACAACATAGCTCTTTAGTGCCCTGTGAACAAAGTTAACCCATCATCGCCCATAAATATAAGCAGTAATTATATTTAATCCCTTCATCATCTTGGTCTCCTTCTTTTCCAGGTCAATACAGGAACGTCCCAGATTCCCATAATTTCCCATTCCCTGGAAATTGTTGTCTTGAATATAAAGGTGGTAACATTAAATTTTACAATTTTCTCTTCATATGGTAAAAAAAATCATTATTTCCATTTTATTAATCTCTGTACTGAATGACAACCTTCAGTGTTTGATATCTGAGCACAAAGGTAAGTCCAAAGGGAAAAGGAGCGGGAACTTGGAGAGGCTGGAGAATGCCCACGGCACTACAGACCCCAAAGAATAAAGCATTGCATTGTTCTTTTTGTTCAATGTCGAGACACAGCTTATTTCCCCCCAGGTTACCCGAACCCTTCTCTATGGTAGCTGACTTACATTAAAAGCAAACTTTCTTTTTTATTCCCCTCAAGCTGCAGTCAGCGGTAGCTAAAAGAACATAGCTACATAGCAGGTAGGCAAAGCATCTTAGCAGTTGACTGGATAGTTAACAGGGCACCTTAAGAAACGAATTTCCATTTAGCATCCTGTCTACACAATACCATTCCCCAGTAGCCTTTGTAGTGACGTGGAATGTTCCCGAGGGAAAAGAATAGCTCCTTCATACACTCACTTTACTCTTCAGTGTCACATACTCTACAAAAAAAAAAAAATTATAACTAATTGGATTTAGATTCTACTCAAAACCTCTCACACATACAAGTGTTCATAGTGTCACGAATAACAAAGGAAACAAGTACCTTCCTGGGCTGCTATCAAAGGTTTTTTGTTAGTAGCTCTTTATGAACTTGTCATCCTGTGGCAGAAAAGGCAAGCTCTGTTTATTTTGTCTGACCGCTATTTTCTATGACATGTTAAAGAAACGTTTTAAGGACTAAATGTTTCAGAAGTCTAAACCTTAGATTTCCAACCACAGATTTGTGTAATTCAGCCAAATAGTGAGCAGATGTTCATTTGAAACCTGATTGTATTTCTCAGAGAGGGCATTATGCATAAATCACACACATACACATATTTATTATGCATAAATCGTGTATATCTGCACATCTGTACATACATACACCACACCCACACACACCCACACACACACATACTCTCTCCTTTTGAAAATGAAAAGGCAGATAATGGAGATCCCACTACTATGTTGCTAGTGCCTCATCATCATTCGCATACATCAAGGCATTTCTTAAGCCTCATCTAAGAAGCTTCTGGTTGCGGTAGCGGGTAGTTAACAGAGACCTACAACTGGCCAAGGCAAAGACAGTGAGAGACTACATAACCTCAGCCCTAGAGGGAACATATATATTGTGCTCCCCAGGGGATCTTTGCAGAAGATGGGGGGGAAAAATGTACCGCCAGCAGTGGTGGATGACTCCAGGAAAACATTATCTTCTGACACAGCAGGGCAGCTCTCCTTATGAACTCACGGAAGTTTTAACAGTGTGTAAAGAGTCTGTGCAAGACCAAATCTTAGAGTGGAGAGGAGAGTTGGGTATGTAGTTCTATCTCTAGTCATGCGATTGTTGCAGATCATTAGCTGTGGAGAGGTGGAAAGACAGTATTTTGTTTGTTCGTTCATTTGTTTTTCCTAGGAGTGTAGTCCCTGGTAAGCCGACCATGCGCCAGTGGAAGATCCCACATCCATGAATATTTGGGCAGCACAAAGTGGTCTTGATTAATTAAAAATATTGAAACATGTGGTGGTTTGAACAACAATGGCCTCCATTGGCTCATATACTTGATGTTGGTTCTCAGCTATTCAGGAAGAATTCCGGGGTGCGGCTTTGTGGGAGAAGTCTGTCCACTGGGGGTGGGCTTTGAGGTTTCAAGAACCCACACCCTGCTCTCTGCCTCCTGCT
This sequence comes from Psammomys obesus, assembly GCF_907164565.1. Classification (NCBI taxonomy): domain Eukaryota; kingdom Metazoa; phylum Chordata; class Mammalia; order Rodentia; family Muridae; genus Psammomys; species Psammomys obesus. The sequence goes on along the minus strand of NW_026592510.1, from coordinate 6,735,624 downwards.
TATGGATGAGGTATAAACTTTCAGAGACTGCTCCAGCACTTTGCCTGCCTGCCTGCTACCACGCTCCTACCATGACGGTCATGGACTCACCCTCTGAAACTGTAAGCCAGCCCTTAGTGAACCATTTTTTTTATAAGTTGCCTTGGTCATAGCGTCTCTTCATAGAAATAGAACAGTAACCATGACACAGGATACAATGTTTGTTGAGTAGGGAAGGGGACAGATCTGGGAAGAATTGAGGCAAGGGATGAATATGATCAAAATAAAGTGTAGGAAGCTATCAAAGAACTAGCTTAAAAAAACACGAAAGGTCCATTTAGAGGAGAAGACTTTGGCTATGAATTCTCTGGGTAAAAACCAAGGAATGGGTGCCATGTGTTGGATTGTTGCTTAGAATCATTTCAGACTGTTGTGGTGGTGTTAATTTTTCAGACTATTAATTATGACATTGCTGATTCAGAATGTGATTGCATTTTAAACTGTAGGTGGTTCTTATATTTAAATTTTGAAGTCTAGAATGAAGGATTTAAGGTGCTCTTTGACCCAGCAGACAGATGAAAGATGACGTTGATAGGACTGAGTCAAAAGAATAAATGCTAGTGTCTTATAAGGTCCATTAAAACCAAAAGTGAGAGAACAGTGCACATTGTAGAGACAATGGCTATGCTCTGTATGATTATATTCTAGTCAGGGAGATAGGCAATGGCCAGCTTTCTGAGTCATCTTGTGTTTGACTCCCATATGATTGATTGCCCTTGAAAATTACAGCTGTGAAATAACCATATACAAAAAAAAAAGCAATAGAGTGAGAATCCAGAGAGTGCTTGAGTCCACATATATATTAGAGAGTTTACAAAGGTGCTGAACCATTAGGGATACTCTTAGTCTATAGTTTCTCAAACAAACACTGAAGATCATTGCTGGAAGTAAAATAAAAGAAAATAGCTGAGGCTCATTAATGTTCTGAAACTTGCTCATGTCAAAATGGAAGTTACTAGAGCCAGGCTTTGCAGACCGAACCTACTTCAAAACCTTTGCTAATATGCTACGCTGCCAGTTGATTGGCATTTAAGTAGAAAATGATTTAAGTGTGAATATGCAGAATGAGAACAACCTAGCAATCTAAAACTGTAGATTACTCAATGGAAACATGGAAGTATTATGTGTCCTATTTGAATATTCACATTGAATCTCATTGTCTGAAAAGCTGCTCCAAAGTTCCCATAGTTTATCCTTCATCCTAATGCAAGGACTATCTAAAAGACACAAACCCTGTAGGAGCTCCCAGGAATTTCTGCTTCGCTTTGCATAAAGACCTGCTGTTGTGAGATAGATGGAGAATTTAGTATTTGAAATTGGTCATTACTTGTCTCCAACTATGCAAACATACCCGAAGGAAGAATCAGAGCCGCTATGCACCCTCGCTCTGCTGTGGACTGGTTTCCTTTCTACAGTTTGATCCTTGAGATTTTCCTTTTGGAAATGGAGCTTATGGTCTTTGTACTTGAACTAGAGAAATCTCCCAATGAAGGCACCAACTCCTACATTTCCCAGTAGACAAAAATGAAGTGTTCTCAGCAAAAACGTTTATCAGTGGACACCAAGGAGACCTAGGAGATCTTTTTTTTTGTTTGTTTGTTTCATTAATTAACCAATTTATTTTCTTTCTATCCCAATCCAAGCTTTCCTTCCTCTCCTGCCTCTCAGCTCCCCTCCCCAGTTCCCCACACCCTTTCTCCTCAGAGAAGAGCAGGCCTGCATGGATATTTACCCATGTTGGCATATCAAGTTGCAGTAGGACTAGGCATGCCTTGTAGGAGATCTTTTGAAGTGATATTTCAGAAGAAGTTTATTAATGAATAAAAAAAGTAAAAAAAAAAAAATACCAGTAGAATTATATATCTATTTATTTATCTTTAATTGTTTGACAGTCTCATACATTTATATAATGAATTCCCCTCTCTTATCCCTTGCTTCTGGAATCCTTCTCAATCATTCATTCTCCTTTATAACTTGATGTCTTTGTGTTTATGTGGATGTGTTTCCATGACCCACCGAGTTTAATTAATTTCTTGCCTGAGCATGAGTGAGAAGTTACTTACTAGATGGAGCGAGGGCACCTCATCAGTGGCTATACCAGTGAAGAAATTGACAGTTCCTTGGCCGACAACCAGTCACTGCCACTACTTCTTCAGGAGGGGGTGAGGCCTCAAGAGCCTCTGGCTTTCATGGCAAAATAGTAATGAGCTCAATCTTGAGCAGATCTTGCAAAGGCAACTCAGCTGCAATGACACTAGTAGCTATACGATACTGCGGAGAAGGCCTGCCAAAGAGAAAAGAGTTTGTCTCGAGTGTTTCCTAATGAGCTATTTGGCATAAGCTCTCTCCTCTAGAAATCCCTAGATTTCTCAATTATAAAATGCAGGTAAGTCAATTTTGAAAGATAATCATTAGGATTAAATAAGGAACATATAATCTGAGCGCATGCTTTTAATCTGAAAACTCTGGAGGCAGAAGCAGTTGGATCTCTGTGAGTTTGAGGCCAGTCTGGTCTACAGTGCAAGTTCCAGAATAGCCAATGCTGTTAACACAGAGAAACCCTGTCTCACAAAGCCAAAGCCAAACCAAACAAAAGCAAAACAACCCCAAACAAACAAACAACAACAAAAAGTCCCCAAAATTAAAAAAAAAAACAAACAAAAAGCATATGGATATAGACAACAGCAGCTTGCAAATTCTAGCAATTTGTCCTTTTTTTTTCTCTCCCCCAACACTGTAAATGTTAATAACTAAAAACAGATGTTATGAAAGATGTTAAAAATCAGAGGATCATTCAACTAAGTGGGATAAACACTGTGAGAATGAGCCTTTGCTGAACTTTGCTATGAGCTGTCATGACTGTCCTTATAACTTCCTATTCCTATTACTTATTTCAGAATCTTAATTACATACTATATTCAGTTTTGATAGTTTTAAGTTAATCTTTTCTTCCCATATTTAAGAGTTTTGAATTGAGAGACCTAGTTGATCACTCTTGGGAGTATCTATCAGGTCTTGGCACAATGTGGCTTACCAGGTAGGCATTTAAAACTTGCTTTACTTAATTGAGTGACGTCACAGAAGAACTCCATTCAAACAAAAGGCTATTGTATTGCACTTGGCAAATGAGGTCCTCACCATTACAGTGAATTACCGCAGGTACAACAGAGTTATTAAAACCATAATGGAAACAAATTAATTAATAGAAACCAATTAATTCTCTCCAAATACCTAGAAATGTACTTCAGACTTGAAAAAAAAAGAGTAAGTGGAAGTAATTTGACTACAAATGTCCAATTAAGTTCTAGCATTAGGGATAGAACATAATCTCAGGAATTCTTGGTCCTATTCTCAATGTAATTTAGAACCCATCAAGAGATTTTTCAAAGTCTTAACTAAACAAGATTCTCATCTCAAACAAAAGAGTGGAAGAAAGCTTCCCTGAATTTTACACAATACACCACCCTTAAATACTGTGAGTTAATCCCACAAAGCAGGAAAGTTTCACCGCAAAGTTCTGTGTGTCTATCCTACACTCTACCCTGCAGGTAAGCCTTAAAGGCACCTGGCGAATAATTCATCTTACCCACATTAAAATAATTTTCTGCTTCAGTTATTACATTTCCAGTAATTATTTCAAAATTATCTTGACATTTGCTCATGAAAATTTAAGCCGCTGAAGCTCAGGACACATGACATTACTCTTTGCAGCATTTCTCATTACTGGCAAAGCCAAATTTATCAACCCAATTCATTTCCCAGTCTAATATGCATTTCTTTTTTATCTGGCTCATGTTTATCACATACACATAAATTAGCTTCCCCTTTGCTACAAGATTCCCAATGCCATCACTAAATGATCAAATTTCCACTCACCATCGTCATTAAAACATCTATTAAAGAAACACAGCACACACACACACATACACACAGCACTTAAAGAAATGCATTACCATCTCTCAGTAACTTTCACAAGAAAATCATTGCCCAATGGGAGCTTAGCATCAACTGGATGCCATGAAGGATGCCTAAGCAATGCTGACCAAATCTCTGACTCAAAATTCTTTTTTTTTTCCAGATTTTATTGGACAAGTGTTACCTTAAGGCAGATAAGTTAGTAGTGAGAAAGACCAAATAATTTTACTTACTAATGAGTTTTATAAATCAAGATATTAAAGGGTAATGGGTTTGAGTAGAGTCTTATACAACTGACAGTTAAGGAAGATTCTTTGAAGCCAAGAGAGTTAAACATACACACAAAAAAGTGAATGATGAGATAGTAGAGATGAGATGGTCCCAATAATTCCAGGTAATAGGAATATCTCTTAAATGCCCGAGGCATGGAGCATAAAGGGAGAGTTTTATTATGGAGAAGCAATAATGAGCTAACGGAGTGTTAGGTGTCTGTGGGAGGGTTCAGATGTAGCGGGCATAGACAGCTGATTCACAGGTCCTCCTGTGGACGCAGTCTAAACTGAGTTTTAAGTGGCCATTAAGGTTTGGTGGTATTTGGTTGTCTTTTCTTTCTAATTCCTCCACCTGGCAAATAAAGGTTGAATTAAGAGAGTAGTGACTACTAGCCCAGATGCAGTAGACGGTGATAAATATGGAAAAGTCAAGTACAGATGGAGAGGTCCACTGTGGAAGCTGAAGGGACCCTGTAGTGAGCACGGTCTGGCAGGCCTTGCCCTTTGCCCTGATTCCCTCTGCCTTGCTAAAAAAATCTTTAGATTACATTCCTGAAGCTAGACACCAAGGTCTATTCCTTTAATTTAGCCACTTCCCTCTCTTTTGGCTGACTACCAAGGCCCAGCTATCAAAGTATTGAGGTCCGGCAATCAAAAGCCCCATTTGGCTCAACTAATTAACAAGCCCAATTAAAATTAAACACCTAACACGGGGTTTCTCATTTTACCTTTATAAGCTGCCATTTTTCTATGTACCACATCTGTGGTCCTTTCTAGCCAGAGGCAGTCCTCTGTCCATTTCCCCTCTGAGACAAATACCTTTTCTCCCTCTTCCTTCTTTTCCTCCCCTTCTCTCTCATTCTCTATCTCTAGTCTTTGTTTCTTATTCCCTGCCCTCTGTCCCTCTAGGGAAAAGAAATCTTCCTTTGTGCTGAGAATTTGGTCTTGGGGGTCCTGAGACAATACTTTTCCTTTCAGAAACATCTTAGCAGAAAGGAAGGCAGAAGCTATAAGGAGTTCCATGTTCAGGGTAAAACGAGAAATGAAGGGGATTCTGTAGTTGTGATAGGGTGTCCCCACTGGGAGAGGCAGTGAAGAGGACAGGGTGACTCATAGTTTACTTAATAAACATCTCTGTGATGGCAGAATTTGAAGAATTCTCTTACTTTATCAACTATTCACATTAGACTCTATTCTACTGGATTCTTCGCATTTTCTCAGATAAAGCAGCTCTGACTTCATGAATGATTAGCATCAAAAGGCTTACTGTTGAGGTATCTACTATGCACTTCCCCCGACAACAACAGCTTATGAATAAAAACAATCTTTGTATGTAGCAATTATGTACTCTATTCACACTATCACGCAAAAGAAAATCAATTATAACTTTCACTGAATATAAATCTTGCCAGCTATGTCATTATGGGTTCAAATCATTTTCAAAGAATACAAAATAAAATAGATGTGAACCTGATTAACTTCTGAATTTTTGTGGCTGACAGTCTTACGAAACCTATGCCTAGATGAGAAAGTATTCTGATTTTTTTTTTTTTTTTTTTGTTAAGAATGAAAATAATACAAGTCTCAGCAAACCATCTATATCAAAGCTTCTTTTCTACTGCTTCTTTCATGTTTAAAAGCTGCTGGTCTCCACTATGTCCAACATAAGCAGTCTCTATTTGAGCTCCACGAGAGCAAGCAGGGCCCGGAAATGTGCCTTTTCAGATAAAGGATATTATACAATAGTGGTTAGATTCATTCATTCTTTCTTTCTTTCCTTCCTTCCATCCTTTTTTCTTTTTCTGTCTCTCTCTTTCTTTGTTTTTTTTTTTTTTTTTTTTTTTTTTTTTTTTTTTTTTTTTGAGGCAGGGTTTCTCTGTGTAGCCTTGGCTGTCTTGGACTAGCTTTGTAGACCAGGCTGGCCTCAAACTCCCTGAGATCTGCTTGCCTGTGCCTCCCCAAGTGCTGGGATTATAGGTGTGTGTCTCTCTTGGTTAGATATTTTCAAGCCATGTCTACCACTTTCTTCAGTTGTAGTAGTTTATGAATTTATCTTATTAATTAGTCATCATGCATTGTCTAAAGTAGAAAATAGATGTTCCATATTATAAAGAAAATATTTTTGGGCCATTTCATAGACAGCATAAGCTGTTTCTGTTTTGTTTTATTATTGTTCTTATGATGTTGTTTTAAAAAATGATACCCATTATTTTAGCCACATGTTTTAAGACACTGAGGAGAACTTGCCCTGGTGTCAGAAAGGTGACCTTTTAACCCTCTCACTCTTCTTGTGATTCTCTTTAAATGCAAATAATCTTTTGGGAACCTAATTTAAAAACAGCTGAGTTTCCCTCTGACTCTGATGCCTGCCTTTGGATCCTGTTCCCCCTAGCTGGGTTGCCTTGTCTGGCCTCTGAGGGAGAGGAAGTGTCTCCTCAGAGTGGTGGGGAGTGGTAGTGTGAGGGGGAGACGGGAGGAGAGGAGAGAGGGGATGTAAAATGAATAAATAAACAAATAAATGGAGGAAAAAAAAGAGTCCTACAAGCAGCAAACTGAAGGCAGTAAGTTGCCAAGCCAAGCCAACTCCCAGGTCATTCTCTGCCATCCTGTCTGTAATCTTATCAAGTGATCATAGGAGCAGTGTGGGAACATCTGTGGCCATGTTCCCTGTGACTGAAACATTCTATCCTGTAGGGAGGCTCATTAAGACAGGAAATAAACAACTCAGAATAGGTTCAGGAAGTTTTCGGCACTGACCAGATTCCCAATGCTCCTCTCACCCCCTAACGTACATACACAAGACTGAAAAAGGTTACTCATAGACAATCCAAGTTGCAGAGAAGACTTTTTTTTTTCTTTTAACTGAAAATAGATTCTTTTCTCACACAATACATCCCAAGGGAAGGGAACTTGCCCTTCCCTTCACTCCTTCCAGCTCCCCCCACCTGCCCTCACCTCCTTTCTCCCCCAGGTCCATTGTCCCCTGCCCCCATTTCCCTTCAGAAAAGAGCAGGTCTCAGGACAAAACAAGTTACAGTAAGAGAGGGCAAAAGCCCTCACACATATTGGGGCTGAACAAGGAGACTCTTGGAGTAAGCCTGGCTGGCCGAGGAAAGCAGAGCAAAAGTGTTCTTGAAAGTGGCGGAGGCCAGACTAACCGCCTCGGGAGGCTCAGAATAACTGAGCCTGTGGAGGACGCTGCAACCTGCCTAGCTGCCTTCATTCAGGCTGTGCAGTGCACTTCAGGCTTTCCGCTTTTTTGAGCTGTCACCCATCCTGGGGTGGGCTTTGCTGATGCAGTTGTCATGGGTCATTTCTGCTCCTGGTAAGCAGTGTCTCATCCATAACCTGGAAGTAACCCCACTAAAAGCCATTGGTTCAGCAAGTTGGACCTTGGTGGTATTTGTACTTTGGCCTGTCATTGGTCCCTAACTGTGATGGATTTTTGTTTGTATTTCTCCTGGAAGAGTCTGTCACACCTTAGGCAGTTAGGGGTCCATATCTCTGGAGCTCTTGTGCTCGTTATTGGTACCCAAATGCAAATAGATGCCGCCAAGAGGTGTTTTCATTCTGAAGCTGGATCTTGCCTTGCAGCTCATGGTCAAAGCATGCTTTCTGATGTGTTCACTGGAAGAGCTGTGCCTCCTAGATGCCTAAGGAACCTTATTCTTAGAAGCCAGCACTAGGTCTGACTTAGTTTTCATAGTTTAGGAAATGGGGTTGAGATTATCACTTGCTGGGTGAAAACTAAACAGTAAACTCATAAAAGAGGCAATGCGTTTGAAGCCATAAACCTGCGGGATGTATCTGTTGACACATGGAATTTGGTTGTATGCTAAGTGTCACTACCCTTATTTAGAGATCCATGTGGCTTATTCTTCTTTGTAATTTTTTTTCCCCACTTCGGAGACTGATTTAAAAGCATTGTTTGCAGCATACCAGCATATAAAAACACTAACAGAAAGACCACAGTAATCATGAAAACCTCCCTGAAGAATTCTGAAATTAGTTATAACATCCAAGCCTACTTAAACTGGGTAATATTTAAAGCTGTATCTTTTCTCTCCTCCAGTGATTAAAAAAAAATGAAATTCTTCTTTTAAAATGAAGCTGTAAATTGTGTTGTCATGACCTCAGAGACAGAAGGCACACGAACAAATCCAATCAGAGACACTGCTTCCGGCATTGACTGCAGCTCTGAATCAAGATCCTTTCTTTTCAAAATTTTAAACTGAACAGTTTTTGTTTATTGTTTGTTTGTTTTTTTTAATATTTGGAGCCAGAATTGACTGAAAGTAAAGGTGCTTCTCCCCCCCCCCCCCACACACACTTTGGAAGCATTTAGAAATTTCCATAAGAGTGTGAATGCATATCCCACTGCCTACTATTATGGTAAGCTGCTAAGTGCTTCTTGTCTTTCTCTAGTGAAGAGAAAGAAAATCTAAAATGCTAAAGCAGTGACTGACAGCCCAGGCTAATGTTAATCCCAAACCACTGGCAACTGTCAAGGCACTTCTAAAGAAACAGTTTCTAGCTGCTCTAAAACTGACACAGGTACTCATTTTGTTTCGATGGTCATTGAGCATAAACAGAAAGGCTTCTACCCAGTTCAACTTGTGCAGCAATCTGTCCACTGACAGAGAATGCTCCTTGGCAAAGTTTAGGGACAGATTTTTATGGGGCCATAATTAGGCCCAGGTTGGAGTGCTCTGTGTATAAGATTTATTAGCTCGATGGCAAATCAGCCTCTGTTACTAGCAGGAACTCTCGTTGAATCTTCAGGCATCCACTGATTAAAAATATGTACCTGATTTGTTTGCAAAGGGACAATTACAATAATTTTATGAGAGAATTGGAATGAATCAGACTAAACCAATTTAAGTCAATCAAAGTGATAATTTACATATTATTCAGAGTTCAATAATAGCAATCTGCTTTTAGTGATTAAATACAATATGTATTAATTCTTATTTCTTCCATACTTAGCATTTTAAAATACTCATCAAGACTTCAAACAATATATGTAAAATTACAAAGTAGTTAAGGATGTATTGGATATCTTCTGGGCAGTGGAATCTTTTTTCAAGGATGTTTAAGAGTCTTTGAATTTGTTTATCGGTCTAGATGTAGGACAGGGAAAGCTGTATGAGAACAATCAAGCTAGTAGGATGTTTTCCACATACTATGAAGCTGTAGGCCTGTGTCTAAATGGCTTTCAGAGGTTCTAGGAGAATCAGAGTTTTGAGACAATTATCAGATGAGATTGGGCATGTTAGCGGTGTACAATTGCCTACACTCTGGAAGAATTCTACCTTCACCTTCAAATTCTCAGGTCAGGCAAAGGTGTCTTTTGAGCTGTGCTTTGAATAATTCATCACCAGGCTTGTTGCATGGGGACACAGTTGGATTCACACTAGACTCTTGCTCCCTTGAATCCTAAAGATAAAGGCTTTGGTAGGAAGAGAAGTGGCTTAGTAAAGTGCTGTGTAAAAACGTATCCCCTGAGTTAGGCATTGCAATAATTAAAATGCAGTGTAAATTTTCTTAAGTTATAGTCCTCATCAGCGTCAACTGGAAGGCTAATTAAAATATAGCCACTGGCCTCATTCCTGCATTTCAGTAGGCTTGAAGAACAGCTCTCCCCCACCCCTAAACTGCCTTTCTATTACAGTCCTAGCCTAGCTGATTATGATGCAGCGTAACCACTTCTGAGGATAAAATCCTTACTCTAGCTCACGTGTAAACAGTGGCCCTGAGGAGAGCGAAGATATCTTTTAGCATTAGATACTTTGTACTTCCCTGTCTCCAACTCCCTGGCAGGAGCTGGGAAACCCAAGAGTGCCCTTCTTCTGCCCTGTGGTCGATCTCTCCAGTGCATTCTGGGAAGTGCAGAAAGCCACTTACTCTTCAAACATGATTCCTCTTGACTATTCCACAAGAACGATCCTTAAAGCACTTTAATATCTGAGCTTTTGCACTGACTGAAAGTCTCAGCCTAAATATACGATATCACATAGCATAGTCGTGGCTGAAATAATGATTTCTGACACAGCTGAGGATTTCCTGTTGAAAGGGCGGTCAGAAAAAAGTTAGAAGAATATGCTTCCTTTAGAAACATATCAAAAAATGGAGGCCATCCATAAAGCAAATTGACTTTTCGAATTAATTTTGTGTTCAAATATGACAGTCACAAATGATTTTATACTATTCTTTTACTTAGAAAAAAATTTTAATTCTCGTCACCATTGTCTTTCAGTTTCACCTAAAGTGAAATACAATGCCCTTATAGGAGACAGCTTTTCTCTCTTTCTCTCAAGTGCATTTTGTATCAGACATCAGTGTCACTTTCTGACCCACACACTTGGACATCCTGATCCTGCCTTTGAAGCTCCCTATCAGTAGGTTCTCAGAACAATGCCCAGCACTATTCAGAACAAGCATAGTATTGTAATTTCATGAGGTGGGACCACACCTGAGGTGGAATGTAATGTATTTTTGTCTATCAATTCAGGATTCTTTCTACCGACGTTTTATAAAAAGGAAAGTCTAGTAATTTTATCAATAGCAACTCACATTATCAAATGATTTCCACAGATCCGTTATGTAAACTCTGTACTCACAACAGCTATTTTATGTAAACAACTGCTGTCTTCCCTTTATGGTGGGAGAAATCAAGTTCAGTGACTCTAACTAAACTTTCAAACCATACATGGTAATAAATGATGGAGCCAAGTTCAAACCTGAGCAGTCTCAGCACACAGCCTCTTCTGGGGAGGGATCAGTGAGATGTTCTCAACTGTGAAGTATCTACATTCGCATCACTCCTGGATATGTGCACCCTGTGCGAAACTATGGTTTCTAGGCTTTGGTGGTCTCAGTTCTATTACTGGCCTCAAAACCATGTTAGGTACTATAGCACAGGCAGTTTGAATGGGGGCAAAGTGCAATGATTTTTAAATGGAGTGATCTTCCCTCACAATGTTTTGACATCTCACATAACGGTTTTGTAAGGATATTCAAACCAGTCCATTTCCAAGATAATCAGGGATCATTTTGTCTATAAACTCCTCTAAAATAGACTTAATAGGATAATTCACCAGGTCAAACTCATAATGGCTTAAGTGTATGATGTGTACCTGTAATGACAAAATATACACGTGATTTCCTCCGTGTGGAAATGTAACTATATCATGGATAGCTACTTTGCTTGGGTAGAGCACTATTGTGCTAGTTTTCACATCATTATATTTAAGTTATTCAAAGGCACATCAAATGTCCCAGAGCATCAGGTGAGTGGTTACCAATTAAGGAATTTGTAGTGTGAATAAGCTGTACTACCTTGTAGTGCTAGCTTGCTGCGTGCCCAACAGTGCTGAAAGCACTTTAGATGCATTATTTTATTTATTGCTCACACAGTCAAATCGGGGCAGCACAAGTTTAGAAAGCTTAACAGCTAAGGTAATAAAGGCAGAGAAATGTAATTCCCCCCCCCCCCCAATGTTATGTGACCATAGCTTGGGTAGGTTTCTGAAGCTTTGCCTTAGTTTTCCATCAGGCTCACTGATTTAGAAGCGGAGTGCCTGGCAAGCTACCACACATTTCTTGACATGGGTTTTCTCTTCCAGGAATAATGGCGTCTGGGATTTGGCTGCATGGAGAGTTAATCTCTTAGCCCTACACCCATCACCATCACCTTCTTTCCTGTTATCTACCACTTTCTTATATAATACCAATTCCACGCCACCCCTGGTTGTTATAATTAGGTGACCAGTGGATCCTCCGTTTCCAGCACACCGGCATCTTGTGATGGTTCACTTTCCACCCAGCATGTGGAGAGACAAGTGTGAAGCCAACATGTTCTGCTACTCTAAGAATTTCCACATTGCTCTGAAGGTCGGTCTCTGTGAGTTTCTCGGTACAGGACAGAGGGACATTAGAAAACATTCGTTATTTGAAATTGCCTTAGTAGAAAAGTTGCCTTAAAAAGAAAAGTCAATAGCTTTAAAAGTAAATTTGTATTGGAAGCAACATAAAAGAATAAAATTATTTTGTGTGTTTATGTGTGTGCGCCACATGTAGTAAATCATACCTCATGAAGGATAAGGAAGCCACGAAGCCCTCATTGGTCAAATTAAAGAACCACAGCAATGGTGCACACCCGTTATCCCAGCTACTCGGACAGAAGGTCAAGGCAGAACATCTTGAAGTTGTGGCCAGCCTGGGCTACATACTGAAGTCCAGACAAGCATGGGTAATTAATGAGATCTCGTATCAAAATGACAAATGGAAAAGTGCTGGAAACGTAGCTCAGTGTCAATAGGCTATCCAGCATGTGCAAACCCTGAGTCCAATACTGAGTAACACACACACACAGACACACACACACACACACACACACACACACACACACACACATCCTCACACACTTCTTTGTACTACCCAATATTCTAATCACAAAAGATTACAGATGAAACTGGTTATTTTGTTCGGTTAATTATGGCACTATCTATAAGAGAAATTTTAAGAAACAAAGTATGTTTTCCAACTTGAGTGAAGTATTTTTTCTTAGGAGGACAAACTATGACTCCATGCCATTTAAATGGCATGCTCTTTCTCTCTACATCATCATCTGCTGTCATTTTTCCACGGATGAGCAGACAGTCCTCTGATAATGATGATGTAGATAAGCAAAGAGCAAGAGGTCAGAGCTAAGAACCTTCAAACCCTTCCGCTGTCAAACTTAGGGCCCCATGTTTGCAGTCCTGAAAAAGTTTCATGTGAAACACTCTATGACGCCAGGGCAATTTTCCAAAGGAAGCCAGTTAATCGCATTTTGTATCCCATCTCGCTGAATCTTGCAATGTTAAGTTCTCAGCTTGGCCTTTAGGAAGACGCATTGTGCTAAACAAAACCCCATCGGGCCACGTGCTCTCCCCAAATGCTCTGATGTGTAAAACTGTGCGAGCAGTATGAGTGCTGTCTGGAAATAAGTCCATGCTTAGTGAGAAAGTTATCCAGGAGAGTAGAGTGTCTTAGAGGGGAGAGGTCCAGGGCCATGCCTCAGCTTTGGAGAAGCAGTTTACACACTGAGAGGTGGCACCTGTTGCCCACCTAAGCCTCAGCCTAAGTACCTTTATGTGAAACATCAGTAAAGATCAACATGTGTATTCAAAGAAAGAGCAGGATGGCCAGTTTCAGCATAAACAGAAACCTTAAAAAATTAAGTCAGGTTGACGCTGATTTAAAAACCTCTTTCTTCAGGTTGCTTGTAGTGTCCTTCCATATGACCATCTTCACTGAAATATTTGTGGCAAATAAAATTGTTATGTAATTGTGACGTTCTGATCTACATATACATCATGAAGTAATCACAACCGGAACAATTGCTAAACTCATCACTCATATAGTTGACCTCTCTCTCTCTTTGTCTTAGGGTTTCTATTGCTGTGAAGAAATACCATGACCATGGCAACTCTTATAGAAGAAAATATTTAATTGGGTCTGTCCTACAGTTCAGAGGGCCAGTCTGTTATCAGCATAGTGGGAAACATGGAGGCACACAGGCAGATACGGTGCTGGGGAAGAAGCTGAGAGTTCTATATCTGCATCAGCAGACAGCAGGAAGAGAGAACCACACTGGGCCTTGCTCGATCTCCTGAAACCTCAAAGACCACCACTTCTTCTGACACACTTCCTCCAGTAAGGCCATGCCTACTCCAACAAGGCCACATCTCCCAGAATGCCACTCCCTATATAGTCTATGGGGACTGCTTTTATTCAAATCATTTCTCTCTCTCTGTCTCTGTCTGTCTGTCTGTCTCTCTGTGTGTATGGATTTGTGTGTATCACAAAATCTATTGTTCATTATTTTATGTCTTTCCAGTGAAGTTTGCTCTCCCAATGAAGTAACATTTTATATAAGATAACAACAGTGTGATAGCAGGCAATGCTGTACTTTTGTTAAGCTTTGTGTGTGTGTGTGTGAATATTATGTCATCTTCCTGTTTCCCAGATGCTACTGACTCCTGCATGTACACTGGTGATATGTGTCACTTGATCCAGTCTTGTGCACATTCCTCTTTACTCCTGTGCCAGGCCCACCCTGCTGTCTTCCCTACCTATAGAGCCCTTCTGGGCTCCTTAATCAGAACATTTGATTCCTGTGTTGTCTGTTAGCATTGTAGATATACAATAGTCAGCCCCTTTTAATGCAAGTCTCTGTGCAACTAAGAATTCCACAAAGAACTTGCACCGACTTTGCTGTTGCCCTGTCACTTGAAACCATCATTTGATAATAATCATTATTATTATTATTATATTTTATAAAAAACTAAACTCAGCATGTAAACACTAGCTCTACAATCTCATTAGACACTGTTTAGTTTTCCCTCACAGCTTGACTCCCAACATCTAAAGTTGTGTAGGAAGCATATAGACACTCCAAATGTTTGCCAGTGAAGACGAAAATGAATTAATGAAACAGGAGAGACCTAAGGGAATAGAGCTGTGAGGACCTTGGCTCTTGTCAAGCACATGTGATGGCTTCTCTGGGGCTCTGTGCAGTAAGAACCTGGGCCAGATCATCTTCATTCTGGTCTACTGTTGACATGCCACGAATCAACTATCATATCTCTTCTCTGGACACCTGAATTTCTAATATTTGTCAAATTTCCATCATTTCTCCTGCCTTTTGGTTCAGAGATTATATTTTCTACATTTAGCACCTGAAGTAGCATTTAAGTATAATAGTGATGCCCTTTGCTACATTCATTGCTTTATCCTTTAATCGCTTCTTACATGATTTCTTAAAAAATAACTCTTTCCATAGTATTTTTTGGGGGAGGGGAATGTTTTCACATCATCTTCTTTCCCATTTTCCTATTTTCAGACACATAATAATGTCATAACTCAATCTGAAACCAGCCCAGGACCCATGCTACCCACATACCACATCCTTGCTGGGTAAATAATATTATCCTCTGAACTTCCAGTGCTTATTTATAAAAGTTGGAGACAGTATCCTGGTCTACATGTGCTAACTTTATATCTAAGGTATTTTTCATCAATCGAAAGCAAATGTCTTCATGGGTGACCAGAAGTTCTATGAGGTTTACGTGGTTCTTGTCTGAGCAGGAGTCTGTTTCAAAAGAAATTGCGTGAACACGTTTTCAATGGTAATTTAGATAGAATAGTTATAATTCCTTCACACGTTGGTTATATTCAAGTCCTAGTTCATGCATACTTTAATGCCCAAATTGCTGGCTAATGTCATTCATCTAAGCCCAAGAGGATAATTAATTTTCATGCTTCTAACTCTAAGGCCAATCATGTGGGAATTGGAATAAGCCCAGTTATACACGGGTACCTTCAGAACTATCCTGGGAGGCATGCCTTATTATTTCTTGGTTTATTCACAAAGAAACACCACTGAATCTCTTGGTGCAGCAACTTAGGAAAGAAAAGTCCAACAGCCACATTTGCCTTCATTGAGAAGTGGCCCAAAACTCTAGGCCCTTTTATTTTTCTACGTAGCATATGCCACTATCTTGAGATGAAATCATCCTCATTTATTTTGTCTATTGCCTTGATTTTCAACTAGTGATTAAGCGAGACACTTTTGCTTTTTGTTTTTGTAGTCAGTTCTTTATTTAAACCCTGAATATATTTTTAAATGTCTCACATTTAATGCAATAAATTTATTAACTGGTGCCCCTTCATGATTATGATGAAATAAAAATAAGATTAATAATGGTTTTCCCAGAAAAATTACTAGCCTTGGTTCTCTTAGGGAGACTTCACTAATGATCAGTTAGTCTTTTTTTTATTTTTTATTTTTATTATTAGTTACATTTTATTAACTCTGTATCCCAGCTGCATCCTGCTCCCTCATTCCCTTCCAATCCCACCCTCCCTGCCCCCAGTTAGTCTTAATGTACTATAAACCAGTTATTTAAAGCAAGACAGTCAGTTAATAGAAGATAGTTCACATCCAAGACACTTGTCTCACAGGTGTTTTTTTCTATCAGTAAAGATGAGTGAGGTCTCAGGAGATGGTGTGGAGGAAGCAAGCTTCGCTGTTTCCCAGGTGTTTCCCTCACTTCATTTCCGTGACTGTAACAGAACCAACAGACTGGCCACACTGAGCATTTATGGTGCTACCTTTGAGATCCTCCCCACCCTTTAAACTCTATTTGAAAGAAAATATTTAAAATTGTGCTTCCTCTTCTCTCATCAGAAACATAAATTACTACTATTATATATGTGCTTTTTTCAGTTTGGGCCATGGAAAGACCAACGTCAACACAAAAAGAAACTCATGCTGTTGGTGCCACATTTTTGTTCACTGAACCTGTGCCATGTGCTATCTATTTAGGATGCAACATGATGCCTCAGGCTACGAGCCTCCCGATTAAGACGTCAGTGACCCTGAATCCAAAAGCCGTGTAGAAACACACCCAGGATAAACTTTGCGTGTCTCAGCATCTGCTTTGACACACTGCTAGGTAGAGTCTTTCAGAGGCCCTCTATGGTAGGCTCCTTCCTGTTTCTTGTTTTCTCCTACTTCCAATGTCCATCCTATTTTTTTTTTTTTTCTGAGACTCACAACCAAAGCTTGGGCAGAGTACAGGGAATCTTACGAAAGAAGGGGGAGTTAGTTCAACCTGGAGAAGACAGGAGCTCCACAAGAACCAAATATATCTGGGCACAGGGGTCTTTTCTAAGATTGATTCTCCAACCAAGGACCATGTATGAATATAACCTAGAACCCCTGATCAGACATAGCCCATGGCAGCTCAGTATCCAAGTGGGTTTCCCTAGTAATGGGAGCAGAGACTGGCTCTGACATAAACTCAGTGGCTGGCTCTTTGACCTCCTTTCCTGCCCCCCCCGCCCTCCTCCCCCCCAGGGAGGATCACAGAGGAGGACTTTGCAGCCAGTCCTGAAGATATCTGATAAACTAGGGTCAGATGATAGGGGAGGAGGACCTCCCCTATCAGTGGACTTAGAGAGGGGCAGGGAGGAGATGAGGGAGAGAGGGTGGGATTGGGAGGGAATGAGAGAGGGGGTTACAGCTGGGATACAAAGTAAATAAACTGCAATTAATATAAAAAATAAAAAATTAATAGAAAAAAAAACCTTAGCATGTTCTTCGGTCTCAAAACTTTACCTCTAAGCTAATATGTACTTCTAACAAAAACCCTGATGGTTTTATACCAAGTATAATGCTCCCACTAAAGGTAGCTTCTCCCCTGGGGGAATGCAGCTCAGGGGCATAGTGACTGACAATCATGTAAGAGTTCCTAGGTTCAATCCCTAGAAGACTCAGAGAAATTAAGAAAAATAAATGTAGGGTTGCGAAATATGAATTGTTTCTTATACTTTCAAAAGTTGGTCAACAGTACGCTGTTGGAGTCTCAGTATTTAAGGGACTCCAGCTATGACAATCAGACAGAAAAATGGCTGTCATCAAACAGAGGTGATGCATTTCCAGATGCTGCCCTCAAATGACAAAAAAATAAAATTTTGTCATTCTCCAGTCAAGAAAGGGATTCAGGGTCAGAAGCATAGGGCATGTCCCAAATATTGTCTCTGCCTTAGAGAACAGCTCCTGACCCCCAAGCCCTCAGAACAACAGGGACTCTACTAATTCTTAGAAATCCTGGTCAGCAGACTCTCACCAGGATAGTAGCATAAGAAAATATAATTCATTTTCAGGCACCTCATATGGCTAATTAGTTGGACCTATTCTAAAAATTTTATCCTCTTTACAAATAACTGCCCTCTATATATCTTGGAAACAAACAAACAAACAAACAAACAAACCAGGAGCATTCTATGTAATGCTCATCAGTATTTTTTTTTATATACTTCCTAACAGTTTTTGGTAGTGAAACAAGTCTTTATTACTTTTTTGATAAATCTGCTGGAGAAAGTATTTTAAAAGTAACCCAGCTGACTAAAATGCCAATTTAATCCCATCATCCTTATTTACATAATTCAGAGATAACAAAACACTCCATTCTCCTAATCAAGATTTGAATGCAAATAGAGAATCTTCTATTATAAACCGGAAGGCTTTTAAAATATGATTTGGAAGATTCCTTTTCTTAGATTTCTTTCTTCCTCAGTTCCTCTCCTCTCCTTTGCCCCATTTCGTCCCTGTCTTTCTCCACTTTCACCCTTTTCTTATCTCCCTCTTCCTGGTCTTCCTCCCCCTTTCATTGTTCTCCTTCACTTCCTCTCCTATTTCATTATGGCTGTCATTTCCAGGCTCTGTAGCTTAGAAGCTTCCCTCGCTGAGTCCAGTTCTTGAATGTAGAATGTAAGGCTGGGCTCTGAAGACTGTAGATAGCATCAAAGATAATGTGGGCCAAAATGTGAGTAAATCATCTGCCACACAGCAAGTCCTCAGACAGTTACTACTGAGACAGTTGACCTGCAAGGTAGTGGTAATGTTTTTCAAAAGCTATGTCAGAAGATTGGATGGTCAAGACTGTCTAACATGATGTATCTTGCAGAATTTATTTCAGATGTGTGAAACGTTAAAATTTAAGTAAATACATTGGCGAAGCAAGCTGAAATACAAGAGCAACTACGACGTTATTTGCTACTGTCTGTTTTTACTGAATCACACACTCTTTTCTTTTGTATGTGTGTATGTGTCCTTGTGTGTTCCTGTGTGTGCACGTGTGTATATGCTTACATGTGTATGTATAGAGTTTTTAAAAGGTAGCGTCGTCCTATTTAATCCACAGTTTACTTTTACTTACATAGTATAGAAAGTAGCTTGGTTTTCACTGGATGTCTAGACCGTAACCTTCCTATTTATAGCTCTCATTAAATCCTCTTAACTATAAAGTTGTTTGGTGCTCTATGCTATTAAACAGACCTCACTTAGAGGGGGTGAGAAGAACATAATGCAGCCACCAAAATAAACATACTGAACAGACCATAGGAGGATGTCAGGGACAAAGGCCTGGAGAAGCACATGATAGAGGAGGCAGTGGCCTGAGCAATTCCTCTCTTGTGATAAAGTCAAAGTATGTGGCTGATGGTAATTCTACTAGAAGAATAAATTCAAATAATAGAGGGAAGAGGAACTTATGAAGCCCTACCTCCTCCTGAAGATATGCATGTGCTTAATAATTTCTGAGGGAAAGTGTTTTTTTTTTTTTTGTTGTGTTGTTTTGTTTTGTTTTGTTTTTAGCAATGTAGTCACTGGTGAGATGTCCATGCTCCTGTAAACACTCTCTCACCCATGCTTATGGAAGCTACCATAAGAAAACTCATTGGGTCACATTAAGAAGACATGTAATAGACAGGGACTAGAGGAGAAGATAAAGGAGATGAGCAGGTGTGGGAAGAAGGCAAGAAATTAACAGGAAATGAATATGGTACATATTCATTCAATATGGTACATAAACATACATTATGTGCATGTACGAAAATGTCAAAATGAAACCATTATTACTATACACTAATTAAACACTTAAGAAGATGTAAGTGAATAAATGTCCTGCAGATCATATATAAATGTGCAATCAGGCAATGGAAGATACAATAATGGGTTAACATATACAGGTTTTATCAGGACCACAGAAACTATTGGGGCAATCACAGCGGGCATGTGACATTAGCTTGTTTAGAACTGCCTTGCCGATATTCAAAAGGAGATAGCAGTTACATATCTCGTTGCACCACAAAGTACAGTGTGATATTCTGCCATAATGACTGTGTGTTTTCTCTATTTAGTAATAGTTTCCTCCTAAGCTTATTTGCTCCATAAACCCCTTTTTTAAAATTTTTATTTTTATGATAACAAAAGAAGGTACTCCATGAGGCAAACTATGAAGATAGTCTTGTTTGGTTGCTTGGGCATTCCAGTTCTCTATTTATGAAATTCATTAGGCAAAGAGACTCCGCAATCGGGAATGCAGCCTCTGTCTCTAGTGCACTAATCATGCCTTTTGACTTATGCATGCAATAAGGAGACAATCGTCTCCAATGCAGTCTGCTCTATGCATTATTTACATCCTCTGCTGCATTAGTAAGGAATATGAGAAGCCAGGGGAAAACTCAGTGGAGACAGTTTGCTTCTCTGTCCTTGTTGGTAACGCCGTTGCCTGCTAGAGCACAGAGAGGGCCCATCCCTTGGGTATATGTGGTGTTTTTCAATTCTAAGTGTATGTATCCCTCTGTTCTCTCTGCGCCTTCACTTCATTGATCTGTCCAAAATCTGATGCTGAAGATTGTCAAGCTTCTTATCTAGAGGATTGTCTAGAGGGCAGCCTAAGAGATCACTCCATCATTGCGGCTTTCTTTACTGGTTCTTCTCCGGCTCACCTAGTTATTATTTCAAACAACAATCATGCTTGCTTTAGAACAAACACAACTCTATCAGGAATCCACTCGCATTAATCATTAATAATTTTTATAGTTGATTTAATTAAGCCTACATGTGCTCTTATTTTACTGAGCAGTTAGCAAGGCTTGACATTGTGACATACACATCCTGTAGGCTAGAATGAGCAGCATGAATCCCAGCACAGAAACCACTATTGTGATCATCACAGAAATCATGTAAATATAATGTTACTTCTTGAAATCGGAATAAATAAATGAAAATATGTTTTTCATGCTCAGAAAGATTTTCATTAGGCCACAAAGCCTTCCTATTCAACAAGAACATTCTGACTTTGCCTTTCTTCTTTGTCAAGATTAGATTTTTTTTCTGTAACCACAAGTTGGCCAGGACTCAACGCATTTTTGATAAAATTCCTTCAAACATTTATATAGTTTGGACATGAAAGTCTTTTCATTTCATTAATGCTCCTAGCTTTCAAATTATCTCATATTGTTGGAGAGGATTAAAGCAATGTTACACTTATAACCTATGAATAACTAGGCAATGCAAAAATACAAATCTGCTTTGTCTTGATAATTTTTACTCAAAAGTTAAGAAATTAAGAAGCACAAGTTTCTAATGCTCCAAGTATGTCTGCATCAGGATATAATTCTCTCTGTGCAAATGCACAGAACACAAGGAAACATGGACAGGACAGAGGAGAACGCATGGTCAGAAGCTGAGAATTATATAATCAAACCAATTTTTTAATTGGTTTTTATTTTATAATCGGACATGAGCCTTTCAGGCAGTTTCTGAAGCATGGCAGCCCCTGAATGTCATGAAGAATCCCCCTCAAAATCTCTGTTTGAAGACTCGCCATCAGTGGCTGAGGCTTCCGCACGACCCGAGGTTGGAGCTACACATTGAGAGGTTGCTGTCTTTCAGGGGCAACCCCAGCACATTCTCCACATTTCTCTAGAAAAGTGCTTACATGTCCTCAACCTCCTCCTTCTATGAGATCTCTGAGGTTCGAGACACACTCTTGTTCACATTACACAGCCAACTGAAGAGGAGGATGTGAGTTCCAGGGGCATATGACAGTGAAGTGCATGGCCCATCATAACTTCACACGGGTTTTCCAGCTCCTCTGGAGCAAATAGAAGGTCTAAGCCCTCTTATCCCCTCTATTCAAAGTTCATGGAGACACGGCAGCATCGACTCAATAGAAATAGTCACATAAGGGCTTGTGTGCTAGCTAAAGAAGACTCATCTGTACAAGACACTGGTGTCTACCGTGGGCCCATATGAGGTTCCATCTAGTTGTCCATATTTGAAGCATCTGCTATCTGTAATACCAGAGAAATGATAGAATTCTCATTTTAACAGCTACAATGGCTGAAATGATATAGGGAGTGCAAAGGGACCAAAGAAAGCAGCTCATGGAAGAAACAATGTAAGTAGGAATGATTTTAGGTGGGCAGTATATCTGGTGAAGGAGAAAGAAAGAAGTCAAAAGAAAAGAATCAGTTCATAAGTTCACATGATACATGTGAGCTATACAAATAATCATATTTAAAATTCTATAAAAGTCAGCAGAACTGAATAGTTATGCCTATTTCATGCTTGTCAGCAACATTTATTGTCTTTAAAACTATATCATGCAAAGTGTTATATTATAATTTCATGGTATGTATTTTATAATATTTAAGGAAATCTTACAAAAGCTTATGACATTGTACAGCATCAATAATAAGTATACTTTAGAATAGGTCTTTCAAAATTCATTCTTACAGAAGACAGCCCTATTTCTTATATACCTGGAATGATAATTTGTCTATTACTAATGAACCCAACTGATTTGTGCATGACAGAAATGTCGTTTTTCATAGTTGCTATTTCCCCCTTCCCTAATTGTATTTTTCCTTCTGCTTCTTGCCCTCTTTCCCACTCTTCCTTCAAATTTCTCTTCCTCCATACCCCTTTTTTCTTCTTCATGTTTTTCCCTTACTTCTATTTCTTCCTTCCATTGTTTAACTGAGATCAGATAAAATGGTTTCTAAATGTATAAAAACTTAGCCTGCTCAGGATCAGGAAAACTTAGGAGTAGATTGTATGAAGTAATGGATATTGCTCTTCTTTGGTTATTATTATATCTATTATATCACTACACACTAAGATTAGAACCTGATAAAATAGAGACTCTTCAGGGAATGCACTCTGAGAGATAATGGATGTTAAAGCCTCTCCCCAAATATTTAACTTGGCTTTCTGCTTTAGGAGACATTTAAAGCCATTTTTTTTTCTTAACAACTTTAGCATTCCATTTTTTTTCTTAATAAAGACAGTCCCTAGTTGTCTTTTTCTCAAGTTTTGTTTCCCAAGTGAAGCGAACATCCCTAAGCAATAAAATTTCACTCTACCAAATACTGAAAAATAGATAATGCCAAAAGTCGTTTAAAAAAAGGGAATGTGTTCTTTTCCCGAAAGTTATTTTCAGGGGCAGCTAATCAATTTGATTAGTGAGCTTTGATTTGAAGTCGCTGCTGTTCTGAGGGTAAGGGAGTACACCCCCATCTGAACTGGGAACGCCAGAGCTATAAAGCTTTGGAAACTGTGACAGCCTTGTTGTCCTTTAAGAGCAAAAAAAGTTTTAGGAAATTTAGGAAAAAAGTAAAGGAGGGGAGTTATATAAATTTCATTTTATTCTTTCCTTATTATTCTCTCAAAAATAAACATGAATAAACACTGCCGTTGAAGAAAAAAAAAGTGTAACAATATAACATTGTCATCCAGTCTTTCTGTCATTATTTTCTTTTGGATGCTCAAGAGGATTTTAGTCTTCCCTTAAAAATATAATGCCCACCCAAGGCTGGGATCTCTCTTACATTTGAAGAGTCGGTGGGTTGGTTAGCTTTAGTTTATTTATTTTTTGTCAACTTGATACAAAATCATCTAAGAAGTACCCTCAAATGAGAAAATGCTTCCATGAGATGGCTCTGTAGACTGATTGATATGGGAGGACAGCTCACGGTAGGTGGTCCTGGGGAATATAGAAGAGCAAACTGAGCAATGTAGAAGGAGCAAGCCAGTAAGAAGAATTTCTCCAATACCTCTTAGTTCCTGCCTCCAGGTTCTTGCCTTGAGCCACAAGCTGATTTTGTTTCATGATCAACTGTAAATTGTCACCAGAAATAAACCTTTTTCTCCCCAGGTGGCTTCTGGTCCTGGTGGGTATCACAGCATTGGAAAGCAAACTAAGAGACCCAGAAAATCTTCCAGTTATTCAAGAGTGCACCAAAGGTGATATCAAGGTGCTGGCAGAACCTTGGTTTGAAGACAGAACTTGTCACTCACTGATTTAACAAGTCTTTGTCCTCTGGTGGCCCATGGTGTGTATCCCAGGGAAGGCCTGATCACCTCGCATTCAGTCATGACTAAAACCACCTGTTGTTATTAAAATGCTGGCAGTCTATTGGAGGCAGAAGCATAAGTGAACCAAGGGTACAAACGTGAATGAACAATATACCAGGTGCTTCTGGGCTACAGAGGAGAGCCAAGGGGGGTGCCTTCCAAGGGGCCTCTGGAAGAGACTGAGATTGAATTTCGAAAGTACTGCATGGAAAAAAAAATCAGGATTTAGTAAAGGAAGGAGGGCAGTGGAGAGGTAAACTATTAGACACCCATTCCAAGCAGAAAAACAAGATGCTTCTGGAAAGAACAAATTGGAACAGCAGAACTCGGTGTGAGAACCAGGGCAGGAGGAGAGCCTGAGTGTGAGCCTGAGCAGGAAGTGCACCTCCAGCCACAGACAAGGAATACAATGTGAAAGACTGCTGAATATCAAGGAGTGGAAATTCCCACAGATAAGCAGAGAGAGCCGGGAAAGGTCTGAAGAAGGGAGTACCATGGTTTAGAGTTTTCTGAAGGCCATTTTTGTTGTCTTTTGAGGAACGGATGGGGGAAATCAACAGTTGGAACAAAGGATCCTTTTCTAGAGGACTAATTAAAACACGTAGACAAATGATAATGATGAAAACCTATCCATGTTGCAGCTCACTGGCTGATACTCAACTCCCAGGTTCGTTTCTGACCAGCCTTCTTCATTTAGATAGTCGGCACATGGAGTCACGGAAACCACCTCCATCATTCTCTCAAATGGAGTGATTAAGTAACCTACCCCAGAGGACTTTGTCAGACACCTCTGTCACAGCAGAATTACAGGAAGCTTTATCTGCAGTCTAAATGGATGGAACAGTAGCTTCTATTATCCCTTCTTCTCTTGTAGCTCCTAAATTATTAAGTGAAAAATCCCAGGGAGTGCAAATTAGGAGGTGGCAATAATTTTTTAAAATGAGCCGACACAATGACCAACTTGAAATAAAGTTCAGATGCAATTAGGAACTAAATAATCCGCTGTCATATTAATTAAATATGCCTTCAAAGAAAAAAAATGAAGCGAGATTAAAAAAAAAAACTAATCAGGTTAATTATATCATCTCCACATGCTATTTTACACTCTTGGCCTGTTTGCTCTAGCCACATACTTCTTTTAGGCTATTTAATCCAATGAAACTTCAAGTGACTTTGGATGAAGCTAAATTGTATTTTCAGCATCTTAGGCCTGTCTGCTGACAGGATGTGCCACAAGAAGACATAGGTGTCTATAGCAGACGCACTGCAGGAGAGACTTCATGGTCAATAATTAACGAGATTTAGCACCAAGCTAAAGTTTTCAAGGCAGAGAAAAGAGATTTGATTTCAAGAGAGCAGCGCCACATGAAACAAACCTTTCATACCAGTTTCTAATTGATAACCTAGAGTGGGTGAAAGTTAATTGCCATTTTATGTGACTTCTTGTGGGCTGGAGAAGTAATGCTCACACTAAGTTGGGTAGGATTGATTTAATTTGATAAAGCAATTTTCAGGAGAGTTTCTTAAAAAAATAACACAAAACTTATTTATTGTTGTGGCTTTCACTTTGTGTGACTTTTGCTATCTGTGTGGAATGACATTGAGAGTTATTGGTGTTCTTATTACTCAACAAATGTCTAAACAATATAAGTAAAAGAATAATATTTAGAAAAGATGCACTTAAATTTTCTCAGAAACTTAAGATTTTATATACCTATTGGACCGAAGAGGGAAAATTCTGAATGATTTAGATTCATGTGAGAGTGTCTGTGATAGTTCATTGGTACAATCATCCCTCAAGCTACAGATAGTGGCACCTTCACCATTGTGAAGATAGAATCTCTGTGTCTGCAGGTTCTTACTTAGTAAGCTATATTTTCAAATGAGTCTACAATGGGAAAACTGGTCAGGCAGAATAGCAAGAATGATTAACATATTCAAAGATTTATTTCTTCCTTGCTCATAAAGAAAAACATTTGGTCACTTAGTCAACATCAAGGAAGAATAAAACAGAATGATTAATTGACAGCTGAGGGCAAGACACAATCTTGAAAAGTGATTCAAAGCTTTGACTATGGTCAGTTTTTTTTTTTTTCATAGAGGAAAACAAGGACACTTTAGGATATTTCACCACTATATGTGAGAAAGAGTTATTAGTGATTTATTTGGAAGCATGTTCCTTATTTGTAAAAGTCTCACTCATTTATTTATTTTTCAGTGATAGAAGGGGTCCTAAATAAACAGATCTCACATATCATGGCACCTGTTCAAAATCTCTAAACTCCCCTCAGAGCAGAAACATATAGCAAATATCTGCCAAAGCAAATAAAAAATTTTCCTATCTAACACATTCTCCACAGAAACATGCACAATGTTTCTCTTAAATCTTTTTATGAACAAATTCTTAAAATGATACCTCCTGACTGATGAATGAACTGCACTCTTTGTCAAACACCTGCATAACATTGCCGGCTCCAGATCAGCAGCAGATATAAGCTTCAGTAGACATCACAAGCCGATGCTGTAACCCCAATAAGAATTTTCTATGGGTTCAATAAATAGCAAGTGTAAAAGTGAAACTGAATTCCCTCACAAATGATCTTTACAATCAAACCCAAGGAAGAGACCTAAACATATGAGGTTCATAAAATAGTCTTTGGATCATGATACATAGAACTGTCAATGTGAAATATATCTTGGCTGTAAGGTAAGTGTATCCATAATATGGCTGTCTGAGTTTGTGATAAATTATTAATGGTGATGGCAGCGGTAATGCTCACTGAGAAACAGAGCTTTAGAATGAAAAGAAAGCCAGGTGAGGTGGTGCAAGCCTATAACCCGAGCACTGGAGAAGCTAAGGCAGAAGGGTTGCTGTGAATTTTAAGCCAACTGGGGCTGCATATTGGGGAGTTCCAGGCTTACTCTTGCTACAGTGTTAGACTGTCTCAAAGGAAGAAGAAAAGTTAGAGATAGTAGTTGGAATGTTAGTGTTTGGAGGTAGCCTGTAAACTAAACACTTGCAAAGCATGATGACATTTTACTTTCATACTCACGAATTTGGGGTGTTAGCCATTAACAAATGCCCATCAAAAAAAAAAAAACACTCTTAGGTTGGCTGGGAAGATGAGTTAAGAGTGTCTTCTCTTCTAAACCTGAGTTTAGTTCTCAGCACCCATAATGGGCGGGTCACAACCTCCTGTAACTGCAGCTTCACGACACTTGATACCCTCTTCTGGCCCCGACAGGTGCCTGCACACATGTGGCATATACTTACACAGATATACCCATAAATAAAGAAAAAAGTGTTAAAATCAAAAGTCCTCCTAGAGACTCATAGTTTACTCAACATGTGTTTACCAACAGAGAACATGTATATCAGGTTACATTTTTGTTTAGGGCTGGAAAATAGTAACAAAATTTAGACACTGAACCAGTCCTTGGCTCTTCAGTGAGGACAACTGTGAGTCTATTTTTGAACGAGGTGGGGAGAGCTAGAGTTCTCCATTCAATTTTGGCTCTGCATGGCTTACAAAGATTCTCCTCCTAGCAGAGTTTCCGCAGCTTTGGAGAAAACCACCCTGTATCTTCAGGCACTTAAGCACTCTTCACATTAGCAGCACCACGTGGGGCTCTGCAGAGTCCTCAGCCTTTTCAGCTGCCCACTCCACTGTCTCCATATGAAGATCGTCTTTAAACGTTTGGCTCTGACGTTCCACCTAGGACCCTACACAGTGACATTTCTCAGAAGCCATGGAACCCATCTCTAAGATGGGGCCATCTCAAGCTGACTCTGCAAATCTGGTAAGAAATTCCATTTAATTTCCCCAAACTCATGTTATGAAATTGAAATAGGAGGAACCCAGGACAATGACAAGCTTGAAATTCTGCGCCTGTGAGATCACAGTAACAGGGTCGTCTCAGAGAGCAAACAACACGTCTCAAAAGCAACTACTGTCATCTGTGTTAATTATAAATGATTTACTGAAGTGTTCATAGGAAAAGAAACTCCAAGGTAGATGACAGAAAAAGAAAACACAAAGCATTGCATCAGATAAAGCTTTGTTTGTAAAATGGTTTCTTTAATACTATAGATGTGTTTTCCTCTAGTTTACCTATACAGGAAATATATCACTTAGGTATGGTAGGGTTGTTGAAATAAAGAAGGATTATGGGAGCAATGGTTTTATATATTCAAACTAAAAAAAATAACAACTGAATTTTGTAAGTTTTGATTTCCTTAGGCTAATAGAAACGCAGTCATCACAGATAGTCATGGGATTTGGGCTAATCTGAAGATACAGATGAAAGAGATAAAATGTTATTGAAGATGACATAATTCTATTGTCATCAGTAAACACCAACTCAACTTCAAATAATTAAGCCATGGCTGGCAAATTAATATTGTGACAGTGAAATAAATGAGTGATGAGTCTGAACAAAAGCAAAAGCCATAGGATATTTCCTTCATCTTACCTTGTACTTAATAAAAAACTTCTCTAAAAGGACCGTGGTCCCTTTTACTTCCTTATCAGAAAGACAGAAATGTTACATTTTCTCTGAAAATGTCAATTCGTCCCTGTGACACAAGGAAATATAACCTTAGCCTCATCATACTAACCTTAAGATAATGTGACACTTCATCTTTCAGACAGGGAACACTGCAAGAAAATGGCATTCCTACAGGCAAACAAAGGCAGCCTAATTAGGTCAGAGGAAGATGCTAGAAGGAGGAATGCAGCAAACAATTTGAGTTTCAGAACAGTTGACAGGGGTAAAGAAATAAAATGTTTCAAAATTTTCTATTAAAATCAGATAGATATTAAGTAATAAGCCAATAAAAATTTGTTACAAAATATTGCTACAAGCCATGAAATGCTCCTATAGACACATTTAGTTGAGAAATAGTCTATCTTAGCTTTCTTTCTGTTACTATGATAAACACTCTGAACAAAAGGAAAGGTTCATTTTATTTTACAACTTACAGACCATGCATGACTGAGGGCAGTCAGGGCAGGAACTTGAAGCAAGAACCTGGAGGCAGGAACTGAAGCAGAGACAAAGGAGAAATAGTTCCTACTGGCTTTTTTTCTATGGCTTGCTCAGCCTGCTCTTATATAATCCGCCTGCCTAAAGGTAGCATTGGCCTCTGTGGGCTGGGCCCACCTACATCAATCATTAATTAAGAAAACAGCTTAGTTAGTCAGAAAACAAATGAAAGAATCATTTTGGATAACATATACATATCCCAGATATGTATATACACATATACCTACACCCAAACATATATATATATATATATATATATACACATATTTTAATGGCATTTAAGATACTGCTGTCAATTATTAGATATTCATAATTATGCTTCGAAGAAAAATCAAATTATTTGGTGAGATACAAACACTAGCTGTGAAATGCCTTAGTAAAGGCTTTAAGGATTATCTAGTGACCAAGAATACAGGACAGAATAGTCAAACCACTGAGTTTCTAAGAAGTATTTGTAGGCTTCTTTAAGCAGCTTTTATTAAGGTAAATGAGATCATGATGCCAAACCTCTCTGCTGTGCTAAGGTAGAGGTAAGAGACAGACTCTTTTGAAAAAAAAGTAAACCAGTGTTGAAATCTTATGCCAGCTTAGGAAGTACAGAGTCACTCCAGAGTCTCCTTTCTTGCAACCATTCATTGATTTCTTATTGCTCATATTGTGAATCCATGTTGCATTTAATATTTTAAGAATATAGTAAAGTGTAGCTATAAAAAGACCACTAGCCCATACAAGTGGAAAGCATAATCACAATGGCATTAATATAATTGTTGAAAGAAGAAATTGTTACACTCTGGCAACAATGTAATAACAGGAGTCAAAGGAAAAGGAATTATTGTTGCCATGCTTCTGCCTAATAATTAAGCTCCTTATTCCAAACTCCTCTAAGGCATAAAATTCCTGGACGTGTTCTTTTTAATTGTATGCTCAGGAAGTGCTGCATGTCAAGGAAGATCTACTTCATTGAAAAAGAGCTGCCTCTTAACAGAGGAACAAAGAGCAATTCATCAGCTGCCAGAATGTCACACACTTCCACAAGAGCAAATGTGTTACCAATTCAGATCAAGGTGTGTTCATCCACTGTGTCACTGTAAAATAGAATAGGAGATGTTCGGTTCAAATGCAAGTGAAGTTCAGTTTCAAGTAGGTTACTGACCTTTCTCTATCAATGCAGATCATTCTGGGGGAGGGCATTTTCATTTCCAGGGTGTCTTGGACAGGATCACTTTGATATCCTCATTTTTTTTCATGTCCCTTTTATTTCCTTCTCTTGTTGTATTGCTCTAGCTAAGACTTCAAGTGCTATGTCGAATGAGTGGCTAAACCAGATACCTTTGTTTTTCCTAATTTTAATAGGATTGCTTTGAGCTTCAAGCAGATTGTTTCACAAAAATCTCAGTAGTTTTCGGCAGTAAAGGAAACTAAATATTCTATGACCCACTGTAATCTTATCTAGGGAAAAGATACCTAGTAACTTTAAGTATATACCAATATAAAAATATATTGAAATTCAGACTGCACTATTTAAATGAAAACGCATAGTAAGAGAAGACAACTACTGATTCTATATCTCCATTTCAGAAGTCATTTCAGTGATAAGGGAGGGGCTGCTCGCTTATCATCCTTTACGATACAGAGGAACGTGTTACACAGACCCTCAAAGGACAGACAGGAATAGGTACCCGAGCTCACATGCTAGACCAAAAGCTTCTTTACAGGGGTAAATAGTTATTGTTTCAACTTTACTTTTAAGGGATGTTCCCAAGGGCCAATGATGGATCACCTTTCTTCTTCAAGACATCCTTGTTTTGTTCCTGTTCCTGGCAATAAGAAATGCTTTTCTAGCATGAGTGTGGCATTTCTATGTTTCTCATGTCCAGTCTCACAATAGAGATGGCCACAGTCAGTGAGCCCTCAGATAATAAAGATCTAGTGTAGTCTTGTGAAAATTCCGTAGCCTTGTCGGCAGCTTCTAGCTACTTTTAGTTGTGAGTTGTGTTGCCATCTACAGACGGTATTTTTCTTTTTTAATCTGTCAAGTGGGAAGTAGGGGAGAAGTCATTGAGACCTTAGAAGCATTCTGCTTCTAGGATCATTTATATGTAGCCTAAGATTTTATTTTTCAAACAGCATCCCTACACTGTTAAACATGAAATCAGTGCCAACTAAAATGCCATTAACTGAGCCTTGCCATGTGTTTATGCAGATTTATAATCACCAACAAACAGGGTTTCATTTGCTGAATTCGTTTTGTTAGTCCTGCCTTTGGAGAATTTTGAACACTTCGTAACTTCAAAAAACTCAATGGCATCAAATTGACAAATAGATATTCCCTTTCGTCCTTGACAAAGTCAGCTGGGGACAGAGCCAAGTTCAAAACCTTGTCACTTCCCACTATGGGCAGCTCTCCAACTGCACTGGGGTGACACTGGCCTTCAAGAAGCAGCATTGTGTAGTGATAAGATGTACTGAGAACTTGGGAGTTTGGAGTTTTGAAAAACACCTGTGTTATTCTTGCATGCTTGAAACCGACCAACATTTCAGCCTCTTCCATATGCTGTCCTGTAATACAGCAAAGGAAAAACCGCGGAAACACCGGTGTCTGTGGGAAATGAGACAACTATGCTGTCTAATGTTCTTTTGTTACAGATGTGGCCATAGGTCCAGGGAGGCTGTATGGACCCAAGGATTCACAGAAAGAGATGGCGCTTCACAGAAGACAAGTCTGACGTGCTCTTCCCTTTTCATCGTCCATTATGGAATTAGAGAAAGCATAAATGAAGTGGTCTCAATCCAGTTTGCTTCAATACTAGATGGCAGGTTGTTATGACTTCCAGGGGCTACATCTAAAACAATACAAGTGTGACAGAACAGTGACCAGAGATCTAACCTGAGTAAACATGGGCATTGAAGATTTTAAAAAGTCTTATTTGTTTATGGTTTGTTTTTAATAAACAGGACATGGACTGCATTTGTTTTTCCCTCGTGATGACTGGGAATATGAAGTGCACCTCCACTGTCTGATGACTGGGCACCTAACTTCTCCAAGACTCTTCAAATCAGATTCACAATAATCTCATTCATAAGATTATTGCGCAGATATATTTGGTCCTTGTGGAGCTCCTGTCTTCTCCAAGTCATACTAACTCCCCCTTCTTTCATCTGATTCCCTGCACTCTGCCAAAGGTTTGGTTATGAGTTTTAGTATCTGCTTTGACACACTAGTGAAGTTGAGTTGGTGCTAGGTAGAGTCTTTCAGAGGCTCTCTGCGGTAGGCTCCTGTCCTGTTATTTGTTTTCTCTTATATCCAATTCATATCCCATTTGTGAGGATTGATCATCTTACCCCATGTCCTCTTTCTTATATTTCTTCTTTAGGTGTATAGATTTCAGTATGTTTATCATATCTTATAGGTCTATATAAGTGAGTATATATTATGTGTGTCTTTCTCCTTCTGGGATACCTCACTCAGAATGATCTTTTCTAGATCCCACCATTTGCCTGTAATTTTCATGGAAAGGATAGGAGCTCCACAAGGACCAAATATATCTGGGCACAGGGGTCTTTTTTGAGACTGACACTCCACCAAGGACCATGTATGGATATAACCTAAAACCCCTGCTCGGATGTAGCCCGTGGTAGCTCAGTAACCAATTGGTTTTTCCTAGTAAGGGGAACAGGGACTATTTCTGACAGGAACTCAATGGCAGGCTCTTTGACCCCCCCCCCCAAGGGAGGAGCAGTCCTGCTAGGCCACAGAGGAGGACTTTGCAGCCAGTCCTGAAGATACCTAATAAAACAGGGTCAGATGAAAGGGGAGGAAGTCCTCCCCAATCAGTGGACTTGGAAAGGGGCAGGGAAGAGATGAGGATTGGGAGGGAATGAGGGAGTGGTATACAGCTGGGATACGGAGTTAATGAAATATAAATATAAATAATAATAATAATAATAATAATAATAATAATAATAATAATAATAAATATTATTGCGGGGATAAAATCAGTGAGTCCACACAAAACGCTAACACTGTCCACAGAAAGCATTGGGCACATGAGGCATTTTAGTTGTTACATTTTTCCCCCTAGTGGAAACCATCTAAGATCTCTCCCTCCCTGCTCCAGCTCCTGTTCAGTCTTCTACACAGGGGCAACTCACACAATAACCTAGTAGGGGGGAATGCTCTGTGCCTGCCTGGAAATGTGCACTTTCTGTGGGCTGCCTCTGTCAAATCAAAGGTCTTTAAAGGCAATGTGTCTCATCTTCCATATCTCCCACCCCATGATTACTGATGAGAAACAGCTGGGGCTGACAGGGGTCAGGAGGCTGCAGAGACTAGGTGGCACAGAACAAGCCAGAGCCACAGGAGCGTGGGCAGGGAGTCATTACCAGAAAGAGGGTATGCAAACGGGTTAGGGTGAAAAACTTCTAATAAGCACTTCTAGTTTATATTTATTAAGCCAAAAAAGATCTAGAAATGCTAGTTGAAATGAGTTGAAGAGGACCAGGCTATCACTCATAAGATATTTCTGGGAAAAAATGCTTAAAGATGAATCTTTTCTAAAAAACAGACGATTTAATGCATTTTTTCCAAAAATAAAACTTCACTCCTGTTCTTTTGAAGCATTTTAAAATGAGTGCCACAGGAATCATGAACAATCAATACAACTAATATTAAGCAATGTAATACAATATCACAAGTTCAAACCAACAGACAAATCTCACTGATTTTATTTACTGTTGCCTAGCTCCTTTATTGTTTTTTTCTAATCATTTATTCCAGTTTATTTTAAACTTCTGAATTGCAATCTCAGCTTTACTTGCTAAGACATCCCAGAAGAACATAATAGATATTTAGGTATTGATCCATAAGCACAGGATTTAAGAGTTCACTCATTTATCTATTTATATTCATCCTTTAGCATAATAATCTCCATAAAAAAACCATTGCCACACCAAAAAGATTAAAAGGGACCAAGGAGAGATGACATAAGCAATCATGATTGCTTCAGAGTATAAAATGAAAGCTCATTTTAAATGTGAATTTCGCTCACATACATAACACACACCAAATGTTTATATAAACCTATTACATATAATTACACACATATATAATATACATAAACATAAATCTTAAAATTGGTTGATGAAGAGGCAATTTTCATGATCGGTCTATCACACCAGAAGACTTAATGCCATCACATAAAGAGTTGATACTGTTTGGTGTCACTATTACTTTGCAATTTAATGCTGTCCTTTGAGCCAACGTAAAATTATAGAGGAAGGCAAGTTTTCAGTTGACTTGGCTGAGTGCTGATGGTCTGCACTGATGTGAATGTAAATGTTCAGCAACAACAGGAAAGACAATAGCAGTTATGTAATGTGTTCCTGTTCGGAAGTTGCCTGCTGCAAAACTAACAAGATCATACCATAGAACACTGGACAAGTCTTAGCTGGTAGATGGAATTGATGGAACGGGTCACAGCGTTTTCTGCAGAGTATTGGGAAACAACTGCGGTGGTGTCACAGTCTGGCACCTGCAGTGAATGCCTATGGCAACTTAATCAGTGATCCGGAGCCAGTTGGCAAAAGACCACTGGGTTCCCTGAGAAAAGACATAATTTATTTCTTGGGTTAATAAAGAATAGATTTTCCACCAAATCCACTGTACAGATATAAACACAATATAAGATTTAAAAAAAATTGTTAGAACTACAAACAATAGTTGAAAAAATTTTACATGCTCAAAATTATCCCTGTTGACTTTATTGGAATTATTTAACTCTTAACAGTTCAGACAGTAAACAACCCAGTTTAAAATGTCTTGGTTAGAGAAAAGTAGAGAGGGACCATTGTTGGGTAAGGGGCTGTGGAGTAACAGAGAGAGTAACAGCAGGGTACATGTGATTCGATAAAGGAATTGGGAAAAGGAGGGTTGTAATTAGGAAGGAAGAGAGAGATAAATACAGAAGGACGGTAAAATAACAGTAAGGCTCTCTGAAAAAGTTATAAGGAATCATACTATTAACTCTCTACCAAACAAACAAACAAACAAACAAACAAAAAAACCCCAAAAAACAAAAACCCAAAAAACCTGCTTGTAAGTCTGTGTGTGGATATACAAATATAGTTTAAATGAAAATTTCTCATCTGAGCTGACGATGCTCCCTTCAAGAATCAAAGACCACATAACACAAGCATGCGAATCCCTCTTTTGAGTTGCTGCTCAAGGTTGTACAAGAAGCTCCCCAAGCATTACGGAGTATTGCTTATCGCTGTTGGTTGCCAGCCCCAGAAGTGGAAGTCACTGTTGCTGAAGACATGTACTGCATAAACGTGGCCCAGAGGCCCCCGAGCTGGAACTGACCTTAACACCTCCTCTCTGAGGTCTAGCTTTCATGGCGCCAGAAGGTGCCATGCGAGCTTCTAAAGGAGGAAAGCAGCCATCAGTCATGAAGCCTGTGAACCACAACGATCAGCATGGCACAATAACATGCAGTAGTGGCAGGCATACCTGGACAGGTTTAACCAAGAGCTTTCCGATTAGACTGAAGACCCGCTTATGAAGAGAGAAGCCATGCTTGGTTCTAGGAACCTAGCATGAATTCCACAGGGCTAGTGAAATCATGGACCTTGGAGGAGAACCTGCAGCCACCTCTTTGACAAACCGGCAGACTTCCTAACTACATCCTGAATATTTGTCCTTATATCCAGATAAGCGTATTCTTCACTCCTCATCAAGGAAACTTTTCTTTATAACAAACGGAGACCATTAGAGATAACCACAACCAACGAAAACAGGCTTGTTGACACCATTCCCAGTGGACAAATCTACAAAACAACTCCTATGCTCAAGGCTCAGAGAACACTGCAGAAGAAGGGTTTTGTAAGAGTCAGAGGATCCAGGAGCTTACTCTAAGACTGTGTCTCCTAGTAATGTCAGAAACTGCACCCATAACGTTTCACCACATGACTGCTTAAAAATGATCTCAACAGATAACATCAGTAGACACTGCAAAGTGGACAAGCGAAAGCCCACGAGGCCTCAAGCCTACAGGAAGAGCTGCAGTCAACGAAGAATGGTGAGAATGGGAAAAATAGCCTTCCTTGGAGATGAACATACCAGTCGGATATCCAATCGAATGGCCAGCCCTGAAAGCATACATATAAGCAGTATTATGCAGCTGAACAGGTTGTATTTAGGAATGCATATACATATGCATGTATGAATGTAACAAAATTAGTGAGAGAAGAGGCCATGCATTTGAAAGTGAGCAAAGAGAAGTATAGGGTTTGGAGGGAGGAAAAGGAACAGAGAAATGATGTAATTATGTTATAACCTCAAAAATATAAAAAATTCAAAATTCATCTATCTATATTTGTCATCCCTCTATCTATCATCTATCTTCACACACATTCACGTTATATAATTTTAGTTAAGGAGATGGCTCAGTTGGTAAAGTGCCAGCTGCAGAAAATTTCTTGATTAGGTGAACTTGAAGTAAATCAACATCAATTATTTGATAACTGTGAAAGCATGAACTTTTGTCCCTTTGCCACATGGGGCAAGTTTACACTTCGTTGTCTACTGACCGTTATTATATTGTCATAATACCAAGTGTCACACAGCAATACCTCAAACTCCTCAAAAGAATACATCAGGAGCCTTGGTCTGTGTGGGTATTTCAGAAGTATCAGTCTTCAGAATATCATTAAGTTTTTCTATCTCTCCAAACCCGTCACATAGATGCAAAAATGTTCCTCCCTAAGCAGAGGGGAACTCCCTTTCTTTCCAGTAGTGAGTTATGTCCACATTGCTTCGGCTCATTCATCTTGTTCTCACTGCGCGTTCATATTGATACAGGGAATGTTTATTTTGGAAGCACCCTTTGGGTTTGTGTACCTATCTAGCTGTGTTTACATGGGTCAGTGCCATCATCAACCTAGCCTTTTTCACACCAGAACAAATGAATGAAATTAAATCCTTGTCATGAATCTATTTGCCATATGGTGAATACTATATTTAAAAAGAGCACAAGCAGAAAAATTGATTTGAGGTTAACATTCTTAATGAACAACTATTTTTCAGATTCAATTATGCTGCACAAATAAAAGCAGCACAATTGGATAAAACTAATTTCCTCCATAATGTAACTTTAAATCAATTTTCTTTTGTTCCAACTTTTAACATCCAGCTTTTCAGTTTAATGACCTAGAAGTATCTTTGCATATATATTTGACAGTGTTTGTGAGAGAAGTTGCAGTTACTACAATAACATATTAAAAAATATTGGCGTAAGTTAACAAAAAGAATGTATTTAGACACTCCCAGAGTACCAACAGTCAGAATTAAGAGGTAATAAAAATTCAATTCTATTTTTTTTATTTTAGAGTCATTTAATAGCTAAGAAAGATCAGGTCAACTAATTATTTTTCCTTTCTCTCGCTATTAAATGAAGCAGAATTATGGTACGTAACCACTAATAGGACTGCTTGTCCTTTTCGTTGTTAAGGTTGCCAATGACAATTATAGGTATGGGAGCTTAACATTACGACACTATCAGGCATAGCAGGGCTGTGGGACATTTATTATTTTGCCTGTCATCCGTAACAGCCAATGAATTTAAAATCAAACCAGTTCTCTATCAGCTTTGTATGCGTGCCCAGGTCGTATATCACATCATATATTATATATATTTTTTATTTTCCATCAAGTCACCTAATTACATTATACAAGCTACAATACTTGGGAGGATTATGTTTGGCAGTGAACATAGAAAGTAATGAAATGCAATTTCTTTGCTTTTGATTTCTAAAGTTATGTCTGGAATTGAACCTGGACAGACAAGCACATTAGAGTTCGAAGTAGCTTTCATTTCTTCTTCCCAGAAAAAAAATCTCTAAGATGATGAAAGAAACGGAGTGGTATTGTATGGAAAAATGAAAATTGGACCATGCAAAGACAGAATTTCAATCTCAGCTTTCACATTTATTAGATGTTTATCATTAGACAAGTAATTTAGTCTGTCTTATTCTCAGTGTTCTTATACCGGAAACTGTGGTATTTTCTATATTTGTACTTGTCTGGCTTAAGACTGAAATGAATTTATCACTTGTGAGAAACATATGAAATTAACTTACAGATAGATGGTTCTCAGGCTGAGTTGCTTTTGTCCATCACCAGGACTTAAATATCACCTGTCCCTGGGACAATAAAGGAAAGATTCCGTTTGGAGGAATCTAGGACCTTGTATGCTTAAAAGCTCCTTGGACAGTTAAGGTAGAATTCTCTATCTCTAGGGTTTATATTTAACACGAATTAAGGGTGTGACTTGTTTATAATCTAAGTATTTTATTTCTTCATTTCTGTGCATCATTTTTCCAATTTATTTATTGAGCAGTTATTATGCAAAATGCTGGGTTTCAAGGATGCAATATTAACAACTAAATAAACCATAACCTCTGCCACCAAGAAACTTGTTCCAGTATACATTTGGCTTCCAAAACTTTTGTGACCATCAAATATATGGCAATCCTATGAAAACTCAGGACAGACACCTAGATGTGAATGCATCCGGAAATTATGGAGGTGTGTAACAAGCACTAAGGTGGAGATGGCAACTCCATCTATTTCAGATATGTTTCCGTAATGGAGGCATCATCATTTTTTCAACTAGATCTTGTTTTAATAAGTGGGATTATTGTATGGCATACCAACAGAGTATGAAACCAGACTGGATGACTATGGTCTTAGTATCTGACTTTTAAGGTCAGATATCCTGGCAGAACAATGGAATTGAAAAATCTATTTCCTCTTGACTTAAAAAATATGAGCGACGATGTTCAAAGAGTGAACAATATCATATATGTTCATATATATGATGTGTACATTAAGGCTTCCACTACACAGTAAATTCAATTTTATTATGATTATTCATAATAATAGCCTTTATCTTTGCTTCTATAATTTTCACTTCCATTACTGTTTCAGTCCTAACGGTATTTCTGTGGGTTAGGGCACTCTAAGGGCTACACAAATACACATCTTTAGAAAGCTTCCACTTTTAATCTGAAAAGTGAAATCGCCTTAAAAATCTATATGTTGGTATTTGATAACACTGTTGGAGCTTTTTACTGACTTCTATAGCCAAATTGTAGCTTCTTTCTTAAACTAGTCCAGCTTAGCATATTATGAATGAAAGAAAATATATTTCAAAACAGGCCACCACTTTTGAATAACTTAAAGTGTTACGAGTCCTTTCTGTGCGTGGGTGACCTGACATTAACACTAGTTGGCAGTCTTCAGAAACAGGACATTCTAAATGGAACGAGGTTAATGCAATGCCACTGAAAAATCACAGGGGCCAATGTCTGTGGATAGCACTGCTGATGTTTCCTGTTTATGTTTTTAAAGTGCAAAACCTCATTAAATAACCAATACAATAAAATATAATACAATGTCTACTACTGATTTTTCTTGAGCTTGATATTCTGAGATTCTGAGACAGTGAGATATGTGATTTTCATGAGGAAATGTGATAATGTCACAAGAAAACCAGATCAATTCTGGATGTTTATCACACGACACTGTGATGTTTTCTTTTCATATAATTTGCTCATTGCTGTCTCCTCCATTTTTTTTTTTTTACTGTAGAAGACTTGGGGCACATTTTTCATATTTAGTCAAATATGTCTGGTAGGGGATCATGGATAAAGTTATTCAGTGGAAATGATGTTATTTGGCTAAAATAATCTTTCATGTCTAAAGTAAGCTTTGATTTAGAAAGAAAACTTACATGAGGGCTTCATTCCCTGAACTTCTATTCGTGCAATATTCAAGTTAGGTAACTGAACATCACAGAGACTCCTATAGACTCCGGTTTTATATAGGTTTTATAATTCTTAATTTTCTCAAACATTGAACTGGACACATTAGTATTACATCCACTGAGAAAAGAAAGAGATATATAAAGTACAATTCATTTGTCCAACTCATAGTTTAGGAACTTTTGATTTGGGCAAGGAAGAGATTGCTCAGTGGTTAAGAGCACAGCCTGTCTTTCAAGAGGACCTGGATTTGATTCCCAGCACCTGCAAAGAGGCTTGAAAATGTCTGTAAATACAGATTGTGGAGACCTGAGATTGTGCATAAATATACATGCAGGTAAAACACCTGTACACAAAAGATAACAAATAAGTAAGTAAAACATTTTTATTTAGATTTTTTCTTTTTGATCATTAGCAAACATTTTTACATTTCATTTTCCCTCTTTGTTTCTTTTCTTTATTACTGCCTTGCACATTAGTTACTTTCCTGGAAAAAAACTACTTAATGTTAGGTGGCAAAGACAAAGGTAACATTACTTTCCTGAAACATAAGCTGTTGCCCCGATGCTTCACAGCTCGCTTTATGTGAACTGGAGCACACTGTAGGAATGCCTTATTCATATGTTCTACAACTCTTATGCTTGCTGCCTTCTCTCAAAAATGACTCATATAAGGCATGTCAGTGGAGCAGGGGCAAACAGTTCTCCTCTATCCCCTCAGATCTTAAAAAGAGGCATCTGACCATCGTCTCCATAAACATGTGAGGGGCATAAAAAGACAAGAAGGAAACAGTCATGAGCGGACTAGATTAACAAAAACATTGACTGCCAGGCTTATAAAGGAATAGCAGACTCTAACCCAGAGTATCCAAGAGAGCAGCAGGGGAGGTGGGAAATCCCTCCTGCTCCTGTAGTGGGTGGCAAACCAAAGGGAGAAGGAAAATCCCCAGAAGCTAAGGTAGAGAACCCAAAAGTCCTGGAAGATCCCCAAGCTATGTAAAGCAGACACTTGGGAAATCGCCCAGAGCTTACCATCCCATATGCTGTGACTAACTCTGAGGAAGAGAGAAAACTCCACTCAATCATGACTTCAAACTCAGAAGCTCCCCCTATTAAGAGTCTGGGCATAGAGGACTCTAGAACCACCCGGATTCTCTCAAGCTAAGACAAATGGGTAACCACTGCACTGGTGATATCCTTCTAAAAGGTACATAAAAGAATGGGTGGGACCTCACCATAGCATCAGACATTGAAATCCACTCGAGGCAGGGTTGACCATCTAATATATGAGGAAAATAGTGTGTGAGGTAGGTGTGGGGCTCACTACATTCTGTACTGATTGCTGGGACACTCCTATTGGAGGAAGAAACCTCTGATGATACCTGGCCAAAACTCAACCCAAAAACTAACCTGTTTGAACCCCACAGAAACACTGCATATCTGCCAGTCTGGGACAAAGGGTATGATGTAATGGAAGTTTTGTTTTCTTTGTATGTTATGTAAATATGCTTTTGTTTTAATCCCAAGTGTGTGATTTTAGTTAGGCTATAGTTTGCCCACACCTGTTAATTGTCTCATGCAGGGCATGATCTTTGCCAGCTGGTAATGGCCTTCCACTTGTGGCACGGAAAGGGGCGTGGTCTAGAACTCTGAGAATATAAATATGAGAGCTGAGAAAGAGACCGTGGGGCGTTTGGTGTGGCGTGGAGCAGTTTGGAGAGACCAGGGACCAGAGATGGTGTGGCGGTTTGGAGCAGACAGATGGAGACAGATGCTTCAGGATGCAGCAGCAGGGAGAGGTCCGCTGGCTGCAATTGCAATTGACAGAGATTGGTAAAGAGCCCTAAAAGAACCCCTTGACCTTAAATAGCCAGGTGAAGTAAAGGGGTCTGGGCCCCCTCTACCCACTACCCTTTTAGTCTCTCTTACTTGAGGATGGGGAGTTGGTAGAGGGGAGGTAGAAGCCTAAAGACCCCAAATAAAGTAGAGTTAAAAAAAAAAAAAGGCCACCACAGGTGGCTGTTCGCTACAGTATGATTTGTAGATATCAACATCAGGTCTTTCGTTACCACAGTTTGATCCATAAGACCTTGGCAGGTGGGAATCCAACATCCAACTTTACAAGTAAGAGACTGGCTCATGCTCTATCGTGTTTCAGCTTTTTACTTCTACGCTACATTGACTTATAATTTTTATTATGTAAGTCTTAACTCTTGCAAAAATGTTTGGCTTGTGTTTTTTGGTTTTATTACTAAATTAAGTGTTAGGATTATGCAAACTGTTTCTGTACCTTGTATATTGTGTTTACTATTACGTTTCTTACCTACAGCCCACACATTCTCATTTTAATCAGTTTTCTCCTTCTATTATCCCCAATACATCCTTATTTTGCAATATAACTATAAGTATCTATAGTTTTAGGAATTTTAAAGTTTTGTGTATGCAAAAATATACCAAATTTATTTTTGTATTTATTTCCCCCCGTTTTTCTGTGTTGTTCAATTACTCAGCCCTCATCTTACTTAGCTTACTTCTGCTCTATGCCTTTCCTTAGTGACTCTTCTCTTAGTACAAATATCTTATATGATGATTGTACCTTTATTACTCCCAAATTGTTAGAACCGAAGAGACATAGCTTTTAATTCACCATTCCCGTATTTACATGCAGTGGTTGCTTTTATAGCTAGTATTCTACTCTCAGAATGACCCTGGAGCTCATGCCTGGAACCTCCACCAAGTGGACTTAACTACTTAACGACTGAGCTGTAGTCTCTGTCTGGTTAGGAGAAATGACCTTCAACCTTACTGCAACCTAGTCCCACTTGAATATGAAAATACTTCAACTGAAAAAATATGAAGAGAAAATAATCCAACAGTGATCTAATCCCCAATGCAAAAAAAAAAAAATTAAGAACAAATAAGACAGAACAAAGCCTCCAAAGAGGATAAGTTCCACAGTAATGGATTGCTGTGACTCAACTAGATTGAAATCTCAGAGAAGGCATTTAAATAAATAATTGTAAAAACGTATCATGAAATCAAAGAGTACACAAATTCCTGGATGAATAAAAATAAGTAGTTGAATAGAACGTGAAAGCAAGTATAATAGTATAATAACAAGTATGATAGAGGAATTCATTTTTATATAAAATATTGAAAATATCAAATAGCAATTTTACAGATAAATGTTAAATAAATCAAATGAAAAAGTCAGGGCAAAGCCTCACCAATACAGTGGATCAAGAAGACAGATATCAGGTCTTGAAGAAAAGGTCCATAAATCAGAACATCAGACATCGATAAAGTAATAAGAAAGTATTATTTATCAAGCGATAAAGACCCTTATTTCATATTGATGAAGGGGACATAACTCATCTACAGGATAGAGTAATGATAAACGTATATGTAAGAAATATCAGCAAACCTAATTTCCTGAAACAAATATTACTTGTTGGAAAGGAACAGATCCACTTCAGTGCAAGAATAGTCGATGAATACAATATGCTATTTCCATCAATAGGACATTAAAAAAATAAAACAGCTGTATCTGGTGCCATTATATTTTAAATGGGATTAAGAGACAATTACAGTATACCCTAAGCAAAGCCTGTAGAAGACACATTCTTTTCGGTGGCACATAGAACTTCCTCTAAGATAGTTTGTACTTTAGGATTCAAGAAAAATCTGAACAAACAAATCTGTTTTCTGTCTGATTATGACAGAACAAGTACAGAAATCTGGGCATGGTAGC
Source organism: Psammomys obesus (assembly GCF_907164565.1). Classification (NCBI taxonomy): domain Eukaryota; kingdom Metazoa; phylum Chordata; class Mammalia; order Rodentia; family Muridae; genus Psammomys; species Psammomys obesus. The sequence continues at coordinate 6,692,022 of NW_026592510.1, read as the reverse complement.
ACATGGCTTTAATCCCAGCACTCAGGGAGGCAGAGGCAGGCAGTTCGCTGTAGGTTTGAGACCAGCCTGGTCTACAGAGTAAGTCAAGGATAGCCAAGGCTACACAGAGAAGCCCTGTCTTGAAAAAACAAAACAAAACAAAACAAAACAAAACAAAAACAAAAAACAAAAAACAACAAAAAAAAAACCAGAAAAAACAAACAAACAAGAGAAACTACAGAAACTACACAAATACACACTATTAAAAGATCTCTATTGACCTCCCATGTATACCCAAGTTCTAGGTAAAGTATGAAAATATGATGTGAATAGGAAATGCACAAAGAGGAATATTTGACAGACCTGGGTAATTAGAAACTTGTTGCATTATGTGAAGTAAATATGAAGAAAGTGATCTTGTGATTACATGAGAGAAGACATGCTTAGCAGCAAAGAAAAGGGAAAAGGGAAACTCAGCGAAATGTAGGGCACCTGGAACCTGAAACCTTATTTTGAAGTAATTTCAACTTGACTGGAAAAGTGGAAATGTGAGTATAAAGATTTCCTATGCAATCTTCACCTGGATTCTCATAAACGATTTTTTTTCCCTATATATGTTTTAAAGCACAAAAATGTCAAAAGTGAACCATATTTATGGTCTCCAAACATAACGCACTGGGGAAGCTGTGGATATTCTCTCCTATGGTTAGAAAATATGTCTTGCTTACATTACAGGCAGACAAAGATAATCACAGGAATCATTTATGCCTTCCAAAGAAGAAATGGCAAGATTCAGTGAATGGCTATGACCTTGGAATACAGACCTTGATAATCCAAATCAGCTTAATTTCAAGAACAGTTTCTCATAAGGAGCCAGTGGGACAAAGAAGGGCCAATAGCTAAATGGCTAGCAATGGCAGGACTGTTGACCTTTGAGAATCTCTCTCCTGTTCCCTCCCAGGCTTCCTCAGTGACTTCATCTCCTCTTGAATATTTGTTAATGCCTCACTTGTCTATACTTCTTCCTTTGGCATATTCTTCCTTCTCCCCAAGATCTTATCCCTACTTGATTATTTAAATAATCATGATCTAAAGAGGAAAATAAAAGCTTATAAAATGCAGTGATTTCACATGGAGCCACATAGATTTCACATTCACAAAGCCATGCTGTGTGCTATCAGTATGAGTGGTTCCATCTACAGTTGGAGGTGGGAGAAGGGAGTTAGGAATGTGTACATTTTTGTGCAAAGTTATCTTTAAGATCGTCTCCTTAAGTTCCCAAGCTTTATTTTGCTCTACAGTTATTAATGATAACTTGCTCTGACCCAGAGTTTTGCAGTCCTGGGATGGAGCACAAGAATTTGGTTACTTCATGCTGCTCCTATTCTGAGACCACCCTTTGAGAACCCCCTCATACTATATGCTGACCAAGAGAATCTGTCTTGAGAACAAGCAAGTAGAGAGGAAGCTTAGATTTGCATCATGGCCCACAAGGGTTATCTTCTGACTTTGCTCATCCATCTTTTCTAATTTATATGAAGAGAATTTACTGTTAAAAGAACACATCTAAAAGAACTTAGGTTTTGAGGTAAGCACTACGGAGAAGATTTTATTGAACTATTTTGAATGTGGTTAAAACAAGCTATTTGTAACAATATTGGCTTGAAACAAAGGATTTTGGGCAAGAAGGTGGGTGTAAGAATGTTTGGTTGTGATACATTAAGGTTTCCTATGCTCCATTCCACATTCTTTGTGAGACTATGACCATAGAAGGTTACCTCTTCAAAGACAACTCACTGCATATTGTACAGTTATTATATCAACTTCCTACTTAGAAGTGAATTTGCCCATTGCGTAGGTAAGAGAGATTAGCTGTGAAATGGCCTTTAAGTCTCAAGTCATATCCCCAAAGTAGCTTCACTGATGTCAAGAAAAACCTAGACCTCTCTCCTGACAGTTCAAGCTCAAATAAAAAGCTCATCAATGATTTTATGAAGCACTGACAAAAAACTAGATAGCTATGTATTGTTGCCTGCTGGTTGACATGATACTAGTTTATTGAAATTGTGTATGATAAGTTAAACACAGATGATTTAAACCTATTTTTATTCTCAAGTAGTCTATATTTTAAATCAGGCATGAACATGTTTTATATTCCACTAATGTCTCATATATAAAATCAGCTTTCCATTTCTTTACTAGTTACTAAAAATAAAAACTCGGTAAGAAAAAGGTAATATTGGTAAGAGAAGATTGCCTTTTGTTTTTATTGTATCTTCCTTTATTGTTGACAGTTTTCATCACACAAAACATCTTTTGCATTTAATAAATAATTAGTCCTGCAGCTGAATTCTAAGTCAATTAATTTTATATTTAATTGTCAGATACATTCATTTGCTCACACACATTAATGAACAAACAGTCTAGCACCATTATAGCATTAATGGGGCAGACTTATTCATGAGCTTGCTCCGAATCTAGCCCTCTGCCTCTGTCTCCTTTCTTAGTCTTGAGTCTGTTCTCCTTGATCTACTAAGCCCAGATTTTCCTCAGAATTGAATTCCCCTTCATGAATTTCCTTTCCTGAGTGTATCATCTTGGTCAAATCATGGGCCATTTCTTGCCATCAGTTCCCTCATCTGTGAAATAATGGGGCTGAGCCAGGTAATACTGCAAACTCTTTTAAGCTTCCAATTCTGAGGCAGACCAAATTTCCCAAGACTATTATTTCCCTAGCAAGGTAGCTGAGGTATTTATATTCCAGCTGGAAGTTATCGTGGATAAAAATGAGTATAAATTCCAACTAAAATAAATCAAGAAATTTCTATCAGTCTTTAAAGATACAAGAATATATATTAGGTAATTTAATAAAATATTCAGTTTATTAGAAGCAGTGGTATGCAGGCAACACTTAACCACTAGTACTTAAAAAAATCCTTGATGGGCTGGTGAGATGGCTCATCCGTGAAGTGTGCTTGCAGCTCTGGCAGAAGACCCAAGCTCGGTTCTCAGCATCCATGTTGAGAGGCTCCCAACCACACGTGATGGGAATGTGAGGCCATCTGATGCCCTCTTCCGTCCTCTGCAGGCACCCATGTACCCATGACCGTCCCACATACATCCACACAAATAAAATAAATAATTGAAAATAAGCCTTGAGTTGTCATGTTTTCTGATTTCCATTGTGTAACTGCCCCCGACCGCTCCCATTGCCTGATTTCAAGTTGACAACATGGGTGCACTGAACACAGATGTGATGAGGACAATATTGAATTGGTGGGAACCAGCTGTAGAATATGGGGTCCTGCAGATACTAGGCACTTGAGGGGCCCAGTTTTTGCACTCACTTGAACTTTGTTTCCCTCCGATGCTGGGGGCTAATCCCAAGCCCTGTGTATGTTAGGCACACGTCTCCCATCTGAGCTCCATCTTGGACCTTAATTAACTTTAGTTAAAGTTTCAGGAAAAGTTCTAGTCTTCTCTTCTTAGGCTAATAATTAGCTCAGCGTCCTCAAATCTATATGCTCATGTCTAACTGATTATGACTTTATAGCTCTGAGTTCAAAAAGGAAGAGAAACAAGAATGAAGGCACAAGGAGGATGAGGGAGGAAGGAAGAGTGGCTTAGGTGTTTGCCTACAAATCAGTTCAGTGGCCTGGGGAAGAGGCCTGCACTTGCTGCAGACAGGCTGTCTAAGACAAGAGGCCCATGAGTCGAAGTGCTACCTTAGGTAGCTACAGTTCCCACAGCAAAGATGTGTTAGATCATTTCATTCAAAATGTTAAAAGTAGGCACCGCTTACAGGATGATCCTTTGGTGAAGCCAGCAGCGCTTTGTTGAGGTCAAGGAATTGCTTGTCAGTAGTAAGAGATTCAAAGGAAAACCTAATTAGCACTCGCTTTGCCTGGTGGCTGTATCATGGTGTACGACATCTAGCTGAGACATGGACGCTGATTTAAAATCCGACTAATATAATGAAATATTATGAAAATAATGTAGCTCACTTGGGAATCAGAAGCGGGGCCACCAAGGCAGCTGCTTGTAAGTTCCATGTTTTAGTGAAGTACAATGATGTGATTTTAGGAGACTGGAAGGTCATTGAACATCGTGTGTGTGTGTGTGTGTGTGTGTGCGTGCGCGTTAGGTGAGTTAAAAATTCATGACAACAGTGCCCCCTGAAATAACAGGGTCTTTATATCTTGAAGGTTATTAATGTGCACTTTAGCCCAACTATTTGAAACAACAGCTGGCTGTGGATGAACTTGAGCTATGCTGTGGCAACCAGAGCTGTCTTTCAACATGCAACAGTGAGGCAAAAATCTTAGCAGTGCTCACTGAGAGAGACAATGCCTGGGCCAAGGAACAAATCAGAGTTGGGGGAAGGAGAGAGAGAGAAGGAGAGAGAGAGAAGGAGAGAGAGAGAGGAAAAGAGAGAGATTTTCTGTCAATTTACTGAGCCAATCGGAGATTAACTGATTTCTGCAAAAACATTCTCTCCAGCACACTATAGTGAGCAGAAATTGCATGTCATCGCTGTCATTTTTAAAAAGAAATTCTTGCTATAGTTCAAAACTATGTCACAATTCATGGAGGTTAAATGGGAAGAACTCTGACAGATGGCACATTTGCCCTGGTATAAAAATATATACACAGATGTCTAGATAGAGTTTAAATGATAGGTCAGTCTGGAAGGGAAGATAGACACTGTTGTTAATTCCAGGTATTATTGCTAAAGAGTAAAACCACGGATAGAGCCAGTGAACCAGACAAGCCTGCCACCACAGCTTCGATTCTCTGCACTACCTTCAATGTTTCATTCTGTCCCACGAAAATGTTAGGTATTATTGTCAGAGAATCACCATGGCTCCTTTAAACTGGTGTGTTTGAAGGCTTACTGCATACTTGAGTTTGAAGGGGAAAACAGGGGGTGGGGTTTCAAGTCATTTTGTGATACATAAGAACTATTTAGAAAGCAGATACTCAGCTGTTGTTTGAATCTTATGCGGAGAAGTAAAGTTGAAAACCGTTATAGACAGATACTGTTTTGTGCTATTAACTTGTTTTTTTTTCTTCTTCTTCTCAGTATCTATGATTTCATCTCACCCCAATTTTATCAGAGAATTGGCCCAATGTTCAGTGATTCAGCTGAGGGATCTGGAAGGGCAGAAACAGAAATTCGTTGCAATTCACTCTGGCATTGTGTTTCCAAACCTCAGGCCCTCAAGGAAATTGAGAGACTTTATAGGATGGCTGAGAGCAGCGAGATTGGGACACACATTCTGGACAAACGCTCACAGGAAGAAAGGCTCCCAATCAGTTCCAGAGAATTTCCAGGATTGGTGGGAGAGTGGGTGAAAAAAGTGGGTTATTTGGAGGGGAGTGGGGCTTGTGCCTTCTGACAGCCTTCTAGGGATAGAAAACAGTTGTTTCTAGGCACAAAGGACCCAAGCAATGAAAAGAAGATCCTGTGCTCTTAAGAGGTGTAGCAAGCACCAAAGCACCTTTGGTAATAATGATGACAGTCATCTCACCTGTAATCCATGGTGACAAATGGCTCTGCTGCACAAGGTCAGGATGATGGAAGATTGCAGGCCGAGACTGAGATGTGGGGGCTGCTGGAAATAAAAGGTCCAGCTGAAGGGATTTGGGGCATATTATGTATTATCTATGCAAAACTGTGAGACACGATTTGTGTCTACATCATAATCTGTGTACCTAATACAAGAAGGAAAGATGATGATATGTTTTTCTTTATTAATCTTAGAATGGATTAGTGACACGCTTATGAAATAATATTTTAAGATACCAGAGATTCTGTGAATATTTGGGAAATCTGATATTCTAATGAGACATACATTATTTGAAATCTCAATGAATTCGATACACTATTTGAAAATATGTACTTGGGGCATATACAGTATATATTATGATGCCACGGATGTATGAGAAATTAATAACAATATTGTAAGAAGGGAGAGTCATAAAAATAGTTTCATCCAAATGGCCAGTAAGCGATTATCTTTAGGACAGTTAAGGAAGCAAAGGGAACCAAAAATTATCTCAATTAATTCAATAAATAAAGGCTTTTAGAGTCATATTATCATTAGACTGTAATTATAAAATATAAAATTATGCTCCACTAACCATCCTTCACTTTTAAATAGAGCTTTATGAAGTTCTTTTTACACATAAATATCCATCATTTGATGAAGTACATAAAGTAGCTATATAAATAAGTACAGCCATAATGTACACTATGCAGAAAAGTAACAGAGGGCTTGGAGATTTGTATATGTAGGTGAACATTTTAGTGAGATTATCCAGAAAAAAAGAGGAAATGAGATATGTGCAGTGAGCAGAGTCTTATCCATTACGTATGATGACGCAAAAGCTCGGTAGAAAGCAAACATCGAGTGCAGGGTCAGAGACTCCAGTAAACGTTACGCTGGCTCATGAGAAGCAAGCAGGTGATCCGTGGGTGATGCGTCCATCAGAGTGCCTTCAGGAAGAGGCCTGCACGCAGGTCAGAAGCAGGAATCGAGATTATAATCTGAATGTGACGAAGAGTTACCGAAGATGGACAGAAATCGGAGTTAGTGTTAATGAGACTGGGGCTACACTGTGGACAAAAACTGCAGGATGTCCACCGGGGACAAGGACCTTACCACAGTAGAGCTGAGATAATGATGTCTTAAGCTGGGACCGCTGTGCTGGAGGTGAGTTTGGACTATATTTTGAAGATCGTGTCCACAGGACTTATGGACTATTGGACATGGGAGGTGAAGACACAAACTGAGGCCCAGAGTTCGAGCTACAAAAGAAATGCTGGTACTATCTACTGAGAAGCTGGAACAAAGTAGGAAGTTTATTTACCTCAGTGCTGAGAAGAGCTACTCTTCCGCATTCAGCATATTAGCTTTTCTACAGTAGGAGGGACTTTTACTAGAATGTCTAAGGAGTCTAGTAGCAGCTAACAGGATGTGTTTAGAAACCCCAGACACTGTTATTTCTGCAGTGACCTGATATATGGAATTTTTCTTATAAGATTTCTCATTGTCCTACTTTTCTTGGCTTTTAATTTACTTCCTAAGGGCGCTCGGCTCTCCATCAGGGTGGTCAAAACATGGTTAATGCAATAATTCACATGACCTTAATTAGCCTTCTGGCAGAGCTATGTACTCACAGGAAATAATAGCAGGCTCTTCTTTTTTTTTTTCCAATTTATTGTTATTTCTTTTATGTACATTGGTGTTTTGCCTCTGTGTATGTCTGTATGACAGGGTTGGATTCCCTGGAACAGGAGTTACAGACAGTTGGGAGCTGCCACGTGGGGACTGGAAATTGAACCCAGGTCCTCTAGAAGAGCAGCCGGTGCTCTTTACCTCTGAGCCATCTCTCGAGCTCCTAGCAGCCTCTTCTTAAAATGTAAGTCAATTTATGCACGAAGTAACTTGGATTCACACCAGAATTGGATCTTTTGTTTCTTTCTATTATCTCACTCTATCAAATCCGAGTTCTGTGAAGGGAAATCTAACAATCCACTTAAGCCACGGGGTTTATCTCTTCAGAAGATGACAGCAGCTATGTCTTAAAATATATACCCTGCGAACAATCTTCCCTAGGCCCAGCCATCAACACAGCACACATACTTTTCACTGTAGTCCACAAAGCATTCATCATATTTTTCTATTTAATGTTTACTTACAATTAATTCCTTTTGTTTATATTCAAAAGACTATTACAAGCAGAAGTTTAGGTTAAGTGTATAGAAATGAGGCAATTGCATAAGTAAACACTATTTAGTGACTCTGGCTTCCTGCTGTGGTGGTCTTTGATAGGGCAGAGTGGGTCTGAGTGGTCCTGTTAGGTCTCTGGATGGCTGTCAGAGCTTCTCCGTCATGCGTTTGCTCCCACGAACCTGGAAGCAGCCTTTGAAATTATAGAAGAAGTTTTGCAAAGGGAGACGTGATGGTACGGGCTTTCTAATGTCTATTTGCAAACTGTTAATGGTAAACATATCACCACTGGAAACCGCACCACACACTCTTCAAGTCAGTACAAAAACCAGTGCGGTTTGGTGCGAAAGCACAGCATGCTTATTTTTAGCAAGGAGTTTATCGCCGTCTTTCTTTGCCTTTACTTCACCGGGAGGTGTCTGTGTGGGATGACCTGAAACCCAGGCTTCAAGACCTGTCAAACCAAAACGGCAGCTTGATTCCGTCATGCCAGGATCAATGCCTATCCACTGAGGATGGTTTGCTCAATATGTAAAGGGTACTTTATGTGTCTTAAGAAATCCAACTTAGTGAGTCTTGCCCACACACTTTTACTTACTTGAAAAACAATGTATCCCTTGCTAACACTCTACTGCCTCACATGGGCATCAGCGTCTTTGCAGATTCACTGCCACCATGTAGACTTTTGGGTTCTTAGTACTTTTTTTAACATATACTGTTTGGGCAGATAATGTGGTAATTTAATTATATAGCTGAGCAATTTTTATATCTTTACCATTTGTCACTTCGAAGCCAATATTGGGACAACATATTTACTGTACTTTTTCACCATAAAACTATAAGCTTATGCAGGTTATTTCAGACAACCATCACACGGTTGTAGATTTGTAAAGTCTTGTTTACCTCACCTTTTCTAAATACTATATGCCAAAAAGAAGGTGGACCATAATTATATCATAATACATACCATGAATAATATGCCAGGAATAGTGGATCAAGTGTACAAAGCTTTTTTCACTGAACTGCAGTTACTGTAGAGACTCCTAACTTAGTCTCAAGATACTGATAATAAGTTACTGTTGGATGATCAGCCCTAAATGAGACATCAACATTAGTCCTGCCAAGACTCAGGAAAACACTGCAGAAGTGGGGTAAAAGCTGATGTGCTGGAGGATGGGAATGAGTTCCTGGAAATAATGTTTTTGAGTTGTGACATGGCTATTGTATCCCTGAACTCAGAGAAGTAACCTCTTGCACAGGTCTTGCATAGGATTGGGCCTGCCAACATTCGGTCTAGATGGTGTTGGGTCAAATCCCATAAGACCCTACATGTCCTTGGTGAAAGCTCTTGGCAACTGATAGTTGCTGGGGAATGGAGAGACATTTTCTTCAATGGTTAATCTACTAGTAACTTGTATGTGTCCTCTCATCCATGAGCATGTAAGCAATACAAATACATTAGTTAAGAAATGAATTTTTATTCCATTGTGTAAAAATACCACAATTTCTGTACCCATTCCTCCGTTGATGGACATCTGGGTTGTTTCCAGGTTCTGGCTATTACAAATAAAGCTGCTATAAACATGGTTGAGCAAATATCCCTTTTGTGTACTTGAGCAAACTTTGGGTATATACCTAGCAGTGGTATAGCTGGGTCGTGAGGAAGCACTATTCCTAATTGTCTTAGAGGAAATCATGAAATTTGCAGGCAAATGGTGGGATCTAGAAAAGATCATTCTGAGTGAAATATCCCAGAAGGAGAAAGACAAACACGGTATATACTCACTTATATAGACCTATAAGATATGATAAACATAATGAAATCTATACACCTAAAAAAGATAATCAAGAGAGCGGACATGGGGTAAGATGATCAATCCTTGTGTTGAAAGACAGAGGGGATGTGCATTGAACGTATGACAGGAGTCTACTGAGCTCATTTGAAAGACTCTAACTAGCAGTGTTTTCAAAGCAAAGACTCATGACCAAACCTTTGGCAGAGTACAGGGAATCATAAGAAAGAAGGGGAGTTAGTCTGTTGAGGAAAGGATAGGAGCTCCACAAGGACCAAATATATCTGGGCACAGGGTCTTTTCTGAGACTGACATGCAACCAAGGACCATGTATGAATGTAACCTAGAACCTCTGCTCAGATGTAGCCTGTGGTAGCTCAGTAACCAATTGGTTTCCCATAGTGAGGGGAACAAGGATTATTTCTAACAGGAACTCAATGACTGGCTCTTTGGCCTCCCCACCCCCCAAGGGAGGAGCAGTCCTGTTAGGCCACAGAGGAGAGCTTTGCAGCCAGTCCTGAAGATATCTGATAAAACAGGATCAGATGAATGGGGAGGAGGTCCCCCCTATCAGTGTACTTGGCGAGGGGCACGTGGAGATGAGGGAGGGAGGGAGGGACTGGGAGGGAATGAGGGATCGGGACACGGCTGGGATACAGAGTTAATAAAATGTAACTGATAAGAAAAAAATAAAATTAAAAAAAAAGAAATGAATTTTTAAACATGAATATGCCCCAATTCAACAAATTTATTTGTTCCTCCCTCTTGGATTTTTTAACAAATAAAGTAATAGACCAAGTAACAATCCATAAGAGTGCTTAAGGTACTTTCTAAGTAAGTAATTTAGGTAAGAACTTAATCACCTTAGGAACAATATATTTCTGAATTGCCTGTGATTGACATTGGAATTATATTCTAATAACAGCATCTAGATTTTTACAAAGCTGTTCAAACACTTTAGTTGAAAATAGAACAGAGAGAAATGATTTTTGTAAAGTTAATCAATGAAAGTGAAATCTCATACCTCAAGGACTACAGTAAACAAAATTTTAATTCACCTAATTGTCACATACGCACTTATTCACAATCAATTTACCACTTTCATGTACCACCCACCAAACTTCTTCTAATAAGAAAGTATTTGAACATGGTAAAAATGTTAAAGATGGGTAGCAAAGGCTGCACGAAATTACCTACTTGGAAAAATCAGACTGATTTATTCTTGTCTCACCAGGCTACTTTCTCATCACCCTGACTCCAACAATGAAGGTGGAAAATCAATTTCATTACCAAGCAACACTTTCAATCACAGGTCTCTAAACTGTTCTGCATTAGAGCTGTCATCTCCCAAGTATTTTATGATTGGTCTTTAATGCTTATATGATGATTTTAAAGTTTTCCTTTGCAGAATGGAAAGAAATACTGCTCATTTGGAAAATGGGTCAAACACGAAACATGACATCGAACATAACATTCAGTACCATATTTATATTTCCAAAACTTGATGGTGAGTAACATGAAGTTAGGAAAATCTTGGGGGAAATTATATGTTTAAGACCTACAGAGTTAATAAACACAGCCATTAATTCTGACAGTTTTGAAAGCAGTGGATTTGATAGAGAATAACTATAAATTATGATCCAAAAGGATTTTGGAAATTCCTTTCTCCCTTAAGTCCCAATCTGTTGGCTATGAGTTAGTTTTCTGCTCGCCATGAGGCACTCAAATAGAAGTGTATTAACTAAGTGATTACAACAAAGGAAGCTATGATGTTTTGCATACCAAAGTGTCCTAAGGATTTCACATCTTTACAGTAAAGGCACAGTGTAAAAAGAGCAAGATGGGATAAAGTGTTCATGTAACTTTCATTTATAGTACTGAAATTACTGATTACTTGCTTAGTTCTATTTATAGATAATTCTCTTCAAGAAGCTCAAAGTATTTTATAGATATCTCTAAGTGATCTTTGCCATTTTATAGATAAGGTTATTTGTAAAATTAGAATTATCATGGAAAAATTAACAGCAGAAAGAACTGAACTTACATTACCTTAAGAACTCAGTCGTTTTTTTTTTTTTTTTTTTTTTTTTTTTTTTTTTTTTTTTTTTTTTTACTTCCTTGGCTAGTAATGTATCCCTTTAAGGGATATTTTGAAGTTTAAAACATATACCTTGTTTAGTATTTGGTTTTATGTATACATTTTTAACAATATATTTTATATAATAATCTATTTTAAGTTTAATGCAGAATCTTATCAGAAAACTGTGTTTAAATAAGTAAATTTTAATCAAGACATTGGAACCGTTTAAGAATAAAAGTTTCCAACATCCCTGAGTGCCATATTGTACCTGGTGATACAATAGTGAGCAACTATAATGGGGCATCCAACCGTTTTCTGATTTAATTGAAATCCACAAGAGGCTTTCAATCCACTCCACAAGAAGAAATAAATACCTAGTTCTGTGAATCTGGCCAAGATCCCATGGTTGAAGAACTCACAGATTTCATAAGTAATTCTAAATTATTTGGCTAAACAGACATAGCACTAAATTGCCCTCTCCAACGGTATCATTATGCCATAGATTAGGGCAGCTTTCAGACCTTATCAGATAAGTTTCTTTGTGCAGTGGCTTGTGGTTAAAACAGAAGCTCATGATCAAAAATGTAGAGAATAGGTGTCAGGGATGTACTCAGCAATAATTGGGCTGTTGATATCACCCTCCCCAACCTTAGGCATAGGGGCCATGGTGAAAGAGGGAGGGAAAGATTGGGCATAACTGGAGCAAAACACAGTCTTGTGAAAATGACAGGACCCATGACATCACAACAAACTCAAGAAGCAGCCAAGGTTACATGCACAAGACTTGAACAAGATCCAGCCCGTCGATATTCTAGTCCAGAACAAGAAAGGGTTTATGAACCCATTAGGAACCTTTACGTCTAACTGAAGAGATAATAACAGTTGGTGGCTTATGGTGGAGGGAAAGGTTTTGTTTTTTTCTTTTTCTTTTTCTTTTCTGAGTGTGACTCCTGTTAGCACAAAAACGTTCCAATAAAAGGCCCCAAATCTGGGAATATATGGACAGCATCAAATGGACCTGATGGATTAGATTTTTAAGGAAAGAATATAAAGTTGTTAGAGTAGAGAAATAGGGGTAGAAATAGGGTAGAAAAAGAGGCGCTGGGGGAGGACCTGGAGGTGAATGTGATCAAAACATATTTTATGAAATTCTCGAATCATTAATGAAAATATAATAGGTTTCATTAGCCTATTATCAGAACCTAGGTATAACATTTTAGCCGTATCACTTTATTTCCCTGGAAATATTTACTTAACAATTTATTTACTTAAAGGGTAAATTATATGTGAAAGTAGTATATACCTTGTAAGTTGGTTGTGACAAGAGTTAAACAAGATAGTTAAATATTAGGTGCCTACAAGACAGCGGCCACACAATGAATGGTTGGCCCCTTTTGTACTTCCTTTTAGGAGCCAAATTACTTCTGGCTGTGAGCACATCTGTTCATTTTCTCATCTGGGTCATATTTTTGCTGGTCTTGTCGATGCATGCAGGAAAACTTCCCACGAACAGGGAAAGGAGTAAGGAAAGGTGATGGGTTATTTTAAAGTACCTGGTTTTGCTGTTCCTGTAGCCATGATTATAACAGGTATATCAAACATTTGGGGGATAAGATCATATTTACAGTTTAGGAGGTACACCATGAAATGTCTCAGGATTCAAGTTAATAAAGATACGAGCTGCACTATATTCTTGTGAGTTAACACATTACTTGGGGAGAATTTAGTTGAAATTATTGTTCCTTTTGTAGAATAATGTAAAGATTTACTCCAATCTAGATAATATAATCCAGATTTTTTCCTCCCTGGTTATTTAAAGTTTCTTTCAAATTGTAAGACTGGTGCATATTTGTGGTTCCTTGAGAAGAGAAGAGACCAGAATAAAGCACTGTCAATTTTCAGGCTTGGCTTCACTATTTACAAGTTACATAATTCCAAACAAAATATCTCCAAATATTTAGATCTGCCTCTATAAAATGTATTGTACATGTACCTTACTTAAGAATTTGTTTAAAAATTGAATCAGAATATACCTAAAACACACGAGGTTTATGGCTTATAGCAGGTGCTTAAAAGTTATCATTTTTTCTACTCATTTTAATACTAAGTAACTTTAGAACAAGTGCCTCATCTCAAATGCATTGTTAAATGGTGCATATTACCAGCTCAGCTTGGTATTTCTTCAAGTTGAATGACTCAACTTCTTCCATAAAATATTACCATCAGACTAATGGAGGTTTGGTTTTAAATATTTTCCATGCTTGCTGAACTACAGAGCATATGACTCTCTTCAATGAGATCATGCATATAAACTCTAACTTATGCAAGCTCTTACTTTGAACAATGACGGAAAATTAAAATGTGTTCCCTTTTAAATATATACAGCCAAGAATAGTATCAGAACCATGAGAAATATGAAAGAGTAGATTATTTTGTTCAGAAACTAGTCATCCTTGACCAGCCTTTAAAATTATGAGGGGCACAGAACTAATGAGGCAACATGTCATCCTCACTCTCTCACAAGCAAATATTTAAGAGATCCTGACAGCTTACTTTTCTTTTTTCATTTTAAAAAATCTATCTCCTGTGTGTGAATTTTGCTTTTGTTTTTTCTTCTTTATTTTATTTATACTTAGCGCACCTAACTTAGGTCCTTATTGTTGCCTGCCTGCATGTGCCTATGTAAACACTTATTCTCCTGGCTTCTCAGCATCTCTTTGACCTCTTCAATCCTTCTTTTACATTGATGTTAATAGAGCAAACTTTCTGAGACAAATCAGACCACGTCAAATATTGCTTAAGTACACAAATCCTCAAGTAGTTTCAGAACAGAATTTTAGTACTATATATGTTGTAAAACCAGGGAGCTAAGACCATGCATAGAAGGCAAAGGGACAGGAGGAGGCCCGGAATTGATATGAGTAACTGAGGAGTTTCTCAATCCAGCACCCAGAAAAAACAAAGGCTTACTGAGTCTGGTACATGCCTGTAATCCCAGCACTCAGGGAGGCAGAAGCAGGTAGATCTCTGAGTTTGATTGAGGCCAGCCTGGTCTGCAAAGAGAGTCCAGGACAGCCAAGGCTACACAGAGAAATCCTGTCTCAAAAAATAAAACAAAACAAAACAACAACAAAACAAAACAAGGCTTACTGAAGGCTAAGAAATTAGAGGATTGTGAGGCAATCTTACAGTTGTGGGAGCCTGAGGTTGGAGCTCAGGGCCTGTTGACTAAGCACAATCATAGAGATTACACTAGACTAGACCCTAAAATGCTCAAAAGCTTTGCCTTAGGAGCAAAGGAAAAACAGAAATTAATCAGAACTTATAGAAAAAAATCAGAAATACAAACCTAATCCTGAGTTAGCTCAGTCTTGTGACCTACCCTTTCTCTAAAATCCTGACAAATAAAAATGAGAAAAGAGTCTGAAAGAGAAGATACGAACCAACTTTCAAAGACACGAAATCTAAGAAAATATTCCTAGGCATTCTAGGAAGCAAATGAAATTAAAACTCGAATTAAAAACACACATATGGACAGACCAGATAGGAGAGTTCTAAGATACACATTTAAATAACTCCGATTCGCATGTTTGGAAAGGTTTGCAAATTCTGTGGTCATTCTGATACTATCTGGCTTGTCAGGCAGCCAACAGCAAAATCCTAGCAGTCAACTTTGACTCCAATCCAGAGAATCGTCTCACCTGCAAGTCAAGTTGGTCTACCAACACATACAGATTCTTTGGTATCTGTTGGCTTTCTCCACTGTTGCTGCCAGAGAGGCATCCTCTGTATACCAGGAAGAAAGGAGCATCCTCGTCTCTGAGGACAGAGGCACTGGAGAGGAATCCAGACAAGCCGGCCTTGCTCCAATTTGACTCTAGGCTCATATCCCCTCCTCCCGAGTACATTTTTTTCCTACGTCTTTACTTCAAAACGCTCAGGTTTAATAGGTTCTGGGTGCTATATTTCTTTATGGAGGTATTTATGTCACATAAGACTTAGTAAATAATAATAACCTTTTCTATTACTAATCTGTCTTTTTTAGTGTAGTTTACAAGGCCTCAGCTGGAGTTCTCATTGGATAGAGAAAGAAAAAAAAATCTTTTTTTCCTTCCATACAATTCATACAGTTTTTCCTCATAAAAACCCTCTGTCACTGGCCCTTCTAAAATAGATCCCTCTCTTCTTTGATGGTTCCTCCTATGGCTCTTTTTTCCATTGTAACTTGTTTATATGTATTTGCTTGCTGGCTGCCTCCCACACTGAAACGTAAGCTCAATGATTTGTATTCACTTCTCTATTTCCTGTGCTTAGAATAGGATTGTCCTCGTGATGGGGTCGAGAGTTTCTTGTTATGTAACTCAGCACACCAATAAAGTCAACAGATGCCCTAATTACTTAAAAGTTTTCGTTAGAATGCACTTTAGATCCAGGACTCTGTCTATACCTGACACACTCATTCACGTACCAATGCAATTATCTCTCCAAGGGTTTCTTTTTTGTTATTGTTATTTATTTATTTAATGTATACAAGTGCCCTATTTGCATGTATACCTCCATGCCAGAAGGGGGCATCAGATCACATAGATGGTTGTGAGCCGTCATGTGGTTCCTGGGAATTGAACTCAGGACCTCTAGAAGAACAGTCCGTGCTTTCAACCACTGAGTCATCTTTCCAGACCCTCTCCAGGATTTCCCTATTTGTAAATCTCAGAATTTAGTGCTGTTGAAACTTATTTGCGATCTACAATATACATTTATATAGTATGCATAATGTATGAAGAATTGGGTTAATCATCATGCTGTGACATAAATGGCACAAAGTGTACTCAGACCAGCCGAGAGTTTAACTGGAGACATCTCAAAATTAGAAAAGGAGAGGAGAAGGGAGGGCGGCTGGTCAGCATTTTCAAACTGGCATGTGAAGTCATCCTGAGGGAAATAATCATTTCATTGTGGTTGTTGATTTCGTACAAAAGGCCAGAGATGTCAAGCAAATGGAATTGAGATCTCACCAGGTCCTCAATAGAATTTACCTTCTTGGAAGAATCATGTTCTATGGATACATCACAAGATAGCTATTCTGATAGTTGATTTTGGAATTGGCTAATTTATACTGATAATTCTTTTTCTCTACTGACAAAAACAAAAATCCATCTAAAATCTAAGGAGAATTAGGCCCATTAAAAAAATAAGGTTATTAACTCTAAACAGTGTCACCTCTAAATGGATTATAAACCGAATGAAAATACTTTGTATCCCCCTTAGTGGTTAATGTACTATACTTTGTAATGCTTATACAATATATATTTATATATATATTATATATAATATGTTATATATTATATATAATATATATTAATTATAATTAACCATACAACAAAGTTAGTCATCATATTTTTTAATTGTATCTAAAGCTGCTTTTTCTATTTTTCCCATTAGGAACTGGAAAAGTAGTTTCTTCCCTCACCCTCCAAAAAAACTTGCCAGTGTCTGGAGACAACTTTGATAATCATACCTTGTAGAAATAACTAGTAACATACATGCACAGGGCATCCTCCTACATTTCTAGACAAACACACGCAAGGGTTGAGAAATGCAGATTAGACATATGTCTGATGTGTCCAGATTTAAACCTTAATAAGTTTCCACAAGCAGAAGTTTGAAATCCTCTCTGGAAGCTTGAAGGCTTGGGAACACTGTTCTCCATTTTGATGTATGGTTGTTGACATTCCCCACGGGAGACAGATCAGCCTCATCCACATTGCTCATGCTGGCTTCAGTAAATGCCTGGCAGCTGTGGTAAGGGAGACAGCAGGACCGCCACCTTGCTGCATGCTTGGATATTCTGTGCATCTGGACTAATTCTGAGTCTTTGGAAGTCATACAATGACTTCCTCAAAAACACTTACCTTGCTTTGCCCCTGAGTCTTGTAATTAATTACTGCCCTTTCTTTGAACTAATGAGCGGCTAATAAATATTTTACTTTGATGGAAATCCTAGGGCCACGCTCCCATCCTCACGCTTACTTTTACTTATGTAGATGTGTGTCTATCAGCGTGTCTGCCTTATGTATGCAGCTGTCTTCAGAAGCCAGAGGAAGGTGTCACAGCCTCTGGAACTGGAGCTACAGGTGGTTGTGAATTGCCTAACATGGATGCTAGAAACTGAACTGGAAGAACAGCAAATTCCCTTAACAAATAAGCCATCTCTCTACCATATTCATGTTCTTTTACCCTTTGTTGAATAAACACAGTTTTTGTAAGTGTTCTTTGAAACCTTGCCATTAAAAATTAAGGGTGCATATTTAAATTAGAAGCACAAGGGATTTTTAAACACTAAACACACTCACATAATCATAACTCATGGCAAGGATTAGAAAGTCAAGATGAGAGAAGGCCCACCAGTAAATGGAATCCGTTGTCCTTACTTCTTTATATTGTATGATTGACAATTCTGTTCAAAATGTTTAGAAGATTTCTGTTGTATGAGGTAGGAGGCTTTTATTGTTGTTACTCTAGAGTATCTAATTGTATTACTAGATCACAACTTATTCATATGACTACCATTAATAGATAATTAATATCACTGTTTTCAATTTATAACTGACTTAAACAAATACTTTGAATATTATTATGATCTTCTATGTCCTCTCCTTCTATATTTTATCACTATATATACACATTTCTGATAGTTCTATAAAATAACTTATAAGGAACAGGGAAACAATTTGTACTTCTACCAGCAATGCATAGGAGTTCCGGTGCCTCCCTACCCTCATCCACACTTAGCATCATAACCCGTCCCCACTAACCATTGTGCTGTTACTCAGAGTTTAATGTGGTTTCCTATTAAGAATGGATGATAAGGTTAGTCAATATTTAATATGTGTCAAACATTTGGAATGTCTCCCTTATGGAATATTTTATTCAAATCTGTTCATTTACTTTATATTGTCTCATCTGTTGATTTGCTGTGTTAATCATATCTCCTACACACGGTTCCTGTGAGAAGAAGCGAGTAGCTCAGTTTGCCTGTCCCACTTGGTGGCTAGTTTTTTCACACTCTGAGTTAGGTCTTTTGATGACCAGAAGTGCTTAACTTTAATGTTGTATAATTTATCAGTGTTTTTGTACACTTGTCTTTATTTTCTTTACTTATTTTTATTTATTCACTTTAACACCCTGAATGTACACCACCCCTCCTCTTATACTTATGCTTTTAATGAAAAAAAAAATACAGTGAAACCAGTTTGGTGTTACAAAACCTCCTTATTCCCAATGTACATCTTATAATAGTAACAGAACTGATCCCATAGTTGTCCATATTTCATCCGTCAAGAGTTAGCGCTGTAATTTTTGTAGTTGTCACCAATTTCTTGTATAGAGCATTCCATTGTTATAAACAAAACCCTTCAATGTATTATCAAAGTCTACAGAAAGGAAAAGCTTGAAAGATTTTATGCCTATAACAGTACAATAATGTAGAGCTTGCAGGTTATGTAAATTCATTTTGATTACCATTTCATGTACACAGGTACATAAATGATTATTTAATAACAATCTCTCTAACAGCCTAACAAAGATATCTTAATCACAGCACTGAAAACCTAACGTCTAAATAAGTGCATCCTTTCAAATTACGGTAATTTAGGTCACTTCTTCAAGAAAGCAATTTATCGATTTATAATGAGTTGATAATGTTTTTAAGTGAAGCCCTTCTCCCACTGTACCATCCATCTACTTTATAACCTGGGGTAAAAATCACACCCAAACACTTGTTGGTACCTAAAAGCACATGACTCCTCCACTTTCTGTTAAAGGCATTTGCTATAATAACTTGGCTATGTGTGTAGCGGCTTCTCAGGGCTGATGAAAAATTTATGTTATCCAAATATGCTCATTTCAGATTCCCCTTTTATCTTTCATCTCAGTATAATATGTGCATGGTTCACACATACATGCCACATATCTTTGCTACATAGGTAGTCAACTCTAACTTTTCAAGTCTTATTAACTTAAATTTGGCTGTGATTGAATTTGGGAAATGGAGTGCTTAACAAAGTCCCTTGGAAATTATATTGACTGGTAACTACTTGTTTCCCTATTATGAAGCTAGTTTTAATTATTATTTATTACACATTATACCCTACCAGTATCATAAGCATATAAACAAATCAGAATTTGCCAAACGTAATGAAATCACAGAACCCAAGGGTTCTATTCAATTATGCTGAAGGGTAGCAAGAAGTTGTTTCTTGCTTTCCAATCAAACAACTTCAGAAGATAGAAAGGCAGGTCTTTCTGTATCAAAGTGCATTATAGGCTTATTCAATTAAATTGAAAGTGCACTGGACCTTAGAATTGCTGTAAGGTTAAAGATCCCTAGGAGCTTACACGGGACATGAAAACTCTAAAACAGTAAATTTTTTTCCTTTCTACAAAGTGGACTTGGGTTTATTAGACTACCGCCAATGTCTTAACTCCTTTTTAAACAAATTACACACAAGTCATCTTCAACCGCACATCTGGAAGAAGAAGGGAAAACATAACATTTGCAAAGCCTCTTTATTTAAGATTTGTGCTCTGGAATCTTATGTAAGAAGTTGGAAATAGTAAGAGCTGGAGAGGACAGGAACCCTACAAGGAGAGCAACAGAACCAGAAAATTTGAACGCAGAGGTCTTCCCAGAGACTCATACTCCAACCAAGTACCAGGCATGGAGATAACCTAGAACCCCTGCACAGATGTAGCCCATGGCAGTTTAGTGTCCAAGTGGGTTACATAGTAATGGGAAGAGGGACTGCCTCTGACATAATCTGATTGGCCTGCTCTTTGATCACCACCCCCTGAGGGGGGAGCAGCCTTACCAGGCCACAGAAGATGACAATGCAGCCACTCCTGATGTGATCTGATAGACTAAGATCAGAAAGGAGAGGAGGACCTCCCCTATCAGTGGACTTGGGGAGTGGCATGCATGCAGAAGAGGGAGGGTGGGATTGGGAGGGGAGGAAGGAGGGGCTTACACTTATTCACAAAGTGAATAAAGTGTAATTAATAAAAATAAAATAAAATAAAATTATACATAAAAAAAGATTCGTGCTCTCTTTCGCTTGACATGATTATCTAGAAAAGCATTTGCTTTCAAACAAATTGTTACCAAATGGTGATACTATGAACACAGCTCTACAAGTCAGGCTTGAAAGTTGGGCCAAAGGATGCCCTTAATGATTGCCCTGGTGGCTACGCATTCATCCAAATATTCAGATGCGAAACTAGAGGTTGTGGGCCTCCCTCCCTAGATCAAGTTTGATCCACACTTGTCCTCCAGTCCTGGAACGTTCAGAACATTGGTGAAGTCTGATTTTAACCAGAGGTAGAATCAAAATACAGCAAGCTATCCTGTGACATTTCATTCGTAGCACATTGAAATAGCATTACAATTCTCTTCTGGCATATACAGCTGGCCTCTTCAGTCAGTGCCATTCTCCCGGTCATATATGTTCTGTCAATGGTCAGTGACCATCATAAACAAACAAACATACAAATAAACAGAGAGCTCTAGAGGTAACGGAATCCACAGTAGCTGATGTCTCAGCACATCATGACTTAACTATGTCCATCTCTTTATTGACCTCAGGTCAAAGAATTACACAGCCCAAGGTCCAGAAGCAGAACAGCATGGCACTCTTCCTGACTTCCCTAGAGAAGAAAGTGAGAAGAGTCTGGCGGGTCTGATTTCGTCACTGTTTCATCATGCTTGCGGCTGTCAGAAATTCTATGAAAAATAACCCACACATGTTCCAACCGGAAGTATCCCACAGTAGAGGCATATGGAGATGGGATAGCGAAAGAGACGGAGACAGACAGATAACACACACACACACACACACATACACATGCACACAAATACTCATCACTACGGACAATGGGGTGGGGTGGCTTTTAGCACATATAAACAACCGCACCCCACATGAGAAACTATTTATTTATTCTGATTGGCCTCAGTTTTACTCCTATGGCAATAACATTTCTTGCCATTGGGCTGTGAGAATTCTATTTGAAAAGATATGCTCAATTTAGAAACTCAAATGTTAGTTTTTACTTTCTAGATAATAAAGTAGGGCCTTACTTGACCTGAGTAAACTGATTAGATCATCCATTTTGGCGTTTGTGTATGTAATTCTTGTCACTCAAGATTATGGATTTGATCTAAGAATAGAAAAAGCAGAGTGTGACATACGATGAGGAGGAATCAGAAGCATGCCTCTAAGTGTGGTTCAAATCCCTAAGAGTTACAAAATGTAAAATTCAGATTCTGCCAACTTAAATATTTATAGAACTCTCCTTCTCCTCTTTGCTCCCAGAAGATACCCAGAGCTTATTTCATAATTGAGTTGTATCTAGGAGCACAGTTATTTATACACAGCTCAAAATATAATCATCAATGTAAAACAGGCTTCCATAAACATTTCCAGAAACCGTGTGTATGAACGCAATGTACACATCAGTACGGCCACAAAGCACTCAGAGTCCCTGCATGAGAGGAAATTACAACAATCCATCAGCTTTTGTTTCTCTATGAATTAACATTCCAGAGGTCCTGCAACTCATTGTGACCACAGGCACCAAATTTTACTTCAACCTGCTTTTAAGAAATCAAGAGGAAAATAGACAATAGGGAGTAATGAAGGGATCCAAGAGTTTATAGCTTGAGTCTTTCCAAGGGTGGAATTTAGTACCTGTCACTTTTATTAGTATGAAAAATTGAAGGGCATGCAATTAAATATGTGCTGTAAAGATAGTTTCCCAATAGATGTGGTCACATAGAGATGTTTATACAAGAAACAGTTTGTACAGATATATGTTCATTTGTATATATGAAACTATATAAGCATATATATATATGTATATTATATATTATATATATAGTAGTGGTACACATAAGTGTATATATCTTTATCTCTCTGTTGATGTCACACATGTTAAAAATCACTTTATAGTTTCCTTCAGTTTTAGAATTTTAACTTCCTATTAAAAATGGGCAAAGGATATACTTCCAACTTATTAACAGCTTTATTCATGAAAGGATATATGGAATCAACTTATTCGTCTATCAGTGAATGAATGGATAAAGAAAATGTGGTGCATAGAATAAAATACTAGTTAGGCTTAAAAACAAAAAAATCTTGTCATTTATGACAACACGGAGAAAGCAGACAGTGTGTCAGGTGAAACAAGCTATAACAGAAAAGCAAACACTGAGTGATTTCATTGAAAATTACAGGTTAGAGATTTCACATTTTTAGTTAGATATTGCAGAGATCTATTACACAACACAATGGCTATCATTAATAACAAGGCATTATGTTTTGAAAACATGTAAGAATACTGTTTAAGGGTTTTTACCACCAAAGTAAATATTTGTGGTAATATATATGTTAATCAGCTCAACAAGCTATTTTATAATATATACATATTTCAAAATGTCACCTTGTACAGAATTATATATAATTTATTTGTTAATTAAAAAATGAATGAAATAATGTTGGTTAATCCTAATAAAACTAAAGAAGAACTAACTATATTTTTCTCTCCTACACATCATCTTTTTAACATCAACATCTGGAAAGGGGGATGGATATATCTTAAACATTTAAAAACACAAAGTATAAATGCTCTTATTTTATAGATACTTGCTCCAGTTTTACAGGTAGTACTCCCAGGAGGCCCAAGTGTTAAAGGTTTGATCTCCACAGAAGCAATCTTAAGAGGCACTGTGGGCTGTTAGGTGGAGGGTTAAGGGAGGTCCTCAGTTTACCATTCATGACCTGCATCCCGGCTATGGATGGTGCGGGCATGCATTCAATACATTCTCCCATCTCGAAGCTCTTCCCTCACCAGAGGCTCAAACCAACTGGGCTGCCCAGTCTTGGCGCTGTAACTCCTAAACTGTGAGTTCACGTAAATCTGCCACGACGTCTCAAGTAGCTTGAGTTAGAACCTCTTTTGTGGTAGTATGGAGATGACTAATATCCATGCCATGAACATTGTAAATTCGTATTGGTATTACCACAAAGGAGGATAACTCTTTAAAGGAAGGTTCCTGCCCTTTTACTTTGCCTCAACCTCATTAATATCTACTGCTATACACTGTACTAAACTAACTTTAGCGATCTCTACATTAGTTCAAAGATAATCAATGCTTTCGCGTGCACTTAGAGTGGAATTCTTTATTGTCCGGTTGGCTGTGACTTAGAACCCATCTTGTCTTTAGTCTCCACAGGTCAAAAATGAAGATAAACCCTCCCTACTACAAGGAGATGGGACAACGCACACAGCACACAAACTGACATGTGGTCATATTGTGGTCCATCTCAGAATCCCTCCTTTCCGTGCTTATTGCTTTTTGCCTCGTGCTTATCTTTAGAACTGCCTCAATAGGCGCCTTTAAGAACAATGCCTAATTTGTGAAATCAAAATAGCAGCATTGAATTTGAGCAGTAAAATTGAGGCTTGCCTCTCTGAGCCAGATTCCTGCCCTAATGATTGACCCTATGTAATTCATTCGGAATTTAATCACCCCAGGCTGAGTGCAAGATCCTACCAACTGAAGTATATTTCTAAAATATTTATTTAGTTAGCCTCATATGTATGTGTACAGCATTTTTTCCCCCTTGGTGTTGGTTGGCTTTTTAAATGCGCTGCGTCAATCAGGGCTATTGTGTGAATATTTCAACACATTGCCTGAAATAAGTATTCAAACCATTCCAATGTTGTTAAGGAGTCATCAGCTGTGACATTACTAATGAATATTAATGCCCTTTTATATTTGGTCGGCACCAAAATAATACCAGTTGTCATGTAGCATAAACAATTTTAAGTTGGGAAGTCTGGAAAGTCATTTTAATGTGAAATGCCCTTTAGATTACATCCTTTGGCTAGCACACAGCTATAGAATCAGCTGTGATCAGTACAACTAACAGCTATTCCGCTAGAATGATGTTGAAATAAAATGGAATTTTTAAAACAACTCGTTTCTACCACATACTGCTTCTACTCTTTTATAGGGCAGACTCAATATTTCTTGTTGGTAAAAAATATTTGGGTAAAGACATCAGCAAGGATGTCTTTTCCAGTCACACCAAATGAAAAGAACAGAACTGAATGAGAATCCAAAGGGTAGAAGAGTGGCATGTGGAGTCCTGAAATAGTTTCCTGCCATTTGAGAAAGCGATGGCATGAGGACTTCTCTCCACACAGATGCAGCAGAGTTAAGCATGTTTTATTTACTCTGATAAGAAAAGAGGGTGGAGACTTCCGTAGGAAACTGTCAAAGCGTTCTGCTGTCATATCTCTACTTTCAAGGACTGGAACTCTGATCGTATTCTTTGACAGTTTGCCACTGACACATGGCAGAGCCACGCCCTTGCCTGGGTTCTGTCCAGATGAGGTAACTGGAATTATTGTTTTTCAATTCCATCATGAAAAAAACCCAAAAATAACAACAAAAAAAACCCAAAACATTTATCAAGGGAGATAGACCAAGGTAGACCAAGGTAGACCAAGCTTATCTTTTTATACACAAAAAATTAAAACCTGGTCATGGAAGTGTCCTATGTGGTAGTTAGCCCTTCTTTAGGGAATTTATAGCAATAATATGAAGTAGTTTCTTTCTTGAGCACTGGCGATTGCCAGGTTCAATCCTCATGGATTGCCTCAGCTAACCTTCAGTGCGGCTCTGTGGTGTGTCTCCTGCCACCATCTCCACGATGCAGATGGAAAAACACGTGGTCACACAGCAAACGATAAGCCAGGATTTGAATCTCACCCATCACTCTCTACAACCTACATGTGTAGACATAAGAGCATGGCTTCCCGACAGTGAACTGCTCACTCTCCACTTCAGATGTGGTAGTATTTGTGGAGATTACAACTTTTCAGTAGTTAAACCTTTTATGTCTTAAAACAGAAACAAGGGGGTCGCTACTGGGAAAGAAAAGTCAGTTATGGAGTCTGGCTGTCAAGAAGGAAGATGCTGTGAGGGGCAAATGAAGAAGGCCTCTCCCCCTTTTCCAGTCTCTTCTCAGTGAAGAGAACAGGAGGACACAGGGAGAATTTGTACCAATTGGCTCTTTCCTTTTAACTAGGTTATTTCTGATCCAAGGAAAACATTGAGAGTAGAAGGTTATCCTCAGCTACCTGATATAGTGGGAGCAAGCCTGGGCTACATGAGACCCTGTGTCATAGAAGCAAACAAAAACTACCACCACCTACAAGAAAAAGTTCAGAGTTCTGGAAAGTGGTACTGTATACGCCTTTAGCCATTACTGCGATTTCGATTGCTCCCTGGCCATGGCACTGTGCAAGCGAACTCAAGACAAAAACATTTCTCGGTAACCTAGGGCATCTGTGCAGTACGGTATAGCAAGGTTACAAGCAAGAATTCCTAAGCATGTGTTTTCTTCAGATAACCCATTTAATCAAATATATCCGCTTTGTGAATGGGCAAAAGACCCGAGACATTTACTTTAGTTGAATTCTTTCCTTGTGATTGGTATACCAAAAGGTCCATGCCAGCTAATCCAATACTTTGCATTTTTAAAAATCCAGGGCACAAAAGACTAGAGTAACCAACGTTATTTCGAGGCCTTGTTTAATGTGGCTAAACACTGGAGCACTTAAAGATTGTTTTTTTTTTTTTTTTAATCTTCGTGGGGTTACACTTTGTCAGTACACAGTCATCACTGAAATAATTTAGCTTTGCTAAAGAATTTATGCTCGTTTTTTAAAAATTTCTTTTCATTTAATTCAGTCATCAAACCACAGATGCATCTGGTAATATTTTCACTAAACATGGAGTACATACCATCAATTCTAGATTGAGAATTGTTTGCTTAAACCCCAAGCATTTTAAATGACCAGCTTTCTACTGTTTAAGTACAATTTCACTTTCAACACTCAGAAATATAAAACTCCCATTCATATACTCTGAAAACATTCCTACTTTCAGATTCTTACCCAGATGTGAAAGAAAAGAGGTTCAAGTCTTAGAGGACAGACTGAACTTTCAGAAGAAAAACCATGTCCACAGGCCTTGTTTTCAGGATAGTCACCCTCACGGAGAAGTACAAAATCTGTGTGTTAAAAGTTAGCCCAAAATTCAGAGCTGGCCCAAGTCATAGTTGTATTACAGATCGAGTCTTTCCTACTTGAACAGCTTATTGGACTCCACAAACTCCCACAGAGCAACAGGATGGTGATAAGTGGAGGCCACATGGGCATATTCTCTGACTGTATTCCACGCCTACAAATTTTTCCAAACAGTGAATTGTATTTTTTGTTTTTTAATGTTATCTAACAACTCTCTCTTTGAATTTTCACAAAATATTCTGATGCTAAGCGCTGACGCTTACAGGAAGAATTTGCATTCAGAACTCAACACTAACATCTCCTTTTGACTAGTCACTTCAAAATCCAGCACTTAACAACTACTGGCATCTGATTTCGTTTGGTAATCACTGTGGTTATGGGATTTAGACAGTCTCATTGCTCCCATTTTACAGACTCAGGAGTTTAAACCTCCAAATGTACAGTGATTCCTTCCAAGTTTTGGCACAGATGGTGAAGCTGAAATTGATTCCGATTCTTCCAACTACAAATACTGTGCATTGTCTAAATCCTAGGAAAGTGTTACCTAAGAATGACGATGTGTGGAACAGAGCCCCCCCCCCATTCATCATTAAACAGCCGAGGATTCAAGCCCTACAGTAGCAGAGACACCTTGCTTTATATTGCCTTGATGAACGCAAACATGAATTCTATGGCGTTCAGAGAAGGCATACGGCAAAATGAGGCACAAGATCCCATGCATGCCTCAGAAGATGCTTAAATGGCACCAGTGTTAGGGCTGGTCTGACGGGACCAAGTTTCTGTGAACATGTACAGATCTGAGTTATCAGCATAACAGACTTGGGATTCCTTAGTTCAGTCTTACTCTAGTGACTGTGGAGGCCTGATAGCTGAGTGGGAGCTGATTCTGTCCCAGTACCAACGTGGATAGGAGTGACACACAGCCTAGGACAGAAATCAAGCTCGTAAGCCATGTCTATAAAGTCTATGTCCTTTCAAATGGAAGTGTTTGCCACCTCCAATCTGCATGAAACTGAAGAGAATCCACTAAGGTAGCAAGCCTACCCATGGGCACCTCCCTACTGAACACTTTTTCCATCGAGCAAAAGAAAATCTGTGCTCATACTTGGCAATGAAAATCAACCTTGTACAAATGCTGCACAGAAGCAAAACCTTTACAAAGAAAGTGAAACTAAAGTGGCATAAATCTGGTAAGGACAGGAACACACAAGTCAGAGATTCCCAGGGTAGCGCAGGTGAAAAGAGCTTAGGTGTCAGCACCATGCTTCCGGCAGCCAAGGCACATGCTTAAGAGAGCTACAGGGCTTCTGTAGGAATCCATTCATGGGGCAGTGCAGCATATGAGACTCCAAAGTTTCAAAAAGACATCCACGGAAACCTCAGCCTCCCTGACTTTCTCTGTCATCTTCACTCAATCCAAGCGCTTGCTTTGCTTGTCAGAATTAAAGACACTTCGAGTGTGGACCTGATGGCTTCCGTCTCTCAACGAAACAGGTAGGCTGTTTGACAGACGGGTAAATGAATTGCTAGGGTTTCCTGATACCATCATAATCATGTGATTCAGAGCAACGGGAATTTTAAAAAATGAGCAAAAATTTTACCTTAGTATAAATAAAAATATGTGCTGGAAGGATATCGCATGATTCAGAAATGTGGGAACAATAAACTACAGCCATGCAAGGACAGGACACAATGCAGATCTGAGCACAAACACATTAACTGATGGCAATCATTTAAGAGAAAAATGCAGTTTCATTTGCTTCTCATCTTTATGTCTTATATTTAAGGCAGAAAAGGCTGAGGATAGGAAAACCTTGAACAGTTTCATCAGATCCACAAGGAACGAGAGGCTGTTGAAGAAATGCTTCTTCAGAAGGCAAAACAATGAAGTAACTGCAGGGATTCGCAGGTTTCAAGTTAGCATCACTCAAAACGTAGTCACATCTGCTGTAACACTGTCAGCTCCCCAAGAAGGTTGATGTAGTCTCTGAAAGTTCTAAGCAAGGCTGGCCACTAGGCGACTCCATTTTCCTATATTCGAACCCGATGCTTTGATCTCCAAAACTGAAGGTTTTCTACACACCTTCATTTAAAGTGATTCACAAATACAAAACCTGTGCATGAGAGACATGATTGTGGGAGTTTCTTAGACTTTTGTATTAATATATAAATATATGTGTGTGTGTGTATGTGTGTGTATGCGCCTGTGTGTATACTTGTGTATATATTTGTATGTGCCTGTGTTTGTGTATGTGTGTATGCATTGTAGGGGTCAGAGAACAACTTTCTGGAGTCCATTTCCTCGTTCCGCTGTGTGGATGCCAATGATCAAACTCAGGTCATCTGGCTTGATGACAGGCATGTTTACCCACTGCATGCCTTGATGGTGCAGCAGCATTAAACAATAGGCTTGTTCTTTGGCATTTTCTATAGGAAGTCACATTAATGGCCAGCGACAAGCAGAAACATTACTGGGAGAAGCCAGTGGGTACACTGACCATCACTCCAATCATATTTGTCACTAGGAATTCTAGAGATGTAACTTTTTATATTAAGCAAAACAAACAAACAAACAAACAAAAACAAACCATCACTCTTGTGGCTGGGGCGATGGCTCAGTGGTTAAGAACACTTCTTGCTGAAGACACTGGTTTGCGTCCCAGGACCCACAGGGTCTCAAATCCATCTGTAACTCCAACTCCAGGGGCTCTGACACGCCCTCTTCTGGCCCCTCTGAGCTCCAGGCATGCATGTGCTGCTCATACATAGACTCAGGCCCACACTCATACGAATAAACATAAATAAATGTTTTTTTTAAAAAGCGAAGTGACTCCTATAGGAAAGCAAACATCAGCTATACAGAGTCTCTAAGTAGAACGCAGCAGTGGGAAAAGCCGGTGTGAAAAATTACAACAATAACTGTAAAATCTGACAGAAGCTACTAAAGAAAAATCAGCACAGTGTCAAGAAGCAACGTGATGAGGGGAAAGTGAGCCCTTCAGTGTGCCTACAATGATGTGCACCGCAAAGAATTAGGGGACATTCTTCAATCCTCGCTAATGAGTTTACTTTCCTGCTGCCTATTTCTGCATGTAAAATGAATGTTAGAGACTACGGAAAAATGAATGTGGCCCCTATGTTAAAGTGAGGTAATTAGGTGAAAATTGTAAGCAGTATAATTTCCTATTAAAGGATAATTCCAAGAGATAATTTGAAACTCAATTATAATACATAAAGCATCTTCTCGTTTCTGAATACCTCTCATCAATATCTTTCCTCGGCTTGTTTTCTCTTATGTTTCGGGTACAATAATGGAACTTTTGGAGTGTGCCTTCTAGTTAATTCTGACAGATCCTAGGAGGAACCGAGAACTTGCTCCACTTACCAGTCTATTGCAAAGGCGTTCACACGGCTGCTGAGACTCCTCTATATGAAAGAGGTCAAACACCCCAGACCACAGCTCTGACTCCTTAACCATGAACTCACAGCTACTCCCAAAGGAACTCCAGAGGGTGGTCTTAAATTTGGTCTAGTTTGTGTTTCCAATAACAAAGCATCTTGGTATTAAAAACCAGATAAGTTTGTTGTTTTGACATTAAAATTTGACTCTTTGGTCATGTGGTCAGAGCTTGATAGAACTGAGTTGTGGATAATTTTCTCAGAAAAGTCAGGTCTAGCCCTTGAGGGCAATAGAGACCTTTTCCTACTTGTGTATGTGTTGCTTTTTTAAAAGTGCAAAGTAGACTTAAGGAGCAGTAGTGAAAGAAGAACAGGAATATATCTAAAGAAAGAGCGTTAGGTAAGAAAAATTTCCCTCTGTGACACAGAGGAGACAGCACGGACCAGGACCTGATTTGACCAACAGTAGCACACTGTGTTTGGTTGGAGTCTTCAGCTGGTGAGTAGAATCAATAATTCAACAAAAGACTCCCAGGAACAAGGAAACCCAGTAGCTTCACTTCACGCACACATCATGTATATTGTTTAATTAGGACCTACAAATACCATTCCTCCATTTATTTATCTTTCTGTATCTACTCGTTATGTCCAATGTGATGTTTTGAAGTATATATCCATGATGGAATGATTAAAGTTAGCAGATTAATAGATACTGTCAGCCCCCACATTGTAGTTTTAGTATTATTTACTAACTCAAAGTATTGTGTCCAATGTGGACATGGAAAAAACTTGTGCTAGTCTGTGAAACTCCCAGAAGAAAAAATAATTTTTATCAGTAAACGTAAGTATAGCCAGATTATTCCACTTGGAATGCAAGTTCATCTTGTATTGTTTTCCCACAGTTATTTCCAAAAGTGAAACTACAAACGCCACATTCTCAGACTCTATAAACTATGACATGATTAAAGTTGCAAAACAGCTGGAATTAAGCTGGAACTAAACTTTTTCTCAGCTGTTGACAAATCCTTTCTTCTCAGCACAATGTTTGCGCCTAAGAGGTCCCTCCAAACATTAAGCAAAGTAGAACCATCTCAAGGACCAGAAATGTCTATCTTTACAGAAAACTGTACTTCTTGAGGTTCTGAAAAGGGTTTATCTGTTCTAGAAGTAGACTCAAGGGGTGGGAAGACAGGCAGTAGTCTGCTAGTTCTATGATAGACTTACGCATGACTCCTATAACAAAGGCAGCCAGCTGCAAAGTTGCCCAGGTTATCAGAATTTTGTCCTACAATGTTCTTCTAAACGCTATTGAAAGCTCTCAGGAAGCTCTAAGCAGCTATATCAGAGATGATTCAATTACTCCCCTAAACTACAGGTCCCATTGCGTGTAGGTGTTATTCCAAATACTACATCAGTATTTAGGCAATGAGATTTGAGAACGGG
The DNA here is from genome assembly GCF_907164565.1 of Psammomys obesus. NCBI lineage: Eukaryota > Metazoa > Chordata > Mammalia > Rodentia > Muridae > Psammomys > Psammomys obesus. Next base: position 6,660,439 of record NW_026592510.1, on the reverse strand, counting down.
GACTTCACGAGGCCCTTGGCTGGTTTCTCGTCTAATTGATCACCTTGTTCCTATTTGCTCCCCTCTACCACAAATATCACTCAGACACCTCTCTGCTTAACCCTCAACTTTCTCATCCACATTTCTTTAGGAAGTCTCTCAATATTCAGGTCAGCCATCATGCTGTTCTCTAATTGTGTCTCACACTGCCGCAGTAATTTCTGGTGTTTCCATTATTGATTTGGCCAATCATCTAAGTGCTAGAGAAGGGCCATTTATTTCTCTGTTGTGACCGCAATACCCTATGCAGCAACAGAAATGTAGTAATTTCTTAATTAGTATTTATTAAGTGATTCAATGGACAACTCTTTAGGCTGGCAATAAGTGTATAAAAAATTTCAAGAAAGAAAAAGTATCTAAAGGGAAAAGTATTCTTTGGAGGTAGCAGAAGATACAAGACTTAGTTACAAATTTAAGAAAATTCATATGATCAAAGTAACTCTTCTGCTTTTTTTTCACCCCCAAGGATAAAACTAATCTTCAGAGTGATGAGCTGACTTAATAAAGTTGTTATAATCAGCTAGTTCTGGCCTCAAAACACAGACACTGTATCCAACAATTCATCCCATAAAAGCCCAAGACAGGTAAATGGTTCATTTTGGTAAAACAGGTTCATTTAGAGTACATTCTAAAGTGAATTATACAGAAGAGAAAAATAAGAGAAGATTATAATCCAGAACACATAGAACTCTCAAAAATATTATTTACAATTACAACCATTATTACCCATCATGACTCTTATAGAAAAGTGAGGGCTGAGAAAAGAGACCATGTTGATGAAGATGGCCTTCAGTTACAGGCTGAACACTGAGGTGTTTCTGGCTGGTTGATGGGACTCAGTGAGGACGCCAGGAAAAGAAGTCATGCACGTCAAGGCCAAGGGCAGCAAGTGCACACTAGCCCACAGTGTTCTCGGGAGACAGTTGTCTCTAAGCACATCTCCATTAGTAGAGCTCATGGGAGAAGTTCGACTTTATATGGGACTAAAGGACTTCTGTTCTCTGTAGAATTGTTCCTTCTGCCTGTGGATTAATATGCCGACCTGTGTCAGAGTCTAACTCAAAAGTACGCTGCAAACTACGACTCATCTGCGTTAATTGTCTCTGAGGCATTTCCTAAATAGATTAGGTATTTGCTTCTAATGGTGCAAAGGTAACCACGAGAAGATAAAATGAAACTCTACCCTACAGAGGAATAGACACTTTCATGTACCCTCACGTCAAACTGCAGCAAGGCAGAGTATTTATCTAAACTGGCATTGTTAATCTCAAGAACAGATGAATATCATATCAGTGTCCTTAATAATATAGCGATCAACCCAACAAAATATTATATGATGGCTTACTAGCTGCTCTAACAGTGCACACAACATACGCATAAACAAATCTAATTCAAGAATGATAACACATGACTAAAATCACAGCACTCAAGAGGCTGAAGCAGGAGGATGGCAAGTTTGAAGCTGGCCTGGGTATAAAGAGCATAATTCTTAACACACACACACACACACACACACGGGGGGGGGGAGCGGAGAGAAGGAGAGAAAATAAAACAAACCCAAACAAAACAAAAACCTCAACAAAAAAGACCTCCCCAAAGCATTTCGAAAGTGTAAAGTACTTCCCATCTAACTTGAAAATGTATTAAGCCAGACTGCAATTTATTTAAAAAAAAAAATCAGCTTTAAATTGGTGTGCTCAGATAAATTATCTTTCAAATTTGATCAAAGAGACCAAATTAGATGAAATTGGCCCAGAAAGGCAAAATAATTTTTATGCTGAAAGTCATTATGTGGGCCACTTACGTGCATTGGTGTTCTGCCTGCATGTGTGTCTGTGATACATAGAGAGAGAGAGAGAGAGAGAGAGAGAGAGAGAGAGAGCTAGATCAATGTTATTTTACCAAAAAGTTCAATTAAATAATTAAAAATAGTTTAAAACACAATTTGGTAAAATAACATTGATCTCTCATCTATCTATCTATCTATCTATCTATCTATCTATCTATCTATCTATCTATCTATCTATCTTACATCATTTACTTATCAGTTATCATTAAATAATTTTAATAAAAATGCAACTCTTAGCAGTGATACATGATAATTATAAAAAGTTTTACAAATTGCAAAATACGATAAACTGAGTAGAGTAGCAGCAGAAACTTGATTTCCTAAAAATAAAAAAAAACAATAATCTCCTTTAGTAACATTTCATTGAATTTTTTATAGTTGTCAGTGAGTCAAGCAAAGATTTTGAGCAAGTACCCTTTCAAAAACGTTTAAATAATATTATGATATGTCTATTTAGTCAAAAGTTTAAAAATTTAGTCAATTATTTAAAAGAATCATTTTATGAAACAAAAGAAAAATATCATTTTATACAATGAAATCATTCCATTACAAATGATATGATAATGGTGATTTTTGCACAAAAGTGAAATTATGAGCAACCCATTAGTTACATCTAAGTTGAAGAAACTACTTTCCCTATAAATAAACCTGGAGTTCTAAAACACATTTAAGTTTGTGCTTAATAAAGTCTGTGCTTTTTTTTTATACTTTGGAAATAAATACATCAAGAAATTGCTATTTTGTTGGCCAAAAAGATGGCTCAATGGGTAAAAATGCCAAAGACTTGAGTTTAATTTTCACAACCTGTGGTACAAGGAGACACCTTAACTCCTGAAAGTTGTCTTCTGACCTGCAGACACATCTAGGCACCCAGAGATAGACAGATAGGCAGGCAGACAGACAGATGGACAGTCAGACAGACAGATGAGAGGGAGAGAAAGGGTAAAGGGAAGGGGAGGGAGAGGGGAGAAGGAGAGGGAGAGAGAAAAAGAGAGAGAGGCAGGGGATGGAGAAAAAGGAGAAAGGAAGGAAAAGAGGAGTAAGGACAAGAAAAAGAATAAATTAATTTTGAAAATTTAATTGCTATTTTATTTAAATAAAAATTTAAATAGCAGCTAAATGATGTCTTCAGATATTCAGGGGAAGTGCTGACAGGTTTAGATCAGAATGAAGGCTTATAATTAATGACCAAGTTGTGCTTTAATGAGTTAACATGATATAGATGGAAATTTACTTCTAGTAGGCAAATAGACTTTTTTTAAAGAGGAAAATAAAGAGATAACAGAAGTCCTGGGTGAAACAGATTTCTTAGTTACTCGTTCAAAGATGTTTATATGCATTCAATATTAACATCTTTCTGCTATTTCAAGGCAAGTAAAATTAAACATACGTAGTTTACAGTATAACACCGTACATAATGTAATATAATGGGCAGTGATCATAGCAAAGTCATTCAAGCTGCATGCTACCCCCAAATTGCCTGGAAACACCATAGTTTTACTAATGTTTACGAATGTCTACTACTGTCTTATAAACTTGAGAAAAACATTTACATATTGACACTGTTTTAAGACTATGACGGTTTGAGGCTTCTAAAGTTGTTCGTTTTTACTTCTTTATTGTCTATTTCTCAGTTATCTAGGCAGTGAAAACTAAATAGGAAGGGCAGTTGTACTAAGGTGGATGTTTAATCTGAGCAAGGCTTTGAGCGATTCCGAACACTCACACAGATCAAAGGGTACTGTATAGGGATGGCACTAAATTAGATCACAGAAGTCTGTACTGATAACGCACATAGGAGATTCTGAGGACTTCCTTCTGATTAACTTCACTGGATTAGAATATTAGTCAGCTGATTTAGACACTTAACCATCTTCATTCTTGTTGATGGCGTTCCAAATCCATGCAGGTTGTCATTTGAGTTGTGTGTTAAAATCCAACAGAATGTGTAAGATGACTCTAGTTTTTCAAAGGCAGATGGTTTTGTCTTGTTCGGTTGCTATTTCTTCCAGGAGTTCATTATTTAATAATAATAAAAAAAGAGCAAGGAAAACAAATAAAATCATCCAAAGAGTTAAGGTCTGCCTATCCAAACAGAGACAGAATCTGGAAGCAAAGGTTTGTCCAACTTGGTCTTCTGGCTTCTCCTATTCATGTTCAAGTCTCTCTAGAGCCAGCATTCTTATGGATAAGACAGATTCAAATGAAAACTTTCCCCTGCTTCATTTTTAAGTTCATACGCATTGTGATTGAGCAAAAGGAAGTTGAAAGGTAAGTTGAGCTGATCCAGACCAAAAAGTGGACAGTAACAGTCATCTAATTGAACTTGTCAGTGGCTGGTACCAGAATAAGAAAATTGTGGTTCTTTTCTGGCGGGGGAGGGGGGGAATCATTGTTTTCCCTTTAGACCCATGTGGAAGGGGTAGGCATTTAGAGGATGAAAGGGAAAAGACAGATGAATAGTGTTAAGGCAGCATATATAAAGGCCACCTACCGAAGTATAATAGCTCCAGATACTCAGCCACAGACTGGCCCTGGGAGCTCATGGGGGTCTGAGTTGGATGTTTCCACATTTTGCAGTTCATCTGCTCATGACCTACCTTTATCCCCTGCTGCTGAAGTACCTACTCATTTACAAATATGAAGTACGTTGCTGGTTTTTAAGGAAAGTGATGTGACATAGTATTAGTTATACCACCTGCCTTTCGGTAACTTAGAGGCAGTTAGTTGACAATACCTCGATACTACAGCTATCAGACTGGTGGATATGATCATTCTCTGTGCTCTTGAGAGACCTTGGATAAGGTAAGTCCCTGGCTTTTGATGGCTCTCACCTTCCTTTTCTGTTCAACAGGTTTGATGGTCTTTGTGGCTTATTTGACATTATCTTTATAATTCTTTTCAGTACTTGGAAAAGTGATCATTTTACTAGTGTTCATTCACTTGAATCCACATTTGCATGTTTCTAACTGAGCTAATTACCATGCAAAGCAGCAAAAGAGAAAAAGAGAAATACCCCTGGAACATCTGCCAGTAAATGGCAGTGCTTATGAAGATATTCAAAGTTCATCATCTTCTCACAGTATTTATATGCTATCCTGTTCTCCTAATCTGATACCCATGTGTAATTTAAAAATAACCTCAACCAGTAATTCAGGAAGAGTCCCTGAATATACATTTGACTTATATTTTAAATACCTTTTCAAATATATTTCATTATTTTATTAGCTTGGGTGCTTTGCCTGCAAATATTCCTGTGTGCCATTTTGTGCTTGGTAACTACAGAGGCCAGCAGATGGTCTCAGGTTCGACGGGACTGAAGTTACAGACTGTTGTAAATGTCACGTTCTACTAGGGATTGAAACTGGGTCCTCCGTGCTCCTAACAATTATGCCATCTCTCCATTTCCTCTTTGACTTATCTTTCAAGCTGAATTTTTCTAGATCTTATGATTTGACAGGGAAGAGCAACATCCATATGAAAAGCTAGGGACTCTATTTAGAACATCATCAAGAGAGATTCCCCTGATGTCATATAATCAGGGCACATTTTCTAAGGACCATTTAAACACCTACCAGAGTTGACTGTGGCTGAAAGGACGTTTAGAACAATGGGCAATGATATGTTTCAGAGACAATGTATGGACTCAGATACCAACTCTAACACTTATGTTGAATATATTGTCTTGGTTAAGTCTGAAGATCCCTCCATGTTTCCCTTTTCTTCAAAAATGGAATTATAGTTAATATTTCTTCGATTATAATACAGTATTTGAGTTAAGATACAAATTATGTCTTATCTGAGACATAGAAAGAATATCATATAAACATGAAGGCTATTAGTTTTCCTATTATCATTTTTATAATTTTTTATTTTTGAGATTATAATATAACTCCCCCTTTCCTTTACTCCCTTCAGGCCCTCTAATATAGCCCCTCTCTGCTGTCTTTCAAAATCATGGACTTTAAAACAATTAATTCTGTTACGTGCATAGATGCATTCGCATATACAGTATAGAGTATAACCTGCTCAGCCTGTATAGCGTTGCTCTGTGCGTGGGCACATGTTTTCCGCTTGGAGTTGGATAACCTCTTCCTGCTGTCATCCCTGGGGAAGATCGGCACTCTCAACATTTCTTAGTAACTCGTACTTCTTCTAAGAAAAATCAAAGTCCGGAAAAGAAGGTATTCCTGTGGGTTTGTTTTGTTTTGCCTTTGCCTTCACTGCCCATCTGAGCCGCGACCTGAACACACTGGTACAATTTTTCAAATTTAGCAAAACAAAGCTAGTAGAAATATACAGCAGAAGTAGTCAGTTACTAATTTATGGTATAATGGATAGGTGAAAAGTGTAAGGGAAAATATTTCAAAGGATATATTGAGGAATATAAAAATTAAAGCAAACTGTGGTTGATAAAAATCATGAGACATAGGAAGACAAATAAAACATGATTTTGTCTTTTTTTTTTTTTAATTGTAAAGGCTGACCTCATCCAAATAATGAGAAAAACAATGGCTAGGAGGTCAGCGAAGAGAGGGGACAGAGGTTGGAGACAAATCATTTACAAGGTACAAATTCATAGGCAGATCTGTAGAACAATGAGTACTATTGTACCATGTTGGGTCATAGTTAAAAATGCTGTGTCATCTAACCCACATTAAAAGATTTTGAATGTTATCACAAAGAAATAACCAATGTTTGAGATGACAAATAGTGTATTTGATTCATTCCCTTATCTGTCATCTATCTATCTATCTATCTATCTATCTATCTATCTATCTATCTATCTATCATCTAACCATTCTATCTATCCATTTATCACCTATCCTCTCTATCATCTCTCTCTATCCATCTATGACCTATCTATCTCTCTATCTTCTACCTATTTCTCTATCTCTCTCTCATCTGTCTGTTTCTCTGTCTGTCTATCATATCCATCATGAATAAATGTGCTGATACAATATACTGTACCTCATAAAGACATACAAATCACACTTATTAAATAAAAATAAGTTATATTTGGTTATTTTTATGGGGGCAAACAGCAACTTCTTTGAGATGCAAATTTAATATATATGATAGATAGACCTATTTCTTATCAAAAAGTAATTTTTCTTAAATATGAGACAGTTAAGGTTGTTGAGTTGGTTCAGTGGGTAAAGCAATTGCCCTGTAAGCGTACTGACCTGAGTTTGAGTCCAGGATACTACCACAGTAGAAGGAGGGAACCAGCTTCCAAAAGGTGTTTTCTGGCCTCCACAAGTGTGCTCATACTTGCACACACACACTCACAGGCACATGCACGCAGTAAATGAGATGAAAATTTAAAAAGAAAATAATAGAACTCAAGTTGGGGATTCTGTTTCAGCAGGTTCTATGAAGAAAGGACAGTTTTTCCTTCCCTTCTTGTCAGACTCTTCAGAAACTAGACCAGTCTCAGCTTCCTATTAGTCTACTGAGCCTAAGAAGTTCATCAAATTCATCATTGGAATAATAATAAAAAAAACCTGAAAATGAGTTATGCCTCATACACTGGCTTTCAAGATTACATGACATTGCATGTAAAATACTGTGCACAGTACCTCACATGGAGGGAATGGATAAATACTGGGACACAGTGACTCGTCATCACCATCTCAATTTTGTGGTGTACATTTAAGCTATGCACCAAATAGCTCACACTTAGAGTACGCTATTATAAAACAAGCCAAAGGCATCTCGGTAAAGGCAATGAACCAAACAGCTTTTGTGCAAGGACACGAATTGGAAAGCCATCGGAAGGTCTGCTAAACAATTTCCTGTTTGTTTTGATTTGAGAGTCAGGGAAATAATAAAATTATTATTTTCACCACGAGGACAATCCTCCCTGCTGTAATTGTAATTCCGTTGAAATGAATCAGAAATTCTAATGGGAATGCTGGCTCAAGGCCAGGGGAAATATGCTGATATAATCTATCTGGGTACTGGAGACAGAAACCTCATGGATGGCTTTATCTTGTCCTGAATTGAGGCTAATAACTAACTAGTTTGAGAAGAATACTTCCGCTCTGGCTATGCTTCGAGGAAAAGACCCCACCAGGGGCAAAGCCAGAAGAGGGCGAGAGGAATAATGCTGACCAGCAATACTGTTCTTTGCTCAGTGCCATCTTCAAGCCGGCCTGGTAGTACTTCTCACCTTAATTGCTACATCTCAGTAAACACCATCCAGTTGCATTCCTGACACCCATCATTTTTGAACCTTTGTTATATGCATGATAATTTAGTCTCCAAACAGCTGAGATACACCTATTGATAAATAAAACAAATGTCCTATTCCTGTTAAAGGTCTGTTTAAAAAAAAAAAGGATTTTAAGTTCATAGGCTCAATGTAACAGAAAACAATGATATAATAATAATAAAAATAATATTCTTCTTTCATATATTACATCCCAACTGCAGTTTCCCCTCTGTCCTTTCTCTTAGCTTCCTCTCCCCCCTCCCAGATCCACCCACTCTTCTCAGAAAACAGCAGGCCTCCCAGAGATATCAAATATACACTGCATAACAGCTACGATACGACCGGGCACATATGCTCATGGACAAGGCAACCCAGTAGTGGGGGCGGGGGAGGAGGAAGGTTCCACAAGTAGGCAAATGAGTAAGGGACAGCTTCTGCTCTCGCTGTTAGGATTTCCACAAAGCACCAAGATACTGAGCCATACTGTATACGTGGAGGACCTAGGTCAGACCCCTGCAAGTTCCCTGCTCTCAAGTCCCCACGAGTCCCGGTCAGTGGATTCTGTGGGCCCTGTTCTTGTGGTGGAGCACAGTGATTCCTAAGTAAGATTGGAAGACTGTTTTAATTGCTGTTTCTGAACCTGTGTGTATTTAGAATTTGCATGGTTAATAAATCTTAAAGATACTGGTGCTGCTAGCCAGTGAACATACTATGAAGATCAGTGCCTCACAGTTCGGCATGATGTTCTTCAAGGCTCAAAGTTCATCAAGATTTTTTTCTTGCGCCTATGAATCTGCTCAGGGTAACCCCTCACCTGGGCATGTCTGTCACCCCAGCCCGTGCTAGCATGCTGCCTTCATTCCCAGTGTGCCTTCATGGCCTCCAGTCACTGACATGTTATTTATGCTCTCCGTTAAGGTCTTTCAGGTCAGTTTCTTATATTCATATACCTGGTACCTACCAAAATGCCAACACATGATAGAAAGAAAGGCATTCAGTTTTGTTTTTTTTTTTTTTAAGAATTATGTAACTTTGTATCTAATATCCTGACATCTTGCCTATGATGGCTATTTTTTTTTTAACCACACTTTCTTTTCTTAGGTAACGAGAACATTCTGAAAAAGGGAGACCTGAGTAGAAATAAGAAGCTAAAGAGGTTGCACACCACTCATGACCTAGTCAAGAGAAAAGAGGAGATACGGAAGAAGGAGCCCGAAGCCCTGGAATGAGCAGAGAAAATGTGAACACAGGGAAGCCATCTAAGCTAGAGAACAGCTTTTCTTGGGCTCCCAAAGCGAAATTTTTCTCTTCTAGTTTACTGAGGTGGTATGCGTGTACATTTCGGATTTTAATGCCACGTAGCTTTTCATCATATTCTGCTTGGTCCTAGATAGAAAATGCAAAGATTAGGATCCTTGTTAAACACATCAAGTCCTGATTATATTTCATCCCGAAGTGAAGGTCTAGGAAACAGCATCCAGCTGTAAATACAGATGTCAAAGTCTGCTACGTATCTGGTTTACAGTTGCTGTCACCAGCCAAATAAAATACTTCCACTCCAATTATGCTCAGAAAGAAAATCTAATTCCTGAAATGTAATGAGTTTTTCACACTTCCAATGCTAAGAACTTTTTATTAAAATATCTTCCCACTGTTACATTGATTTTGCGTGTACCAAAATGCTCTTAAAGCACAATTGTGAAGAATTGAGGTTTCAGTCCATTTTGAATTCCGTGATGACCAAATTACCTTTAGGAAATTGCAATGTTCAAATGTTACTCCCAAAGCTTAACTTCTGTATATTGACAAAGAATTAGGGCGATGAAAAGTGATTCTTAGAATTCCATGCTACTGTCAGTATTTTCTACTTTTAGGCTAGGCTGAGCCAGAGAACAGTACATTAACCATAGCTGGTTTTGCATCTATTATACATGTTATGGAGAATTGTAATTAGATGGTGAACACTTTCTCTTTCGCTCTATTGATTAATGTAGCCTTACTTTAATCATAAAGCCATGGGTATCAAAACTCAGCTCAACACAAAAACTGAATAAATGCAGTTGAATTAAAAAGAAAGTTGTCAAATTCTACAGATATATTTTTATGTTAGAAATACTGAGGTAGTCAGATTCATTATTAAATATTAGAAGCATGTAGCTAAAATTAGCTCAAATTACTTTTTGATTAAATATACATGGTAAGTGCCATGGTGATTTCTAATTCGTTTGCAGTTGTAGAGCTTTTACAGGCTAACAAATTCCAGAATCCATTGTCCAGTCAGTTTTAGCCTATCCTTTTCCAATTGCTGAGACACCCTCCCCAAGATTTTCTTAATTATTTTATTAACTCTGTAGTTTATTTCTGCATATTCTGATCCAATTTTTAAATATTTATGCAAGTTAATAAATTAAAAAATACCCAAACTATTCTCTTCCCAAACAATATGATCTCAATTTTCTTGTGACAGAATGACTTTAAAGAATGCATTTTAAAATGTATCTTTGTTTTTAAAGTTTCAGAATGTAGAACTTTTCAGAAGGTAGGTTTAGTAATTCAAACACTTAAAACTGTAAGACATTAAAAAAAAATGTCTTGAGCCTGTATTAGTGATTTGTCAATATTCATAAAATTCATCAATCTTTCTTTGTTTTTTTTTTTTGTTTGTTTGTTTGTTTGTTTGTTTTTTTGGTGCTGGGGATCAAGTCTAGAGCCTTGTGCATGCCACACAGCAGGAATTCTACAACTGAGCTACATTCCCAGCCCCCTAAAGTTCATCAACCTTCAAGTCCAAGTTTTGCTTCTGCCCTTCCAACCTTCCAAATCAAGTTACTGATGCATGTGTTTTTGCATCCAGCAAATGCTCTCTAACACCCTCTCAGTATCTAATGATGTCCTTGAACAAATGTGGAAAGAGTGGAAGGCCTGGCAGTGATCTGAATATTAATCAGAATTTAAAGAGAGAGAGTGTCCCCTGAAAAACAATGCTGCACAGAGAAAAGCAACGACAGGGTGCCAATCTTGTGACTGCTGAAGAACTGAGCAAATGACTTACAAGGAAGTTAGTTTAAACTAATGTGCTGTAAGTTATTGGTGATATGAGACTCTACTAATTTCAATATTCCCGTAATCAGCATTAATCTGAAATGCTAAAGGTTAAATAAATAGATGTTAAAGTTAAGATTCTAGCAGCAGAGAGTAGATTTTTCTTTTCTCCCAGACAGTATTTCAGTTTTGAGATTATTAAGAATCATGAAGAAATGTTCACATGTCATCACCATCAAAAGCCATAAAAAATGGAAATGTATGTACCCCAAACCTCCATCAAAGCACAGCACTGACTTCTAAGCCACTTTAATGATGGCAACTTGTTCCAAATGCTGTGCACACTGAGCATGTGTCGTTCCACAGTGTGACTGTCATCATGATATATGCTATAAACCCACCTATAACCACCAAAATATCCACCTTGCTAATAAAAACTACTGACAGCATGACTCTAAATGACCCAGACTCATAGAAATGAAGAACAGAATGAGTGGTTACCCGGTTTAGGGACATGGGGTGCAAAGCCCCTCTAAACAAGATGAATATGTTCTAGAGACTGGAAAGCATCACTGGCAAAACGGAACCACACACATACAGTTCAGTAAGAGGGTAGACTTCAAATATTCTTTCCACAAGTCATGTTCTTTCAAAGGGTGCACTAGTGAATTAAACAGACAAACAAACAAACAGAGGCAGACGTCTGAGGGGGCAGTTCCAGAAACTGGAGTACTCGGCCAACAAACAAGAGTAACTAACATATTCGCCAAATGGAGAGATGAATAAGCACTCCCTGTAACAATGAGAACTGTCGCCGACGGGAGCCTTGCTGGGGAAAGCCTGCGTCCTGCAGTGTATTAATAACAAGTGGGGATAGCTGCTAAGGGCATGGATTGTGCTGTCAACAAGTAGCTGCATTATAGCTACGTGGGGGTGAAGCCTGATACCAATGGTGTCTGCTCTCCTCTTTTAGGCGTAAGAAAGTGGGAACTTATAATAGATCAAGTGAATCCCAAAAGGAAAATCAGACAGATCTCAATGCCCCTTTGTTTCCAAGACATTCTTTGAGAGCCTGATACAGAAATCATAATGCCAAAGCAAACAGTGTAAGCGAAAATGTTCTGATGCGTGGTTAGCAACAATAAAAAATTTGAGGAGAGCCTTGTAGGTAGATGCTAAGGCGTCCTGGCCCGCTTGCATGTCTTTAATCAGTTTTTACTATACTGGAGGATTTGTACATGGGCTGTCATTCTTTGTAAGACATTTTTCTGGCTGTTTATCTAAGAATCCATACACTGAGCAAGGCTTGTGAAACCAAGCTATGAAGCAATCTAATTACTTCCAAGAGATGGTCCACAGCCGCTTACTGCAAATGAGTCCTGTCTAACCATCTTCAGGCAGAGATTTGTTATTCAAAACAAGACTCTTCAAAGGCAGGGGTCCCGGTGCTCACTGATTATGTGAAGGGTTCTAATCTTTGTAATATTCTGACCGCCAAAGAAAAGGCTTAAATGCAGCCATGTCAATCAATAACGTTAAGAGGAGAATCAGGAGACTATAGAATCTTTACTAAAAAATAAAAATAAAAAGCAATTAATGTTTAGGAATATAACTTAAAGGGAGCCTTGTTATCAAAGACATCATTGTAGTGTAGACTTTGATTGAAAGGTAAGATTTTTCTATTTATCTAAGAAAATGTTGGTCCTATTTTTAGTTGGCACATTATTGGTTTTCATGGAGACAGAATCTCACAGTGAAGCCTAGACTGCTAAGAATTTACTATGTAGCCAAGGCTGGCTTCAAGCAGGTAGTAATTTTTTGCTTCAGCTTCTTGAGTACTTGGATCAGAAGGCACCAGCTTTATTCGGCTTCCTACAGTTAAACAGCACTGAGTATCATTAGGTTTTATTTCCCTAAGACCCCATGCTTTGACTTTGTATCCACATACCTAAGATTCCTGATGCTTTCTGTGTCTTTCCTGAACAGTACTAATTATCTGTATCTTTAAAAGCTACAGTACCATTGTCTGGTAGAAGCTTGGGAACTTACAAATAACGGGCAAACAATACTCATTCTTCTAGTAACATATATTTGGCACAAGGTAACTGGGCAGACCTCATGTGAAAGCGCTCTGTTGCTCAGAACCAGGGGTTATAAGGTTGTAGAGCATATTCCTAACTCTGAAATCAACCCACAAGGGCACCATAAGTAAACAGTTCTCCCAAGAGGACTGATAGTAGACGCTTGATGTAAATTTGACTGAAATAGGTACTTTTATTTTTATTTTATTTATTTTTTTACAATTTATATTCCGATTATAGCCCACTCCCTCATCATCTCCAGGTCCCTCCCTCCCTCTTACTCCCTATCCCTTAGTCTACTGAAAGAGGGAGACCCACTCCTGCCATCTGACCCTAGCTTATCAAATCTCATCAGGACTGCCTGGATCCTCTTCCTGTTTTCTGGGAAGGCCTCTCTGCCAGGAGGAAGTGATCAAAGAACAGGCAACTGAGATCATGATAGAGACAGCCCCTTCTCCCTTACTAGGGAATCCACATGGAGACTGAGCTACCTATGGGCTATATCTGAGCAGGGGTTCTGGGTCCTCTCCATGAATGTTCCTTGGTTGGTGCATCAGTCTCTGCAAGGACTGAAACAGTTTAAACCATAAATGGATTGGAAAAAAAAAGAACATTTTGAAGTACATTTCAAAGTAGGCATTGTGTCAGAAGGCAGAGATTGTGAGAAAGAAAGTTTTGCACGGCAAGCAGATTAAATGGGGGGAGGGCTCACATAAAGGTACCAAAGTAGACAGTTCAGAGGATCTCAGAAATCTCTGTTTCTTTAGTTACACAATAAATAAGACAATTATGGTCCAGTTGGATGTCATCAGGACCATGGCCACATAATGATTTCTTATTCTCATTTGGAACATATAACACTTTACTCTTAACATATGTTACCTTATTTATATCTCGTGGTAACTCATTGAATGCACCTTATCTTTCCTTCATTAGTGATGTCAGTGGAGTTAAAGAGAAGTCAAATGATTTGTTAAGCTTTAAAGAACAATTCAACCCAGGAGAGCTAACTTCCAGCCCATACCCTATTTCCATGCTGCCTTGCTTGGGGATTCAAAGTGAAGAACATTGGCAGATGTGTCCTTCACATTAGAAGGGAATGAAATCAACTCGATATTTATGACCAAGATGGTAAGGAAAATAAGGTTGGGGCCACTTTTGTTACACAACAAAAGAGCGGGTTAAAGACCAAATGACCCAGAACATTGGCAACCTGGGCAAGGAAGAGATGATAATTATCAAGCATTATTGATTTTGGTGCTTTGGAGACCAGACCTCCTGTCACAAGGCTACTATGTGTCAGGTGAGGAGGTATACTTTTTGGAAGATGCTGGGAGTAGAAGCAGATTAAAATGAAAGATGAAGAATCCTTCTGGTTCTTCCCAAGAATTCTACACTTCTGCCTTTGAAGTATAATCATGACAGAAAGAGCTAATTTTCTCCTACAAGTTTTACAACAATATTTCAGAGGGACTCAGATTTCTTTTCAGGATTTATAAGCTATTTTTAAAGGAATAAGCTTCTTTAAATGCTGTGCTCCCTTTACATCCTTCTCTGATTCAACTGAGCTATTCATAGTGTGCTAAGTCACTTCAAAATTATTTCAAGGTGGAATAATTTAGTAAAATATAACAAAACTTTTAAAAGGAGAAATTAAGAATATGTGAGCTTTAAGCAGCTTGTATTTATAAATATATGCGCACATAATAGTAATTTTGGTAAGGAAGAGGCTATCAGTTTGGGAGTTGGGGAACATAGAAGGATTTAGATGAAGGAGAGTTAGAAGGGGCCTGGATGGAGTAAAGGGAGGGCAGATAGTGATATAATTATATTTTAATTAAAATGTAAAAAAATAAAGAAAAAAGAATAATCGAGCTTTTAAAACATTGTAGCCATGTATTATTTGAAGACAGGACACATTTGAAAAATGTGTCAGCAAAGACAGCAACAGATCCTAAAAGTCTGAGCACAGGAGTCTTTTCTGAAACTGATACTCCAGCCAAGGACCACTCATGGAGATGGCCTGGAACCCCTGCATAGAGGTAGCCTATACAGTTCAGTATCCAAGTGGCCTCCACAGTAATGGGGACAGGGACTGTCTCTGACATGAACTGATTGGCCTGCTCTTTGATCACCTTCCCCTGAGTGGGGAGCAGCCTTAGCAGGTCACAGAGGGAGACAATGCAGCCAGTCCTGATGAGACCTGATAGACTAGGGTCAGAGGGAAGGGGAGGAGGACCTCCCCCATCAGTGGACTAGGAGAGGGACATGGGTAGAAAAGAGGGGGTGGGCTTGGGAGGGGAGGAGGGAGGGAAGTACAGGGGGATACAAAGTGAATAAACTGTAATTAATAAAAATAAAAATAATTTAAAAAAAGAAAAAATGTGTCAGGTGATGTCACTGTTCTAAAACATCATAGAATGTTCTTACAGATGTCTAAATGGTACACTCTTAGGCTATGGTATATGTCACTGCTCTGTGTCTTAAATGAGAGCTCTCCCTCATAGGCTCATGTATCCGAGCACTTGGTGCCTGGGTGGTGGCACTGTTGGGGAAGGTAGTGCAACCTTTAGGAGATGGAGCCTTTCTGGAAGAAGTCGTCCCTGGGCTTTGAGGGTTTATAGCCATAAGCTATCTCCTGGTTTCTCTGTCTGTTTCCTGTGTGTGAATGAAATCTATCAGTCGGCTTGCTCCTCGCCTCCATGCCCTGCCTTTCCTGCAGCCACGGAGTCTATTTCTCTGGAATCATAAGCTTAAGGAAGCCCCCATTGGTCCCTGAGCTGCTCTGAGTCAGAGTATTTTAGCACAGAAACCAGAAAGTAACTAATACAGTGCTCTCCATGTGGTCGGCCATTTCCAGAAACGCGAAGAAGCACAGCCCAGTGTGTTCCACAATTTCCTGTGTTATCAATAACTCTCACCGATGCCATAAGAGAGTTCCAGAACTTCTGTGATTCCTCATGACCAAAACTAAGTACTGATAGAATGATAGCAAGAGTTACCTGAGATTAAATAGTTCAGATAAATCCAAAATTAATGAGAGATTTTCAAAATAACCCATATTTAAAATAACGTATTTTGTTGAACCCAAGATTCTGAATAGCAAAACACACTTAAAATCTATAAACACTGCTGGGTTTCTTGTTTTTATTTTTCTCTGTAACAGTTCTCTTACTCAAATTGTCTTTCCTCAACAATAGATTACTCTATTCCTTCTGAGTTTGAGTCTCACTTATGTGCCTTATATGTTAGACATTATTTGTCCCTTTCTGATCTTGATTGAGTTTGTATGCACAGGCAACCACTGCATGGCTTTCCCCTTCTGGTCTAAAGTCACTCATCTACTTAGGTATGTTTTTCAAAATTTGAGACATTTAGTTGAAGCCTTTAAGATGACCAACTCAAATTATTAATATTTAAAAATTATTTTCCTCAATAAAATCAATATCTTATATTGATTTATGTTTATTAACATACCCTCTGATACCCGTCTTTTACTTATTCTTTCACATTGTTGACAGGACTGTAAATTCCATGGTCACAGCCACATTTAATGAAGAAGATTTAAACCTAAAAATGTTACAAAATTTCCCCTATCATTAATAAGTCCTATCAATACTTTCCTTTCAGTAGTATTTCTACTCTAAATGGTATGTTTTGAAAAATGCAGTTGATGGGTTTCTGAATACCATCAGACCAAAGCCCACATTCCTAGCCACTGGTCTCATAACCTAATTCACTTTTTTTTTGTCCCATGGAATTGATCTCTGGAAGGCTTTGTAGAACATACTAAGACTCAATATTTAATTGCAAATCCAAGCTATAAGTCAAGCACGCATATTCACTTAAAGAGCCCAAGGAGAACCACAACTCTCTTTAGTCAAAGGAGCATAGGGAGTTCCCGAATGGTGGTGGAATGACTGATTTATCAAGAACACCACTGGAAAAGACAGTTTTCAAGAGATAACTGATTTCCTATACTATGGATATTATTCATGAAGTTCACCTTCGTGGTAGCACACTATAAATTAACATAAATATTAATAACAATCGAAACTCAGTTCACACGAGAAATAGCACATATGCTCTTGAGGACTCTGTGAGAACTCTGAAGAGGAATCTATTGCCCGCTTAACTAGTATTCTAAGGTTCTAAGAGCATGGTTGTAAATGACACAAGCTTGCCAACATTTAATGCTTTAAAAAAAGCACCGATTCTGCTGAGAAATTAAAATCCTTCAACCTAATTATTCCATAATTTAAGCTACTGGTGATGTAACTGAGTCAAACATGTAAGTCCTAAAACAGAACGGCTAAATGCTATCACAACAAGTTGAGGAGAACGTTAAAATGGCTCCAGATTTGTCCTGTTGACCACGAGAACTGGTTCTCTCACCACTGCTTGCTATTCTAATCGCCTCAGCTGTGTTCAGAAAGGCTGCTCGGAACAGCATCTAATTCAATCTCCTCATGAAACATGCGTGCCAAGTATTATTAATCTTTTAGTTCAAGCCATCAGGTTGTGGGGGTGAGGAGAGTATGTACTTCCAGAGCACTACAGGAGCCATGTGTTTATAACGAAAATGGACAGAAAAGTAAGTGGGAAGACACGGGATTAATATTGCTATATAGGTAGAAAGCTTAAAGAGAAATTGAAAACAAAATCTTGCTATCTGGATTGAAAGTACTTCCTTGAGAAGACTAGAAACACATGGCACCATAAGAAAAAGAGACAAATCATCAGGATTAGTAAGGCCGCTAAGCAGCAAAGAAGAACAACTGTGCCTTTTGACATGTTCCAGAGAAAATATCTAAGGTTCAAGCATTAGTATTTTTTTTCCCTCAATAGTGGCGATTAAGTGTTTTTTAAAAGTTTAACCTGTAGATACTTTATAAACACATTAATTTTCTGGCCAGAAAATTGTGTGATGCATTTTAAAGTCATGTTCGATTAGTAAAAGTAAGTGTCCGGGAAAAATCAACAAGAGAACGTCTGCAGTCTAAGCTGTTTTGGATATAAAACAAATTGTACACACAGGGGCCTCCCAGGACAGAGGCGATGGCAGTGCTATCGGGTGGAGATTAACGGCCTTCACCTCTCCACAGACCAGTGTTCTATCTTCGAAGAGAAGGACTGGAACGGGACTCCCAGCCTGTGTAATCGACTTGCTACTTACCATTGTATGTCTTTACCCATAACCCAGCATCGAAGTAAGTGTTTCTCTTAGTAGTTCATTAACAGTATGCTTTAGAAAAACCTCTCCAGGTAAATGTTGTTATAAAAGGAAAGAGAGTAAGCTCTGGGTCTGGAATCCTTTGGGTGAATTCGTGCTGCAACACAGCCCCTTCCCTGTCTTGCACTGGTTTTCACACAGGTGCGCCCTGTGCGCTTCCAGAATACCTTTCAGATTCTGCAAATGACGGTCCTGACTCCCTTTGGATCTGCCTGGGTGTATAGCACCAGCAGTAATGACAGCGAGAACCACAACCAGGGTCTCCGGGGGGTCACATAGAAGCTTTCGCACCCAATCCATCACACTCTTTCATTTAACACTCACCACAGCCATAAAGCAGGTGCTTACTGTTTCACAGGTAAGAGTTGAGGCTCACAAACATTACATTATTTCCCGAGGCACACAGCTGGTAAGTGATAAAAACTCAGGCACTATCTCTGCATATCATGTGTTGTAGACTGTTTATTCTTTAATACTGTCACAGATTTATTTGCATTTTATGCATAGAACATTCTCATTCCGGTCTAGAACATTTCTTTCTCCCTCTTTAATTTACCTCTATTCCTCTCTGTCTCTTGTTTGCCAAGATTCTTTGTAGTCTTTCTATCTAGCCCTTCTCTCTGGCTGAATTATGAATGTACAGCCATTCTCTCTCTCCTCCCACACCCCAAGATGCACCTTGGGGTATTTATCAATGCTTCACAGAATTTGTGTAAACCTAAAATATTTATTCCTTCTAGAATTTTAGATTATGTGTATATAAGTGCAAGTGTGCGTGGAGACCAGAGACATCAGTTATAGGCCAGAGGTAGAGTTACAGGTTGCTGTGAGCTGTCAGATATGGGTTCTGGAAAGAAAGTTGAGACCTGGGCAAGATTACAAAGTCTTAAACATTGAATCATATCTCTACTCCCAAGTCTAAGATATTCTTAATAAATGGCATTGCGAAGCTAAAATCTGATAGCCATCTATCGATATGAGAAATAATATTTGAAATGATGGGGTTCAGTGTCTTACAAGAGTTACCAAAAAGAAATACAATTTAAATATCGTGTCTGCTGTAATTAAGAAAGTCACCTGAGCTTCTAAAACCCGGTTGCTTATCTGTGCACTGATATTTTTTACCTCCATTGTAGAGGATTAGCATGGGGGTTAGCAACAGTACGCATAGGAAGGCGTCCCTACATAATGGGGGGGGGGTGTTGATAAGGATTCTCTATCATTCACACTCAAAGTCACTATGGATTCAAGCAGAACAGTGGTTTTCAATCATCTTACATACCTGAACTCCGAAAGTCCAGAGACACTCTTAATTCAGAAACAAGAGTGAGAAGGAAGAACAGGGTTTAACAGGACTGCTTTTGGGGGATCCTGAGAGTTTTGTGTGTGTATGTGTTTTTGAGCGGTGGGGGGGACTTTAGGAGTTGGTTCTTTTCTTCTACTACATTGGTCCAGGGAATTGAACTCAGGTCATGAGGCTTAGCAGCATGTATCTTAACCTGCTCAGCCCAGCCCCAGAGACTCTTCCTCGCAGTTTCCTGCACAGAAGCACTTTCCTCTGGAAAGGAAATAAACAGAAGGCAGTGGGAAAGATGCCCATAGTGCTGTCTGACTCCACCGAAGGGTTGGAGACAATGATACTGTAAACTACTGCCCTATTGGAAGTGTGACAGGAAGTGTGTATTGATTAGTGGGGCCAACAGCCTTTCATAAGAAAACAGCCAATCATGAGGTTCAGCCTCGGAGGACGTATTCAGCAACCTCATATCCTTTTTGTATTTATTTTTCTCCCTACTATTTGTCTTCTGATAATTCACCACTCGCTTTTTAGGATCTGCTGTCACACTCATATGAAAACCCAGTTCTTAGTGGCTACCAGAAGGCTCTCCTTATTTCCTGTATACATCAACATTTTAAGTTTCCAAGAGACTCTAAGAGAGTCTCAATTCTGAGGGATATTCTGCTTCTTCCTCAACGACTGTGAAACATTAATATCTTTCCACCCAGTAATGGCCAGAACAAAAGAGACAAGATCTATAGCCACCTAGACCTCACTGTGAAGTGCACCGGTGAACTTTGGTAAAGGCTTAGATGGAGAGCTTTCACAGTGGATGGGATCTAGCCCACAAATCCACATATCAACCAATTACCAACTGTTTTTCTAAAAAATGTCCATCCACAAACATTAGGTTTGTGCCTAATCAAATTTCAATGACTGCGAAAACGAGTAACAGAAAACTCAAATTAAACTTTCTCTTTGTTGTTTTCTTCCCAACAGCTTAGCCATCCAACCCAATAAATCAAACAGTGATCCTTGTTGAGAACATGTCCCCACCAGGCATGATTTTTTAATTTTTTTCTTCCCTCTCAACCTGTTCTTTTAATTTAATTTCTTAATATTATTCAAAATAACAGCTTCACCATGCTGGGGTACTCTACAAAGACAGTTCAAAGTACAAAGGTAGTCTGGGAATAAAAGTGCACCTTCCTTGATTGTATCTGTTCAATAGCAAACAAACAAAACAAAAAACCGTCACCTCAGACTGCCATTATCACATTATGTATTCTAGTACTTAATGTTCTATTTAAAATACTCCAGCGCAAACAATTTAATTTATCTGAGGCCATGCACATGTATGTTGATGCACACATTAAGCGCCTGGGGATGCTTGTTGCTAGCCCTTACATGTAGGAGACCCCGCTGCAAGGCTTCTCATACAAAGATTGTTCTGGCCTACCACCAAAAGTTCTGACTCAATGGATTAGGGTCACCAGAGTGCTTAGGAGGTCCCGATCCTGTTGCTTCAAGGACTGATATTTGACAAACATTAAGGTAAGAGGTCATGCTTTAGGTATGGATGGCAGCTCTCTAAAGCTTATAAAGTGTCCATCTATGTGGTAAGAGGAAAGGGTGATGTATATAATAAGCAATTCAAATACTATTATCTAAATTTACATCAGAGTCCACCAGAGAAATTCACTAATAGAGGCTGCGATGTGCCTTGTATTTCTTCTCCCCTGGATAATCAGGCACAGGCTCTCCTACCAGCATCAGGCTATTTTGGGGACTGTGTTACATAAATGCATGAGATGATAGGTTGTAAATTACAGAGACTATTATGATGATAGTTCTGTCCTCTATACCTGCAGATCTAACCAACTGCGGATAGAAAAGACTTGAAAAAAAAATGCCGTATGTATTGAACACAAACAGCTTCCTTTTTTATTATTCCCTGAAAATGCTGTTTAACAATTATTTACATAGAATTTACACTGCACTAATTACAAGTAACCTAAGCATGCCTAAAAACACACGGGAGAATCTACTTAAGTTATAGGCAAATACTGCACCTTTCATAGAAGCAAATGATGCCATGGATACCAAGGTACCACTGAATGTAGAAACACATCTAGTTAAAAAAGAAGGTCTCAAATGAGTGTGCTTCTTAGACACAGTGATAATGTGCTGAGATTACAATCTTCCAGTCATCAAAGGGAATTTAAGAAAAGTAGCACAGACACGACTGGTCACAACTCAGAATTTCCATATACTTTGTTACACAACAGCAAGAACAAAACAAGTTCCTTTGCTATTCTCGTTTTGGAAGCGCTGTTCAAATTTTAAAAACTCCAACTTGAAAGAAATCCAACTAATAGATTTCACAAATGAAACGTATAGCCACTTAGCAATGGCTCAAACACTGAGCCACGAAGGTTTATCTCAGCAAGCATTCAGAATGATTCAGTGCCTTTCAAAGCCAGCAATGCAACTGATTCTGTTTACTTATTACACAGCTTTAAGGCTTTATGCTTGGATCCTCTCATAGTACTTCACTCCTTGGTAACTGATGCTTTTACCACGGGTCATTGTGACAAGACATTAAATTTTTAAGTATTATTATTATTATTATTATTATTATTATTATTATTGTTATTTTGTGTGTGTGTGTGTGTGTGTGTGTGTGTGTGTGTGTGTGAAAGTAAAGTTCTGAGAGCAATAGATCAAACAGATACACTTGGACTTAAAACCCAAGCTACTACAGACGAAGCGCAAAAACCCGTGCTAGCAGCTTCACAGCAAATGAGCGAGTACCCATCTCACAGCGGCTCTCTAGCTATGTGGTGTGGCACACTTGCTGCACTGGGGTATGTCTCCGTTGCTTCCCCATCACGGCAGGGTAGCAATGCCACCCATCGAAAAGCCCCAAACCTAGTGCAACACCGGGCCCTCGGGTGTGTTCTGCTTATCATGTATCACCACCGCATAAGTGTTTATTAGGAAATCACAACCCAGGAATGGAGACTTTTTGTTAAAAATAATTACAGACGATAGAGCCCTCACCTGTGATACTACTTTGTTGTTGTTTTGGTTTGGTTGTTTGTTTTTTTCTGCCCCTAGTCCACTGAGTGAATATGGAAATAGTCTCCCAGCCAGTAAATAACCCACTGAAGGATTAATATACCAAAAGCTGAGCCATGCTCACATTCTGTGGGGCTTTTTATGTCATGACCTACATAGAGAAGCTATTAAATTTTTGTTGTTTTATTTGTTTGTTTGCTTGGTTTTTTGTTTTTGTTTTTTGTTTGTTTTTTTGTTTTGTTTTCTTTTGTTTTTTTTCGAGTCAGGATAACTCTGTGTAACCACCCTGGATGTCCTGGAACTTGCTCTGTATGCCAGACTGGCTTTGAACTCACAAAAAATCTATCTGCCTGCCTCTGCCTCCCCAGTGATGGAATTATAGGCATATGCTACCATGCCTAGCCTAGCGATTACCTTTGAAGATTAAAGAAATTTCTGGAAAAGTAAAACCTCAGCTTTCCTTGCCTATTGTTCAGACTTACTATTAAATTATCTGCAATCTTTTAAAAGTAATAGCTTGTCAGGTAAAACCTGACTTATTTCCAGAGAGAAGGAACATTCGGTGTGGTAGTGACTGGGCAATTAAAGGAGGGAGTGGGGAGTCATTTATCTAACTGTGAGAAGGAATTAGTTACTTTTCCTCCAGACGTACTGTTAAATAGGATTGTCAGCCACACCTCATCAGCAGGGAAATTAGATGATTGCTTTTATTGGAAGTAGTTAAATATAAATGATAAATAGCCTCTGATCATAACAGTTTTTATTAAAATGAAGGAGAAAAATCACTACCCCTAAAATTCACCTCTTCTCTATATAGATCACAGAATGAGAATAAAGGCCAGCTTTGGGGTATCTGCTTGCACAGTTACTCTGTTACATGGCATCATTGGTACCCAGTGAATTGCTTCTTCATCAAAGAAACTTGTTTTTCATAAATTATAGCATTGTGTGTTAACAACATCACAGTATTGGCAATGATATTTTAGAAAGAACATTGTCTCTGAGCTCACTAGGCAGGTGTTTCTACTTCAGGATGGCATTGTAATGCACAGTTTGCTTCGTTTTCCTGGATGATAAAATTTCTGGGGACACACAGGACAATCCCTTTCTACCGAGGATAAGTTTTTTAGTCCCCATCAGTCCAGACTTGTCTTGTGTGTTCTCCCCAGCTTTTCAGGATTCTTGGCAGAAAGGATTCATTAGACTGAGAGAAAGTAAAACATGCATTATAAAAGGTTTGCTCTCAGAGGCCAGAGAGTGGCTCATTAACACAGTCACCTCTCCTACTCGTGTTGTGGATGGGGACCATGAAAGTACAGGGCTGCTGGCACTCATTAAAATCCCAGGTAATAGGAGTTCACGGTGATTGCTCCTGCAGACAATATTTCTCCATTCACACCTGTGCATCCTTGTCATAAACAGAATGTTGTACAATGCTCTATAATGATAGTCCCTAAGAGAACCTGATTGTTTACTTCTTGTTTCAGTAATATTAAGATATGTTCAAAGCCTGCAACTACAAAAGGGCCTCATCTTTGATTACTTCTCCATAGCAATGGAAGAAGCCTGCTAATATCAAGAACTTTATGTAGGTGTGATGCGGAGCATTCGTATCAGGCAGAGGCATTTTATTCATGGTATATAGAGTTATCAGAGGGAAAAATTCAGTCGGATCCCCTCCCCCCTTTTTTTTCCCCTCTCCACTCATCTGTTTTGGCTTGTTTGGTTTTTTTTTTGACACTTGGCAGATTTTTTTTTTCTGACTTAAGCTGAATAATGTGATTCTCGAAACAGAGATGCAAGAGAATGTACAAGACACTTCCCTACAAAGGCTCAGACTTACTTTAAAAGCTAAAAATAAAACAACAGAAAAATCCCGCCCTTTTAAGTTTATTTATGAAATGAGTGTGACACTAAAATACTTTAATTAGTCAACTTCTTTTTGACTGATATCTTAGAAAGGCTGAAGTATGAAACTTGAAAAACAGTCTCACTAAGGCAGAAAAGAATATTTTTACCTGATGTTATCAAAGTCATTAATTTGTCTAATTTTTTAAAAAAGTCTTCCTATGCTGTGTTATGTTAGTACGGAACTGTTTTCCTACAAAGGAATTTTAAAATACTTGTTATACATAATCTAGAAAGAAATAATCACCCAGATATTTTGTCCAAATAGCATCCTAACTACCTACTGCAGCCCACACAAGGCACCCTACTCATATAACTTTCTGAGGCACACCTTCCTCGCCTACTATTGAGACTTTCTGATGAAGAGTTCTTTTAGTCTTCAATGTTTATTGGCTATACTTTAAATATGACTATTTGAATAATGTATTAGCAAAGGCCTGGGAACATGGTAAGCTACAAACTCAGTGTAAGAGGAACGTTGCTTCAATTTGGTATTTTGAAGTCACCCCCCACCCCAAGTAAAACCTAGTTCCTGTGACCTAGAGGTGACACAAGAAACCATACATTTTCAGCCACGTGAACATCCTTGTGAAGCTGAGGGCTGGTCATAGGAAACGAAAGGAAGACAGAATAACAACATAGATATCGCGAAAGGGTACACGTATCCATCACTGGCCCTGTGCTCCACGTGAATGAAACACATTTTCCTCTCCAGTTTTAGAAGCCCAGTGACCGCACCGTTTTGTTTTGGTATTTGAAGAATCTTGAGCATAGAAGTAAGAGAAGAGGCCCGGTGGGAGTGTAAATTGCTAACACTCCAGGTGACTGCAGTACAATCTCGGAGTGACACACGGGGAAGATGATAATGAAGTTGTGGGAAATGACAAGGCAAGGGGTATTTAGCCAACGGGAGCACCCCTGCCTCTGGTGAGCTTTGGAAAATTCACAGTAAAACTCCTTGCTTTAAACAAGGCAAACACTTAAACAACTGTGAAAACCCCAGACCATACGAGAGACACTGAGTATTCGATGTTGCGGAAATCAACTGTAACAGCTGATTCTCCTCTCACCCCCTGGCATCCACAGCGCTTACCATTGGACAGGTATAGCACAAATGGCCAATTTCAAAGAAACTTCGAAAGTCTTAAAGCTGTTAGAGTTTTGTGTCCAATGTAATGTAAATCTTACACGTTTGATGTCTTCATCAGTTGAGGGTAAATCAATGGTGCCGCCTTGTAAGACAAGAGCAGACCACGGTTACAGATTTCTGCACTCTGCTGCGGTGTTCTTTCTACATCTCTGTGGCTTTGATTGCTACTATCAGGCCTTCCTCCAGTGTTCTCATCACAGCTATTGCTACATACGCTTATGCATTTTTAGGTAGACAGTTGATTATTTTTCCAAGACCAAAAAAAAAAAAAAAAAAAAAAAAGCTACCAGGACGCTTCTTTCAGTTAGATCAACACAAGAAAACATCTTTCATAGCATTTCATGCCAATCTAGGACTTTACTAAGACATTTTAAAGTATTTCAGGTATGAAAGGTATATCTGATCAACAATCAGAAGAAATTCTGGAATTTACTCATAGTCTGACAAAAATTTATAAAGTGCTCTCATAAAGAGGATTAGCTCACGTTCATGTCTTTTACAAGACCCCTAGAACTGAGTCACTACTCTGAGATTATACATGTATTAAAGGCATAGACAACTTTCAGTCAGCCTAAGGAAGAGGAAAGGAAAAAAAATCAACATTTCAAATTATGGAATACAGACCAAGGCCTGAAAACCAAGGAAGGAAAAGGCATGAATGGATATGCCAATCATGTAAGAAGGGCATCAGCCATATAGTGCTGTGGCCAAGTGGATGCATTGATTTAAAAAGCGAACAGAATGGTACTTCAGTCTGGAACTCAAATATGACTGTTCCCAATAGCAACCACTGGCAAAATGATGGTTAAGAAGTGGACTGTCAAACACCAATACTGAATCCTGAGAAAACACTGGACCTACAAAGGTAAATATATGTAAAGACAATTTAAAATTTCACATGTAAATGGTAACTTAGCCTCTGGTGTTATATTCTGTAGTTATATTCTGTTTACAAATAGCATGCATGGTGGACTCTAATAAGAATTACAAATGTTCAGTCTGTGGACATGGTTTCATCATAAAGAAAAAGATGGTACTTAAGGCCCACAGTCATGTGAACAATCCCCTTGGATAGGAAAGGATACATAGACAAACATTACTGAGCAATAAACAACCATTATTTATACCTTCCGGCTCTTAAGCGACAGTTAAAAGAAATAGTTCTTCATAAGCGATGTTCCATACTTATAACCTTTATAACTGTAATACAGAGATACCTTACCATATCATAAGCCTAGGGCTCATTTCTTCGTGCAACCTCCATATCTTAAGTAGGCACCATGAAGTGAAATGCACACACATGTAGATAGATATAGCCATGTGTCTTTGTTCAAGAAAAATGTCTCCTATCACTCAATCCCCTCAGTGTAGAAGATTTTGACATGGAAACAGTTAGGTTCATCCACTACATACAACTTTCACCTCGTTCTCACCTGCTCAGACGCATACTGCCTATCTAAATTTGCCAAACATGAGTCTATACCAGTTGGCAGGGATGAGCACCATTTCATAGAGCCTGGATGTGATCACTGATCTTCAGCAGTCATCTCATAAAAAGTAATTAGCTCCAAAACCCATTTCAATAAACTAGTCTATTTAAAACTCTTCCTTTCAAGATTCTAATTCAACATTTCATGTGACTAAGAGTGGCGTGATTACCATATGTTAACCTTTAGAAATTTGTAGTCCCAATTAGATTCAATGAGTAGTAGTATTCAAGGCTGAAATGTTCAAAAATTTTGAAATGGCAAAAATTGTTCACAACGTTAAGAAAACATATATTAACAAAAATGTGCTCTTCTGATCCTCTGTTTACCCTAAAAATATATTTCTTACAAAAGCAAACCATAATAATAAAATCTGCTTTCATTGATGGAGCCATAGCTGCTCTTTTCCCATCTTAGGCTCCTTATGAGGGAATGAACATAGCACAGATTCTCCTACGTTCCACTGGATCTCTATCTTTCGAGTCATGGAATTCGATGGTAGTGTAAAAGAAAATTCTGGCGGTACTTATCACCTGAAGCATCTCCTCTCCAGGATCAAGAATTAGGTGCCAAGCAGAACTCATACTGAAAGAAGCCCAGTGCAAATGCTGCTGCTGTGGCACTTGGGGAGAAAGGTCACTGGCTGGCTGTCACGATCAGCTGTATCTGGGACTTCAGGTGGCCATACATTTTTGAGTCTCTTCTAGCCAGTGCCTTCGTGGCATATTGCCATCCAAATTAAACTAACTGATATTACTAATTTGCCATTGAAATTATCCATGGGTTAACGTGGCTGACGTTACACACACTTGCCTAATGACACACTCACTGGGCTTCCACTGTTGGCTTTGAATTCAGCTTTATCCGTTACAGCGTTCCTACATCTTTACACTGGAAGATTTTTCTTTAATACAGATTTTTCTCTAACTGCTGCAGCTGCTCCTACTGAGCGCCCAGTGTTGCCAGAGAAATCACATCTACACATACGTGTAGAATCAGGAAAACAAGCAGCGTTATTGCCCGTTTTAAAATAAGCTCAATCAGAGAAAAGAACAACTGCTACAGTATACAACTTGATGAGCAGCTGAAGATGAAAATATTCTCAGATGCAGTCATAGAATCCAGGGAGTGTTTTATTCAGGGATTCTTGGATGAGACAAAGGCCAGTTCTTGCCTCACTTTTTCCGAATCACAGAATCAACAAGTGGGATGCATATGGCTCATGTAATCTAAAATTAGCTTGAAAATGTTCTGGAATGTCATCCACATTTTAATGGTAGAAGAAATAAAAGCAAATTTTAATTTAAAAGTTATACCATTTTTAAAAAAAGTTCTACCATGGGAATTTTAATGAGGACAATAATTATCCTATAGGAAATAAAACGTATTTTCAACAATGGCCTAGTATTAAATAAACACACATGTCAACACTATCGAGGAGCAAAAATGGGTCCCTACACTAGCAAATGGCACAGATTCAACCAATCAGTGTTAAATCAATATTGCACAAGCAGAGAGAAGGAAGACGCCAAAAGAATGTGAACAATCAGGAAAGGAGCCTTACTCTTGACGGTCGCTGTCCGGGTACAGTTGTAAAGAATAGCCAGCTCCCCGAACACCTTTCCGGGACCCATCGTGCACAGCTTTACACCTTCCTTCGTAACTTCAACCTTCCCATCTGAAAGAAGAAGGGAAGGCATGTTATCTAAATCCTCTCTCATGCTGCTGCATCTGTTGCATCTTCATTATGAGCTGAAGAACACTGAGGATGTTTAATAAAAAAGAAAAGAAAAGAAAAGCATCAGTGAATCAATTTAAACAAAGTTTCTCCCAAAGGACAATACAAGAAATGCAATAAAATATGCATGCTTAGAAACCCAGCTCTTAAATTCTGCACCGACAGATTTGAAGCGAGATTCAATGAAGAGGCTAGGAAAAGATGGGGACAAAAACATGAGCCTATGAAACTCTTCCATATGTAATTTTAGCAAACCATGGTAATTCCAATTTTAACATTGTGTTCCATCTAAGCGGAAATTCCAGTAAGTGGGCACCTACTCTCCAGCGTTCCTCAGACTCAGACATTTTCATCTTGAGCAAGGCAGTTATTATATAGAGAGAAATTACTTTGACCCCTGGGCATTATTTAATTGCAGCTTTTGGTATCTGTTTATTTGGAAACATCTTATCTGACCAAGGCAAACTGTTTTCTCTGCTTCCCAGCTTGTGAATTTGACTATCAGTCAGGAAAAAAAGGAACCATAAAGCCGGAGGACTGTTTATGCTTCACAATGGGCTGGAAAAATAAAATGCAGAAGAAGGAAAAAGCTAAGAAACTCTGTACAGATTGCTGTTCACAAATAAGGAAGGAGTGTTATTCATGGGGGAAATAGGGGAAAAATATTAATTTTAAAATGTTATAGTTCTGTAGCCTAAAATTTCCATCACACAACTATGGAAGAAATCAAAGGCAACACTCTACTCTAGAGGTAATCCTGCACTTTCGCTATTTTTTTTCCAATCTCTTACCCACCGTCTACAGAAGAAAAGAAAACTTCTCGCTTGGTAGGAGAACTAAGCCCAGACTGATGTTTCCCAGTGTTGTCCTAACTTCAGGCCCCAAGTACCAGCATCAGAGCTGTTACTTTAAGTGCCTGTTTCTTGTAATAGCTGTTTTTTTTTTAATAAGTGTCGAGATTAATTCATTCCTGTCTTTAAATCAATTGAGTCTAATCAAAATATTGGTTTAAAAATCCAATTTGATACATTAACTTTTTCATATACTTGTTGAGCTATAAATCTTAAGTATTGAAGATGTTTCATTTATGCATCCGTGAGGGACCATTTCCCCTGTAGGGCAGTGGTTCTCAGCATGTGAGTCATGACCCATCTTGGGAGAGTGGTTCTCATATCAGCCTACAGAGCACATATTTATATTATGATTAACGATAGTAGCAAATTACAGCTATAAAGTAGCAACGAAATAATTTTGTGGTGGGACGGGGGGTCACCACAACATGAGGAACTTTATCAAAGGGTCACAGTACTAGGAAGGTTGGGAACCACTGATGTAAAGCGTAGGCGCTCTGAGCCTCCGCACGGAAATAGTATTTACGAATGGAGGATTTGAAGATAATTGGGACAAAACACAGAATCTACTCACCATGTTAGAACTGCATTCCTCAGTATTAGTAAGCTACAAATGAACAATCTCGTGATTCTAAAGGTCTAGAACTGCTTGCACCGGCAATATTCAAACATTCTTGAGCTTTCTCATGCTCACTGACCACAGAAGGGAAATGCCCTCTTTCAAGCTACTCCAAAAACCCGCCCAAGAAATTTATCTATTCTTAAATATAGCATATCCCCATTTTCTTCCTATGATGTTGGTTCTCCTAGAAATTTTATGTGACACTCAAAAGCGAGACAGAGCATATTTTTAGCATGGTAGTAAAGAAATTAATACATTTGTCTGAAGTCAGAATAGGAACTGGGATATATATATATATATATATATATATATATATATATATATATATATATTATTAATTACACTTTATTCACTTTGTATCCCCCCTGTGGTTCCCTCCCTCCTCCTGTCCCAATCCCTCCCTTTCTCCACCCTCTGCATGCATGCCCGTCCCCAAGTCCACTGATAGGGGAGGACTTCTTTTCCTTCCTTCTGATCCTAGTCAATTAGGTCTCATCGGGAGTGGCTGCCTTGTCTTCTTCTGTGGCCTGGTAATGCTGCTTCCTCCTCAGGGGGATGTAATTAAAGAACAGGCCAATCAGTTCCTATTACAATGGAACCCACTTGGATACTGAACTGCCATGGGCTACATCTGTGCAGGAGTCTTAGGTTATCTCCATGCATAGTCCTTTGTTGGAATATCAGTCTCAGGAAAGTCTCCTGTGCTCAGATATTTTGGTTCTGTTGCTCTCCTCTGGGTTTTCTTGTTGCTCTCCTCTGGGTTTTTTTTTATCTGTTAGTTACCAGCACTATGACAGTTGGTAAAGTTGATTAACTTCAGTGGTTTACTTTCTTCATTAGTAAAATCAAGAAAGCCAGGGTATCTTTGTTATTAGGTGATTGTTAAATTTAAATGAGATAAAGACAACTAAAAATACTTATCCCTGCAAGAAATGTTTAATACATGTCTGCTCTTACTACTTATGTAAATTTCATTATGTTTGTTTATCTTATAAATGAAAGTAAGAATTATTTGCAATATATTTCAATAGACCATCACCTACTTCAGAAACTGGAGTCTACACAGAAAAATAGGTTTTCTGTTCTAAACAAAGAATTTGTTTTTAGGTCCCTTCAATGAGGTGCAATGGTAGTGAGAAGGAAAAACATTCAAACTCAAATCATTATTAGACCCAGAGGAATAAACAGAAACCCAAGAAAATCAGTGATTCATCTGGGGAAATGCCAAGTCTTTGGACTTTTCTACATTCGCCTTTGTTCAGACATTTTATGGCCACATTGCTTCAGAGACCACAGACTTGAAGTTTGGAGCTCTGAAGGATAAGTAATAATGTCCTAACGCATTATAAAACTGTCAATCTAAAGCTTGTAGTGTTAATTATAAATATAATTAAAACAAAACAACCAAAGCCTAGAGGAAAAAGAAATGACTATGTGAGTCTGCCTCTCTGTCTTTGCGGTTGACATTTAAGAATCTTTAGTGGAAAGAAACATCTAAGCAGAATCCAGCTGAACACTGGGAATCATGCTGTCTCTAGAAATACCTGCCCAGGAAAAGATAACAGTCAGCATTAGGCCTGTTGTTTTGAACCAGAGGTTACTTCAAGTAAATCAGTGGACCTATCCCATTTGAGACAGCTTGTGAAATCTAGATGATTTCCTTCATAGGAAGTTGCAAACTAGCCAGCTACCACCGTGAGCCTCACATCCGATCATGCAGACATCCTTCCTTGCTGGACAAACCTTATTCCTATAACATTTGTCTATTTAGATATATGGACAGCTACACTTGTAAGTATTACACCTTCCATTTAATGAACTCCTGAAAGCTCATGCACTGAAACCGTGAGACTCGGGGGCTTGAAATTTATGCACAAATTCACTTCTAGTTTCAAATCGGTTTCCTAATCTTTTTTAGACAGTCTCATGGTGTAGACCACACTGGCTTTGTATAGACCAGTCTTTCTTCCGCCTCCTGAGTACTGGGATTAAAGCTATGAACCACCACATCCTGCCTTGTTATTCTAGTCATTTATTTGCCCAATTTTTTTACATCTAACTTAACTTTTGTTGAAAAAAATAGGTATAAATTATACATGTGCTAATTATTCATTTATATATTAATAACTGGCGCTGCCAATAGAAGTTTGTGCTCCATATTAATTAGAAGCGTTAAAATAAAGTATTCAGTATTATACTTGATGAATGCTAGTTTAGATATGAATATCATTTCCAGGTTAATTTAAATACTCAACAGACAGTATGGTCACAATTACCAAGGAAATATAGATGATCTGATGTCATTTGATATATGACACTTATTAAAAACATTCTGTTTTTATTTGTTTCTTCAGTATTGCTTTTTTTTCAATTATTTGAGACAAGGTCTTATATTTCCTTAGATAACCTCAGTCTTGCTATGTAGCAGAGGATGACCTTGAACTTCATATCCTCCTTCTTTTACCTTCACAGTGCAGGAATTACAGCATGTATCACCATGTCCCACCCAGCTTAAAGCACTATTTCTTTGTTGTTGGTATTATAGTTTCGTAGACAGACATGCTTAACTCAGAAACAAAAATACATATATTACCCTGAATAATTTGGTTTCTTATTTTTCTTCATGTCTGATATGAGGATGAGAGTAAGTAACAGAGAGAAGGGACAGATGACAGAGACCGGCCTGGCATGAAGCAGAGCTCTTTTAAAGGCATGGAGAGGTATTTTTGTTTTACAAATTATTTATTTATTCTATGTATATGAGTGCTCTGTTTTCATGCACACCAGAACTGTGTTCTTAAGTGAATACCAATTATCTACTTGAGGTATTTTCCTAATCGAACACACCTCCTCTGAAGATCTTAACTCCTACTTGCTAAAAGAGCTAAGTGTACATGCCCAGGAATTCCTACTCCCATATAATCTGCTTGTTCTAGCGTGTTAGGGTGTGATGAGACCAGTCCTTAGACCAATAGTTCCCACCCTTCCTAATACTGCTGCCCTTTGCAGAGTTCCCCATGTGCTGCTGATCTTCAACGAGAAAAATGTTTTTGTTGCTATTTCCTAACTGTAATTTGGTACTGTTCTGAATTATCATGTAAATATCTGCTATGGAGATGGTCTCAGGGGACTCCTATGCAAAGGTCGTGAGACCCCCCAAATCGGTCACAACCTACAGGTTGAGAACCAGTGCTCTAGACGCACTCATGTGCAGATTACTTCTCTTCCCGTTCCCCTCAGTGGCCACCTCTGAGAGACACACATCAAGCTGACAGTAGGGAAGCCTAGGAGTGGTGATTCTGCTGGGGAGGAAAAGGGTGAGGGGATGTTTGCCTGAGGCGTTTACCAAGCGTAGACTGTAGAAAGGTCTCCCCTGGAACTTTTATTATGAATTTTTTCTTTTACTAAATTTGGTGATTCGTTTTGGTGAATTTTCTTCAGGTCAACATGAATGGGTGTAATTTCTATTTCCTTTAAAACAAAGATGAAATCAATTTCAGTACTTCAACTTTGACTTTTAAATGTTATATTTCAACCCAGGTTTTTTTTTTTTTTTAAAGAGTCGCAGAAAGAGAATTTTCAGACTATCTTAGTAAAGTGCAGGCTTTCCCTTTGACTAATTCCAGAAGTTCCTACAGACTATAAGAACTCACTTGGGAAACCAAATAACCCCAAGTCTAGTTCATCTTAACACTGTACTTTGCTCCTATTTTATTTTATTGTTTTATAATGTGATACTCTCTTAGTGTCATTTTCCCTCTGTCTTCTGATAGGTGAAGAAACATACAAGTCATTTGGAGTTTTCTAAATTGCTAATGTGGTTTACCCATGAGGAGAAGTAGAAGCTGGTGGCTGAGAAGTGGTTCAGTGTTATTTATGGCTTCACTTTTTTTTTTTTCTTACTCCTGTCACTGCCATGAATAATTGACAGCTGTATCACAGTACATGGAATGCATTTTTCTGCCTCTACTTCAGGTGCCATATGCCTGTTTGTGATTGGGAATTGGCTGAGTCGTATATCCCGAGCCTGACACTTCTAGCCGCAATCAATTTGGCTCTGCTTTTGGCACCTTTCTATATGCACGACCCTGGGGAGAGTCAGAGCGTTAAGAGGGCTATTAGAAAGTATCTACACTTTTGTTTGTGTTTCATAAGAATCAGGGGTTTCAATAAATAAAGAAGAAACTGAACTTATAAAGATATGCCAAATCCCTTGGTTTTGTTTATCCTGTTTTTTTTTTTTTTTTTTTTTTTTTTTTTTTTTTTTTTTTTTTTTTT
>NW_026592510.1:6624612-6625574 GCF_907164565.1 Psammomys obesus | reverse complement strand
TTTTTTTTTTTTTTTTTTTTTTTTTTTTTTTTTTTTTTTTTTTTTTTCTTCTTCTTCTTCTTCTTCTTCTTTTTCCTAACCCGG
Source organism: Psammomys obesus (assembly GCF_907164565.1). NCBI lineage: Eukaryota > Metazoa > Chordata > Mammalia > Rodentia > Muridae > Psammomys > Psammomys obesus. Next base: position 6,625,490 of record NW_026592510.1, on the reverse strand, counting down.
GGTTTTGAGCCATAAGGAACCTCATGATAAGTAGAATTAGCTTAGAGATTTATTACTGGCAGGCAGGAAGAGAATGGCTGGTAACAACCTGATTGTGAACGTTGTGCTCAGTTGCAGTAATTTTGGCTGGCACATTGAAGATGGCTTGTTTTTGACCATTAAAAGGGAAACGGTATTATATCAAGTTCCCACTTACACAATACCTCCCGCCTCTTTCCTTCCCGAGCACCTTGAGTCTGTTTTCATGATCCTGTAAGTTAAAGGCTGTAGCTTTATGCTGTTTGTTCTTTCATATGGATTTCTATATTTCCTAGAGTCAGCCTAGCTTTCAGCATTCTGGTGGTTGAGCTGTGTTGGCATCAGAACAGTTATACATCCCTCTGGGAGACGAGTTCATCTCTGGGTCTTCACCCTCAATCAATTAAAGATTCTATCAGGCCTGACTTACATGCTCATTTTAGGTCAGAGGTGCTGTCACTTTGGGAATAATGCAGAAAGTGACAAGACAGTGATAGGGCTAAGTCGAGGGAAAGATGTCCTTTCCCTTCTCTACTTCCCAGGAACTCAACGCAGACGGAGAGATCCTGCTTCTCTCTATGCTTGTCGGTCACTTATATCTGTTTTCCTTAATGCAGAACAAGTGAAAAAAAAAGACATTTTCTCTGTAAGAAATGTGTTTGTTATAACTGAAAGAATAGCAGGGTATCAGGGCCTATCCAATATCTGTTGAAGATTGCTTTTTTTCTCTGAAATGGATGTGGTCTCCCTGGATCTCAACTCCTGCTCCTTAAATGATGTAGTCTCTCTTCAAGGGATTAAACTTGATGACTGATATATATATATATATATATATATATATATATATATATATATATATA
>NW_026592510.1:6616341-6624602 GCF_907164565.1 Psammomys obesus | reverse complement strand
ATATATATATATATATATATATATATATATATATATATATATATATATGTGTGTGTGTGTGTGTGTGTGTGTGTGTGTGTGTGTGTATGCCATTGAATAAACATCTGTCTGAAACTGCCCTGTTACAGTATTACATATTTCTGTCAAAGTTTGCTTTATTATTGGTTGACTTGCTTTTGCTCATTAGTGTTTCATTAGACTATGTGTACACAGCAAAGTTTTCTTAAACTATTTTTGCATTTGTGGTTTCCATAACCACTGGAGTACATATGAAATTATTATTATGACAGAGCTTCTCATCCAAAGGCTCTTTTTATATAAAACCATAGCAATATCGTTTTAAGAGTTGTTTTTATCTCTTGTGATTGGGAGTTTTGCCTACATGTAAAAGTGAGAATCTGTGTGCGTGCTTGTTCCTCACACATGTTGTGCTTGAAGAAGGTAGCAGATCCCTATGAGCTCGAGTGATAGACAGTTTTGAGCTGCCATGTGGGTACAGGGAACCGTGCAGAGGTCATCTTCAGAAGCATCATGTGCTCTTCGTCACTGAGCCATCTCTTCAAACCATAGTCACCAAAGTGCTCAGGATCCAATGAACTAGAACAGCATTTAAGGGGTGAGGAGCTTGTAGAGACAGGTTCCACACAGGGAGGCTTTTGCTTCTTTGTCCCTCAGTTATGCAAATCTGAGTTCTTACATGGTCTTGACTACAATAAGTATATTTGATGCATTTTTTTTTGTTGCACTAAGTTTTAAGATATTTCAAAATAGACCGTATAGAAAATAAAATAGCCAAAACTATTCTTGGTTTCAGAGTCAGAAATATACATGAGCTCTATGGAACTAAAAGTAGTTAAAGGTGCAGACAGAAAAGATGCACATTAAGATATCTGAACTTCACTTCACCTGTTTGTTTTGCTTCCGGTTCCAAAGTCATGGCCATATAAACATACCCCACAAGGAAACCTCAGTGACGAAACTGACCGACATTTGAGTGATTTGGACAGTTGGCTACAGAGAGCCATCTGAGCAATCACACTGAAGGTTTGAGTAGCTGATAGCGCAGCATTTCTGTCTGCAATCACACTGAAGGTTTGAGTAGCTGATAGCGCAGCATTTCTGTCTGCAGAGACATTTAAGGAACAGAGGGAGATATGTGGATTAATGACAGATGGGTCAGTCATGTACCTGACCACAGGCAGGGTTTGGAAAGTTCTTCCCCAGGATCAATATTATGGTTTTTCTACACATTATACTTAGAAATCCTAGGGAAGTATACAGAGAACCCAAGATAAATGTTTGTGATTTTTTTTTAAGCTAAAGACAGGCCAGAGGAAAGACATGCACACATAGGACAGCAAGGGGATAACAGAGTATTCATCACTGAACTAAGTGAGAGTGGAACAGGTAACTTGTCTTCATTCACTCAGCTTATTAAGCCAAATTTCAGGAATGGAAGACAGAGTCTTGCTCTACTGTTCTATAATACATAATCACCTTCAATGGGACGACAATGGACAGAGGCCTGGAGGGGGATTAGGAAGTAAAGTGCTTGCTGAGCAACATGAAGACCTGAGTTAGATCCTTCACACTCATGTAAAAGCCAGGCATGGTGGCACATGCCTGTGAGCCCAACACTGGGAGGCAGAGATAGGACTATCATGGAGCCTTGTTGGCTAGCTGATCTAATCTTGTCAGTGAGGTCTAGGTCACTGAGGACTTTGTTTCAAAAAAATAAGGTGAAGAGAGACAAAGGAAGACAATCAACACTGAGCTATGGTTTTCACAAAGGCACACACATTTGTACATGAATTCATATACATTTGTACATGAATTTTCACATACACCATATATACCACAAACACATGAAAAAGTGGAAAACAATAAACATGAATCTATAGTTACTTATAGAGAGAAAAATGGCAAAACCACCACTGTCAGATTTTGAAATAGCTGTTTGCCATTTACTTATTTTACATTTAAATTAACCTTAGAAGAATTTATGCTGCAGCACAATGTTGCCAATTGTGTGTCTGTGTGTATGTACTTTAGACTGGGGACTTTTTGAGTTGTCATAACATGGGTGATATCCTGCGCAGATACCACAGATGCTTTTGAGACCCCTCTCATGCGCATGACAGCATGCCACCCAATAATTATTCAGCCCCAAATGTCAATGGTGCTGATGCTGAGAAACCCCAAATAAAAGTACACCCATGAATGAAAACAAAAATCCTCTATACTTCATAGGTAAATGCCTGCAGGATTAGTCAGTGACGCCCCCCACTGTAATCATTCATCTATGCAAGCCTTAAACTGCATCTTAATCATATTATTTACACAGTCCTGAAGGAGAAAAACATCTAAAAATACCAACCATTTTTCTCCTTTTACTGACAGCATGTATGTGCCATTACTTTGCTATAACTCTCACAGAGCTAAAACACATTTCCCACCATGAGAGTTTATGGTAGGAAATGAGAGTTTGCTGTAAGGTCTCATTTGAGACCTTACAATAGCTGTACTTGAACTGGTATATGTATTTTTCCCCTCTACATGGGACCAGGATTCTCCAGAAAACATAACAGATATGTATCCACAGTCATATATTTTAAGGGAGCAGAGAAAAAAAACAAGTAACCACATATCTCAAAAATCTCTGAACACCTATAAAATGAAAAGGACAAACTTTGGACTTCTTTTCTCAAAAGCAGTTGATCATAGGTTGCTGGTCTGGGAGTGAGAGAACTTGGCTGGAAAGCTGCTACATATTGAACAAAAAAATAAAATTTTATCTTTTAGTACCACTGCAGGCAGAGTAAGATCAGGATAGAATGGTAAGGATTCTTATTCTTTTATAACAATAGTTCAGAGGATCCAACTCTATTGTAGAGAGACAAAAAAGATGAAGCTGCTAAAGGCTTGGAAGAGATGGTGAGACTGAGGATCCTTTTGAGATAATGAAAATGATCTAAATTAGGCTACGGTGATGGGAAAACGGATTTGTAAATATTCTAAGAATTATTGGACTGAATATTTTAAGGAGGCAGATGGTACGGTGGTGAATTATCTTAATGAAGCTGTTAACAATGATTACCAAATACAGGCACATAGTGATTGCTCAGTGATAAGATTAGTGCCCAACTCATAAATTTCCTCATGAGAATTTATGAGCCGGAGATGATTTGGCTTCTCACACTTCCTCAATAAACTCTCTTCCACATCAACATTTTTCACCCGCTCTGGTCCATTTCCCCCATATGATCTTCTACCTGCTCCCCACTTCTCCCTGTACAAAAGAACGCCCAAATCACCTTTAACTAAGAAACAAATACTTCCTGTGAGTAGATTCCACCCACGTGATAGCATTCACTCCTAAACTGAAGAACTCATTTAAGCCTCTGCTAACAGCAGTGGATACAGCTCCTTCCCTAGTTTCTCAAGATAACAGGATTCACTCATTAAATATGTTTCTAATATAAAATCTTGTGCTGAGAAGTTCAAACTGTTCTCTGGAGTCAAATTCTAATTTCTAGCAAAGAACGTCTAGTCTTCCCATGAACTGGAATCTTTTCTAAATTAGCCTGAATCTGAATCCTTGTCATCCTCTCACTGAGACTTCATGGCTTAGCTCAGAGGCTCTTAGCTTGAAATAATTCGTGGATCTGTGAACATGGATAAGAAAAAGGGAAGATGGTTTTATTAACCTTTAACCAAAATGTAGTATTTCATAGTAACAAATCACATTAGCTTAACAGAAATTGTGATACCACAACAGAAATATTTTCTTACTATATGATAATTATCCCAGATATCTTTACACTCACTATTAAAATTTTGTGATCATTATTAGGTACATTGTTATATCCTAGGACTTATTGCACTTAATAAAAATAAGCCTCAATTTGTGAATCATAATTTAAAAAAATGTCATGGATTTCCAAACAAATTGGTTTTCTTTATATTCTAAAATACTCTATTTTATGTTTTTGGAAATATATATATATAATAGATTTTTAAAAATTATATATATATATTACAATTTATTCACTTTATATCCCAATTTTAGCCCCTGCCCTCATCTCATCCCCATTCCACCCTCTCTCCCTGTTCCTCCCCTATCCCCCTACCCTAGTCCACTGATAGGGGAAGTCCTTCTCCCCTACTATTTGACCCTAGCCTATCAAGTCTCATCAGGACTGCCTGCATCCTCTTCCTCTGTGGGCTGGCAAGGTCACCCCACCAGGGAGAAGTAATCAAAGAACAGACAAAGGAGTTCATCTTAGAGACAGCCCCTGGTCTGCTTACTAGAGAACTCACATGGAGACTGAGCTGTCTATGGGCTACATTTAAGCAGGGGGTCTAGGTCCTCTCCATGCATGGTCCTTGGTTGATGCATCAGTCTCTGCTGGTCCCCCTGGGTCCAGATTTTTTGGCTTTGTTGTTTTCCTTGTGGAGTTCCTGTCTCCTCCATGTCCTTCTATCTCTCCCTTCTGCCATAAGACTCCCTGTGCTCTGCCCAAAGTTTGGCTGTGAGTCTTAGCATCTGCTTTAATCCTTGGCTGGGTAGAGTCTTTCAGAAGACATGTATGATAGGCTCTGGTCCTTTTCCCTCTCTTCCACCACTTCTGGTGTCTATCTTGTTTGCCTTTTGAATGAGAATTAAGCATACTCCCTGATATCCTCCTTGTTGTTTAGCTTCTTTAGGTATGTAAATTTTAGTATGCTTACCCTTTATTACATGGCTAATATCCACTTATAAGTGAGTATATTCCATGAATGTCTTCCTGGTTCTGGGTTACCTCAATCTCCTGGAGTTATCTCTATTCTTGATCTCAAGCTGTACTATAGAGCAACAGTAATAAAAATTGCATGGTACTGACATAGAAACAGAATGGTGGATCAACGGAGTAAAATCAAAGACCCAGAAATAAACCCACACACCTTCGAATACCTGATTTTTTACAAAGAAGCCAAAACCGTACAATGGAAAGAAGATAGCATCTTCAACAAATGGTGCTAGTCTAACTGTATGTCTACATGTAAAAAAATGCAAATAGATCAATATTTATCACTCTGCATGAAATGAAAGTCCAAGTGGATCAACATAAAAACAAATAAACGAAATCTATTATAAGAGCTTTGATCTCATTGGCACAGGAGACAACTTCCTGAACAGAACACCAACAGCTCAGGCTCTAAGATCAACAATTAATAAATGGGACCTCATGATATTGAAAAGCTTCTGTAAAGCAAAGGACACTGTCAACAGAACTAAATGACAGCCTACAGACTGGGAAAAGATGTTCACCAAACCTACATCTGACAGCAATAGTTTTTAAATGAAATGCCACAGGTTTAAAATATTCAAAAGGATATAAGTTTCTTGAACAACAATAGATTTAAGGAACTAATTTCTGCAGAAACATATTATTCCTAGTGACTTAGAATATGCATGAATAATTTGTTCCTGTATAAAACTGGCCTAAATAATTTATCTTTTGATTCAATCACCTGTTAGCAAGAACTAGTGCTTAGATTCTATCTCAGTTCTTCCAGATTTTTATTGACTCACATCAACAAGTTAAGGATGTCTCATCTGAGAGGATGGTTTTTCAGCAGTGAATTCTCTTCTACTATGACATCAGAGAAGCAAAGCTTATGAAAGAAATCTGTACTTTGCCTCAGGACAAGGTAATGACTATTAATAGATGAAAAGTAAAACTGACTATACTTGAAGTTATAAAGATAATGAAATACATATTATACTAAAGTTATGTTTACATTTAGCAACTTTTACACAATATTAGGGTGAAATATACATAAATAGTATAGCAAAGCTCTGGTTTCTTTGTTTGTTTGTTTGTTTTGTTTTTCAAGACAAGGTTTCCCTGTGTAGCCTTGGCTGTCCTGGAACTCGGTCTGTAGACCAGGCTGGCTTCACTCTGGCTTTTAACACATTAAAATTCAGAAAATGAATAATACCATAAAGGGTTATTAAAAGAGTAGAGTTTCAAATTATGTTTAAATTGTAAGCAAACACCCTTCTACGTATGTCACCAAAACTTGTACAATGTTTTAACCCTGGGTCTTTAGATTTAATGTTATCCTATCAGGCTTTTAGGCCATTGGTCTCTGGAGGAAATGTGTAAAGTCCTGAAAGATGTCAGCGGCCAGCAGAATCTTTCAGGGTTATAAGATGAAAGTAAAGTTGTTAAGTTAGACCAAGACAAAGAGCTTTACATAAGTTCTCCATGTTCCCACATATTTATTCATTATTTGGCGTATTGAAATTAGAAGATTCTTGGGCTAGATATGAGGTCAATGGTGGCATAACAATATTTAACCCACTTAGGACAGCACACACAATTGACAACAAGCAAAAATCCACTTGCTAAAAAGAGCCAGTTTCCTTTAGTGGAAAGCTAAAACAAGTCCTGGGAAATATTGTATCAAAAGGAGTGATATCATAATGTTTTAGGTTGGGTTGTTTAATTAGGCTTGATTATTATCCATCAATAAAGATCCTATCTCAGTGATTCTATTCCAGTCTTTTATTTTGGGATGTTTTATGGAATCTGCTCCATATGTGCTGCTCTTTTGTAACATAAGAGATATTCACAACAGTTGGCCATAAGTCTCAGCGTCTGCTTTGATAGTCTGCAGGGCAGAGCCTTTCAGTGGCCCTCTGTGGTGGGTTTCTAGTTTGTTTCCTGTTTTCTTCTTCTTCTAATGTCCATCCTCTTTGCCTTTTGGCATGGGGATTGAGCATTTTAGTCAGGGTCCTCTCTTTTGATTAGTTTCTTTAGATGTACAGATTTTAGTAGGTTTATACTATATTACATGTCTATATGAGTGAGTATATACCATGTGTGTCTTTCTGCTTCTGGGACAGCTCACTCAGGATGATCCTTTCCAGGTCCCACCATTTGGGCAGTATGCATGGAATCTTATGTAAGAAGTTGGAAATAGTAAGATCTGGAGAGGACAGGAACTCCACAAGGAGAGCAACAGAACCAGAAATTTGAACACAGGAGTCTTCCCAGAGACTCATACTCCAACCAAGTACCATGCATGGAGATATCCTAGAACCCCTACACAGATGTAATCCATGGCAGTTTAGTGTCCAAGTGGGAAGAGGGACTGCCTCTGACATAATCTGATTGGCCTGCTCTTTGATCACCTCCCCCTGAAGGGGGAGCAGCCTTACCAGGCCACAGAAGATGACAATGCAGCCACTCCTAATGAGATCTGATAGACTAAGATCAGAAGGAAGGAGAGGGGGACCTCCCCTATCAGTGGACTTGGGGAGGGGCATGCATGAAGAAGGGAGAGGGAGGGTAGGATTGGGAGGGGAGGAGGGAGGGGCTTATGGGGAGATACAAAGTGAATAAAGTATAATTAATAAAAAAAGAGATATTCACATATTGTCAACATCCCTTATCACTTTCACAGAAAGGTAAGCAGTAGGGTTCAACAGTGGGTTTCTACATGTTGAGCAACACAGTAGAGTAATGCGTCCAGAAGCCTGAGAGGCAAGATTTAGACAAGTGAAATAGGTTTATGATAGATCCCCTGGCACCTGTCCAGATCCCCCAGAGCTCCTGTTTTCCTAAATTATGCAGTTGGCATGTACTGGTCGAAGGCGGCTCTCAGCACGCAAAGAAGATAACAGCACTGACACAATTCTGATTTTTCATCTTATTATTTTGCTGTTGACCACTGAGAAAATATTGCAGGGTAATAACTATCAATAAATTTGTTTGATGCATAAGTATGGATCAATGCCTCTAGCTCCCCAGGTAAGAATTCATTCATAGTCCTAAGAAAAAGTGTGGTTGAATTTGAAAGACGTTGGGATCGACTACAGGGAACGTCCATTGACAAGGCTGAGGAGATGGCTCAGGCTGCAAAGCACTTGCCACATAACCAAGAGAATTTGTGTTTGTTTCTCCAGGACCAATGTAAACCCATAGACAATGATGCTTGCCAGTAATCACTGCGGTGGGATGGGCGGCAGAGAGAAGTCCCAGAGGCTCCTCGGTTAGTTTCTCTGACATATGCAGCACTGAACAACTAGAGACCCTGTCTCAAACACGTAAGGTGGAAACCATTTCCCTGGGTTTACTGCCTAAATCCCCACAAGCCATGCTCAAATCTTATAGAAAAATACCTATTAACCAAAAGAAGAAGAAGAAGAAGAAGAAGAAGAAGAAGAAGAAGAAGAAGAAGAAGAAGAAGAAGAAGAAGAAGAAGAAGAA
>NW_026592510.1:6607222-6616331 GCF_907164565.1 Psammomys obesus | reverse complement strand
AAGAAGAAGAAGAAGAAGAAGAAGAAGAAGAAGAAGAAGAAGAAGAAAAGAAGAAGAAGAAGAACAACAACAACAACAAAAGCAGTTAATATTCTTTTTCCAGATGAGGTAGTGAAGTCTTAGGTTAAGCTTTCACTTTGAGCTTCATAGTAAGCAATGAAATTTGGCAAATCGGTTGTTTCTGCTTCATTTTGCACATCTCAGAGAATGAGAATCACTTCTGGTGAACAGAATGCTGAGCTTGAGTGGATGGAAATTTCAAAATTAACATTATTGTGCAGGTGAGGGACTGTCAACAACAGATTTTTACCCATTCAGACTCCTGAATTCTCTGCTATAAATCATTAAACATACACCTTTACTGAACTACGTAAGTGAGAAAAAGTTGCAGAACACCACTAATGTGAAAGAAAGCCCAGGGTATCTCAATCATTAAACATTCACCATTGGGCTCCCATTCTCACGGGCAGGTGCAATCTAGCCAAACATCGATCTCCTGTTGCAAGTCTCCAGCATAAAAGTGAGAGATAAATGTTTGCTGATGAATGGTTGAATGGGGGTTTGAGGCTAATGGGAAGACATTTCTTCAGAGATGAGTAATTCTTTAAAGCGAATATTTCAGTGTTGAAAAAGCATTACGGGGCTATTTTTAACCGGCTCATTCAGTTAGCAAAGCAGGCAGTTATAGATGGTGAATTATGTGTCCAGTCACAGAAAACATTTTAAGACCTATGAGTCTTCCCCAAACATAATGTTATAAAATGTCCTTTTGCTAAAAATACTGGAATCAAGTAATTACCTCCTTTTGAATTTTAATGAATAGGCCATCTGTTCTTTCAAATTGAAAAAATGAAATTTTTCTACAAATTAACTACTTGATGAGATGTCTCGTTTGACAAAATCTGCCTTCACTGTTTCTACCATAGTTAACTTAAAGGCAACACATAACATATTATACCATGCTGTGTTAGTGTTTGGAAAATGTTTTCCTCGGCTGTGTGATAATTACGGTATCTGTTCTGACAGGCTGTACTTATAATTATCAAAGTCTCATTTTTATTAACATAATCACCAGAAACAACATTGAATTTAAAGCATTGGAAAGAAAACCCTGCCTGGTTCATTTGTGACGAGTGTGACAGATTTGAACTAGAACATACTATTTTGTAGATTAGCATAAAACCGTGAGAGACAATTGCTTCCAATGTCTTTATTGTCCAGTGTCCAAAGAATACTTTTTTTTTTAGAAAAATTTTCTCTTGTGCTCTCTGTTACGGGAGCTAGTCAACACACGTGGCTACTTAACCATGAGTTAATAAAAAGTATAATATGGAAACATCTTCCATTATCCACACATCAAGTACACAAATGTTCCATGGGGCTAGCAGCTACTGTATTGAACATTGCAGAAATTTTCAATCCTTTCAGAGAGTTCAGGTGACTGTCACTTTTTGCCCTATCGGCCACTTTTTGAATGCTGTTTATCCACCGGCAGGTCTTAGCGTGATGGTGGTGGGTGGTGAACTTTTAAGACATGAAGCCTACAAGTTTTTAGAGGCATATCTTCAGAGGGGTCTATGGGACCGGCGTTTCCTTCAATGTACTCTTAAAGTCACAGCACAGCACAGACGGTAGGCCCTTTTCAGAACTGGGATGAAGCCAGAGCCACACAGTTGACTGTCCAAAACAGTGGACTACATGTTTACTTCACAAGCCAGACTTCCTTGAGGATTTCACTGCCACAGTCTACGACGGACTAGTGCACCGCCGTAACATCGTCCCTCTGAGGCCACATTCTGTCCTTCGTCAGCTCCACATCCTCTCTCAGCTGTTCAGTGTCCAGATACTCTCCATAGGCCCTACTCATTTCCTCAGAATTGCATCCACCTTTCTTTCATTAGTTGACTGATCACTTAATGTCTTTCATCTTTTGAAAATTATTTAGGGGGAGAAAGATAACGTTTTTATGACATATGAACAAAAACTGGTAGTACTGTATTGTACCGCCATTGTACAGTGCATTGGAGCTATGTGATTTCGGCAGCTTTTGGCCTAATTAAAAATGATAATACTGTTAAAATCTAAAATTACATCCCACATCAAAGTGTTCGCCTGCGATTCCAGGTGCACAAAGTACTCAAGATACTGCTTTTGAGACATGGGAATACTCTGCTTTGTCCTCTTATCCAAAGATGAAAGCCGAGCCTCACCTGTGTGGTCCAAGTGATGGAAGAAGGACAATGACCTCACTAGGGCTTCAGGGAGCAACTTTTACGCTGCTCACTTCCATCACGTGGAATTCTGCCCAGGACGCTGAGCCGGCAAGGGATGAGATGCCACACTCAGCTTTTATCTTCAAATTTGGCCTGAGCCTTTGGTTGTGGTTTTCTTTTTCCTACATCACCTCCCTTGACACTCCCCCACCCCCACCCCACTTCTAACACAATTATCCCACATAGCCTGGGGGCTCATTTCTTGGCAATTTTTTTGTTCCAGAGTGTACCACTCAAAAGCCCTCGCTATCCCAGGCATCTCCCATTTCATGACAATTTCTTATACTACATATTTCTAGCTATCGCAATACCCAACGGGTGTGAGAATTAACCCCTCAATTGTTTTTATTTTTTTCTCCAGTACTTTCTTCCCCTTCTTGTCTGACCATACCTCTTTACAGAAAGATAATTTTTTTTTTCTCCAAAACCGCTTTGTCTCCTACTAAGAAAAGAGATGTTTCTAGTAAGCAGTTCATGCAACGGGTTAATTTCTGTTCAAGCTGGAGTCCTTCTTTTGCAATAGGTGAGTACATTTTATTAATTTATGATCGGTGGATTGTGTTATTGTTGGTGAAATAAAACTTTACTGTGCGGCAGGTTTAACAAGTGTTCTTTAGGCAGACTACATAGTGTCTTCAGTACTGATGCCTGGCACCAGGCTGGGGTTAAGTAAATTAAGATGAGACCATCACCCATCTAGGCCCTAAAGCATCACAGCTACTTTCGACTTGCTGACAAGTTTGGCCTTGAAGGCTACCTAGAATACAAACAATATCCTATAAGAGCAAACTAAACAACTCACGAACTAAACAACCAAGCTACATTTGGGGTGGTAGGAACGGAGACAAGCGTTTAGTCCCAAGTCCCAGAGAAGTTCTATCTTGGTAGTAATCATAGTGTCTGATTGGACTTAAGACCTGCTCAACAGCAGGGAATTCACGCCTGGTATTGTATACTTTGTTAACTGGCCGTGGCTAATGAGGTCATGGATCTTAGTGGAGAACCTACAGGTGCCACTTCCCTAAACCAGAATAATTCCTCAGCACTTTCTGAATACTTATTTGTATATATGCAGATAAGGGTAGCTTCCTTCTTTTCCGACGGTTCTTCTCTTTGTGGTGGAGACCATTCTAGAAAAGTCACAAACTGCCAAAACATAAGGAACAAACTGATCATGGGGTGCTCAGCCTCCATTGATATTCTAGGATACCACCCCTAAACCTAAGGTTTGGGGGAACACTGGGAAATTTGGGGAGGATATTATGAGGGCTAGAGGACCAGGAAGTCTGCTCAGATATTGTGTCTTCTGAACATGAAAGGGAAGCTATGTCTATAAAATTCTCAAGAGTCTAAATAAGACCTCAACAATGACAGCACCAGCTGACATGTCTTTGTAGACAGAGGAAATCCCACTGAATCCCACCCCTAGATGAAGAGCTACAGGGAATTCATGATGCTAAGGGAGAATTAGTCTCTCCAGGGATGAAAGCCCTAATTAGCTCTCAACACCAAGTGGCCAGACCTGAAACCATGTACATACACGCAGCACTAAGTAGACTCAGCAAGTTGTCTTACACATTTATTTGTTTATACATGTATGCACGTGTCCCTAAACAATAATGACTAAGGGAAAGGAGCCATGAGTTTGAGAGGAGCCGGGGACATACGGGGGAGGGGGGGCTAAGAGGGAGGAGGGGGGAGCTGATGTAATTATTTTAAAATCATAAGTGAAAAATATTAAAAATGCAAAAATTGGAACTGAAAGTGGTTAAGACTTTCTAGAAGGATTTGACAAACTGTGAAGAGCCAGATAGTAGAAATTTTAGTGCTTATGGGCTACATGGTTGTTATTGTTGTTCCAGAACTCTGCTACTGAATTATGAAAATAGCCACAAACAACATGTAAATGTCTGAGCATGGATAGGTGCTAAGAAAAGTTCGTTTATAAAAAAAAAAAAAAACGGGCAAAGGTTTGGATTTGGTCTGAAGACTGTGTTTAATGAAGTTCAGCATTAAGGAGTATGGCAGGGAATTTCTGTGGAAGTGTCATGATGGGGTACATCTGCACAAACATTCCATAGCAATGCTTCCTGTCCTTCAAGCTTTCACTATCCCCTTGCTAGTTTCCTATCCAGAGGTGATTTCTATTTCACAGTCTCCTTTGATGTGATCAAGCGCTGCAGTTTCTCTGAGCAGCAGAATATGGTGGAAGTGGCAGTTTCTGCATTTTCCCCAGGCATTCAGATAAGTCTGTCCACAGAAGCCCTCTAACCAACACAAGAGGGCAGGTCCCCTACAAGAAACACCTGAACACAAGCAACGCATGACACCAGGAGGAGCTGCAAACTATTGTAAGCCACTGGGTGGTTTGGCACGATGAAGTGAACAACAAACTTTGGTATCATTTAAGCAGTGATGCCACTTTCTCTGTGATGTCGATGTCTTTTAGTTATATAGACAGTTATCATTAAATAGAATGTCAGGAGGCTTTTTGCTGCCCCAAATTACAGAAATACGTTTTTTCTCTAAAATTCATAGATTAGCCTTATTTATTTTAAGCCACATATCTACGTCACCTACAAGTACAATGACTATATTAAGCAAATCCATTTGAAAAATATCTTGAGCTCTTCCTTCTGACTAATCACTATCATACATAGATTCAGTCACATCTGTATTGGACAAATAGAAAAAGGATGAACATATGTTATTTCCATGGTAGCCATATCTTCTGCTACAAGTGGTATGGGAAGAGGATAGAATAACTAAAAACCCATATTGCACTAATTTGAAATGGATCAGCCATCAAAATTAATGAAATGATTAAATTATGTTAACTCTAAGTATTCATGTTTCTATGAAACAATTAAAACTACAGTTTTGATAACTAGGACCAAAAAATACACAATGTTTCAAAATTGGCAGATGTATGCAGTGAAATCTCAAATCCCTGAGAGTTCAAACACAGGCGGTGACTTTGTATGTAGAGGGCGCTCCAGGACTGACAGGTTGACTCACTTGCGATGACCTCCACACAATAATCAGCATAGACGAATGATCAGACCAGAGTCTATTTGCACATTAATCAACCCAGATGAATGACCAGGCAAGTATCTATTTGCACATAATCAATCCAGGTGAATGACCAGACTAGTGTGCATTCACATGCAATAAACCCAGAGGAGTGACTAGGCAAGCATCCGTTTGCACAGTAATCAACTAGGATGAATGTCCAACTAGTGTCTATTCATACAGCAATCCCTGCAGATGAGTGAGAACTTTACCTGGTGAAAATGTATGAAATATTCATGGTGAAAATAATGAAAGCCTTTCCCAGGTTTTAACCATAAATAACTCCAGATAAATTGAGCTGGGAAGATTTATTAACGTTACAGAAGAAAAGTCTAATATGTTCCTATGAATTCAGTGAAAGACAGATGCTGAAATCCAGAAGACTTTTGCCTGAAGGCAAGAATCAGGATTCTGAACACCTAAAGCCAGAAAGAAGAGAGTATGGAGACAATTATAAACCTTGTCTAAAAGAGAACAAGAGGAGGAAAACAATGCAGAGCGGCCATTCCTCCAGAGCCCTGAACTACAGGAACCGAGGCTTTAAGGATCATCTCTATCTTACAGAGATAGGATGAGGCAAACTAGGTCACAGAATTCCAACAGCTTTGGGAAAAACAGTCTATGGCTGAATCTAAGCTGGACGTCAAGCCCCGGGTTTCCACTTCTGTTGGGCTTCTGGTCACTCCAGCGCTGCTCCCTTGGAAGGACAGGCTGCTGAGATGGCTCTGCAGGTAAACACACTTGCCATCCAGCCTGACAAGCTGAGTTTGATACCTGGAACCCACGCAATGGAAGGAGAGAATCCAAAAGTTGTTCTCTGACCTCCACACACCTGTCTGTACATGTATGCAGATGAGCACACATGCACACACAATAAATAAATAAATAAAAGGTAAAAAAACAACCTTAAGTGCTGGGGACTGATAGAGAGGGGGCTGTTTTCTTTCTTATAGAATAAGAAGATGCCTTATTCTCAGAGTAGCTGACTTAGAGTCAGAATCCGAGCATTTTTGGCTTGGTGCTAGGGGAGGGAAGTCCATATAGTTTTGAAATGACTTTTACATAAGTATGGCTAAAAATAAATGTACAAAATCATGCAGAGAAAAAAAAAAGGCGATAAGAACTGATGTGTGTGCTTGGACAAGCAATGATCCTCTTACATCTACTCTTCTTTTTACATGCTCAAGGTACTATATCAAAGTAAAAGACTCACACTTCACTCATTGTTTCACACATTCACAAACTATCAGGGTGAAAGGTCAACTCACAGCAACAACTTTGAGATGACAGTTAAAAATGACTTAAAAAATGACAGTTTGCTCTTAGGTTTTCAGCATTTAGTCACAGAGTAGAACAGAAACAAGTTTCTGAACAGACCGAGACTCAGGACAGAAGTAGGGCTCAAAGAAAAGACCTGAGAAATTATTTACTTTAAAAGCAACATCTGTGGCCCACGAGATAGCTCAGAGGTTGAGAGGGCCTGCTGCTTTCACGGAGGACCTGGGTTTGACTGTCAGCACATGCATGGAATGGACCACAACCACCTGTAACTGCAGCTCCAGGAATCCGACACCCTCTTCTGGCCTCTGGGGGCACCTCGCATACATGCGTACACCCCATATACATATATGAATAAAAAGAAAGCAATGTTTCTTTTTAATTGCCCCTTGTTTTGTTCTTTAAACTTTAAAGGATTTTTATATCTCAAATTCATGCTCATTATTCTCATGTTCTTCCTAATTTTATAGGATCCACTCCTTTCTTATAGGTTTTATGAAATTGAAGTTAATCCAGGAGAATCTTGGCCTTGGGATTAACCTTCTTGACTGTCGCTCTTTTGCAATTTCCTTCAGACCCCTCTACCTTTCTCAGAGGAGTATCTGTAGAATGACGATGTAGGCAAAGAAATGCAGCTGCATTGGAGTAACAAGCAGGAAGGTCTGACCCTTGGGCCAGTGTGGAGATGATAGAATCCATAACGACTGTAAGTCAGTCCATCCATAATAATCACAAACTAGTCCAATGTTGAAATTGGTTGCTGAGTGCATACAGCCGCACTTGATGTAGATACATTTCAACCCAACTGTGTTGAATCGCTGAAGCAGTCCTGGTACTCTACTGAGCTATGGGATCTCTTGGAATATTTCTCTTCTATTGCTCTTAACCCCAATCTCCACATTCCCTAAGGCAGAAGAACCATCATTCTTTCTTCCCATTCTCCAATCTGAGAATAAGTCTAAATTTTCAAAGACATATTATTTGTACTTTATCCAGATTTATTTGTTTTTTACTTAAAAATCTGGTTACACTACACAGCACAGCATCAACGCTAGGATATTACACTCAGTGCCGAAAGGATTTAAGTTTTGTCCTGACTCCAGAAGTAAGGAGCTGGCTGCATGTCCTTTAACTTTCCACAGTTTCAGCATTCTTTGGAAAAGAATGATCCTGGAAAGTTTCAAGTTAAACTCTGTGATGACATGAACCTTAAATATTTACTTTAAAAGAAAACCAAAAAAATTCCTGTGGGATCTAAATCTAATTTTCAGCATTTTATTTTTGAGGAAACAAAGAATTCTCAAAATCCAACCAAGATCTTCTGTTAAAATTTGTGGGGTCGTGCAGGCTAGCATCTTGCTGTGCACAGAGACCCATTCTTCACAGTCTCACTCAGATCCCTTATCGTCAGATAAATGTGAGTGGCTTGGAATGGCTTCTGGTTATTTACACCCTGGCAGGCAGATCTAGGAGAGCATCCTGCCTTTGGGAACGTCAAGAAGCTGCTAATGGATATGCTATCTGCAAGGTTAACTGTCCTTTGCTGGAGGTTTATACCCCTTAGGAGAGCTGTTCTGCCACTCTGGGTGTTTGCTTGTGGGGTGGTGACTGGCTCAGTCTGTTTTCTCTTGCTTTTCAGAATAAGCGAGGCTAGGTCTAAAGGAAAAGTTGATTTTGACCCTTGGTTCTGAAAGTCTAAGAGCATTAATACTGGTATTTTCTCAGCTTCTGCTGAGGGCTTTGTGCCACTTTAACTCATGGTAAAGTCAAAGAGATGGATGAAAGTTATTGCAATCTATTCTCTATAAACTAACTCGGCTCTCGGAGAACTGCAGCAATCCCTCTCCAAGACTCAGTCACTTCTTAAAGGGTCTTCAGCTCTCAATACTTTCACTGGGGAGCAAGTCCCAAGATATGAGAAGACAAACAATATTCAAGCCACAACAGAGACCCACAGATATCTTCGCTTTTGAGAAGAATGCCAACCTGAAATCCGTAGGCTGGAAAGGAGATTTCCAACTTGTGGCAGAGGAGTGTGGTGGCACCACAATCCTACCAGCAGGAAAGGAGATGTGGGAAGCAGACAAGCACGGCACAGTGATGAGACTAATAGTGAAAAGATACAGTAGGACATCTTCTAATGGCTCTCTCCCATCCATTATTTTAAATTTGGGGTTCATTATGTAAAGAAACGATTTTCATTGTGATCTCTCTCTCTCTCTCTCTGTGTGTGTGTGTATGTGTGTGTATGTATGTATTTATACTTTACTGTTATTTATCGTGCATCTTTCTCTCCCTCCCTGCCTCACCTCCTCACTCAAATAATTCCTCCTGCTTTGATATCATATGAATTCTAGTATATTCTTCTGTTTTTCCTTCTTATTCTCTTTAGTTTTCTGACTCTACTCTCATAATCTCCTATTATTAAGTCTCTCCATGACACACACACACACACACACACACACACACACACACACACACACACA
>NW_026592510.1:6599177-6607212 GCF_907164565.1 Psammomys obesus | reverse complement strand
ACACACACACACACACACACACACACACACACACACACACACACACATTTAGACCAAGATTTTTGCCTCTGAGAGTAAATGTGACTTTTTGGGGGGTCGGGGGTCTGGCTTATTTTGCTTTACATAACGATCTTCAATTCCATCTATTTTTCTGAAGATGTCATAATTCCATGCTTATTTAGAGCTGAACAAAGTTTCATTGTGTATATGTGCCTTGTTTTCTTTGGCTGACTGCTGAGGTTGACGTTTTTGCTTTAGTGCATCGGGTAGCCACGTACATGGTTGTTCAGGTAGCTCTGTCGTAGAATCACTTCCTAGTATCTTTCACCTCTTCTCAACAACACTGTGACAGCCAGCACAGTGGGAACAAGTGTCCACATGTGAGGCTGACGCATGCAGTATTCACACGTACTGTGTAATGACTCACATGGCATGGTTCTGCGGAGGAGCTATGACTCTCATCTTTCAGCTTCTGAGAAAGGTTTTTTTTTTTTTTAATTAATAGAATTTTAAATCTGACCACGGACTGTATTTCCTATCTAACCTGTTTCAGAATTCATATCTGAAACAGACAATTAGTTTGTTTTTCTTACCTTTTTTTTTAAATTGCCAATTAGTTGTTGGCTCCCTGTGGTTCTCAGTGCTTTTGAGCAATCCGAATATTTCCCCAGAGAAAACTCAAGTGCACTGTTTAATCTGTGCAACCATTAATTTATAAGTTTATAATTTGAAGTTCCACATGTACAGTAGATCTTGTAAGTGTAAGGTGTAAGTGCTTAGAATTTCAAAAGGGAAGATATAGCTCCCGAAGAGGAGCCTTCATTGGCCATAAGCAAATCTGAATTAGAAAATCTGTATACTGGCATGTGGAAGATTTACAACCTCAGGTGGGTGATCAAGGTCAAATCAGCAAGGATGGATCACGTTTTCCAGGCCATACGGTACTAATGATGCACTGCTTCTGCGTTCTTCCTTCCCAAACAACAGAGTCCCCATCTAATTTGAAGGTGATTCTTATTTGAGAGTCACTCTATAAAATATGCATTTTAATTTTTTTCACACAAGTCTTTCTGTGTAGTGCGGGGTGACCTTGAATTCATCACCCTCCTGGCTCAGCCCCTATGACTGGCTCTATGAAATACATATTTTCCCAAATAGTTCTCAATACAGTTAAGGTCATCATCATAAACAAAAAGTCTAAGAAAATATAGTTGCCCACAAAAATGTAAGGAATCAGGAAAATTTAATGTGAAGTGAAATCTTCAGTGATATCCAGGAACAAGGAAAAGCACATTATATAAAGTTATAAGCTATGGAAAATTGAGTTTAGTTAATGATAAGGTGTGGATACTGGTTTAAAATTATAACAAACTAGTACCATTTTAGTGTAGATGCTTATAGCAGACTAAACTGTGTAAGGACTCGCTACTATTTTGGTTCTTTGTTTGAGACAGGGTCTTTTACTATAGTTACCAGGCTGGCCTCACCTATAGAAACCCTCCCACCTCAGCTTTCTGAGTGCTAGGATTATAGCTGTGCATCACCAACCATTTTCACTGCAAATGTGAAAAAAAAATCTGAGGAATAAAGAAAGATACATATTTTCATCTAATGTTTTTAGATACTAATGAAGCATAAATCACCACCCTGTTCCCTATTGAATTCAAGACCGAGGGCCAGAGTTTGTTCTGTGGAAGGAGAGAACTTAGCCCCCAAAGTTATGTTTTAATCTCAACATACACACAGGCGCACACACACACACACACACACACACACACACACACACACACCTCATGCACACATCCACACATGAATGCTACTACTACTACTAATAATAATTTATTTAAGAATATGAAGAGGACTCCTTGGAAGAAATCATCTCTACTGATTCATTGGCCATGTTAAAACATTTGCTTTATTTTTTAACTTTTAGAAAGAATTACGTTTTAGAAACTTAATTATTTTATTAAATAAGAAGGGATCTTTTCACTATAATTGTGGTGTATGGTCTTTAATGGAAACTATATATTCGTTTCCACCTTTCTGGAACTTGCCATTAAGAGAATGGATGATATGAGCAAAATATATACGAAGATAGGAAACGGCAGAATGAAACACCCCTTGGCTAGATCGGCGTTTACAAGGAAGGGCAGACTGGATGCCCCCTGCAAGCTTTCTGCATAGAATTGGACACTCTGAAGAATGTTTGTACATCTGTGGTTATCTCATTGAGCTACTAAGAACCCTGTGGACAACATTAACAAGGCTTAGGCAAAATGCTCAGTAAAGTTTACTTACACAGTGTCACAAAATAAAAAAACAAAGCGAAGACCGGATCAAATTGCTCTAAATTATAACTCCAGGTATTTCTCTGCTAATAAGTTCAGGAGAAATTTTTTTTTTCTCTTAGGTAGTTGATAAAGTGAAAGATAAGACCCCCAAGAAAGGACAAAATTCAGGTCATCAGGACTAACAAGGATAAAACAAGAAGAGCAAAGCAGGTAATTGGCAGAGAGATGGAAGACAAGCAATGTCATCCGGTGATGCAATTCAAGGTGAGAGAGACTGGCTTCTAATTTCATGATTGGCAACTCTGATTCAGGGAACCTTCGGAAGGTCAGTTGCCTTTTCTGACTACCATGTTCTGTATTCTCGTCATACGGATAAAAGCATTTGGCTCAGAGTTTCTGGGATGGATGTTTGCTGCAGAGGCAAGGTAAGTAGACACCATGGGCAAGCGAGAAAGTTGGTTGAATTCATTATTTAACCTCATTTATATGCAGTCTTAGGACCAGACACAAGCAAATCCAATCAAACATATTGGTTCTGAGAGTTCACGGTAAGATATTCTCAGCTCACGCACATCCGTATGGCCAAGCTGCCTTGCCCCCAGTTCCTCTGTTCTCTTTAAGAATTCATAAGCTGCCATTTTTCAATGTGACAATACTGGTGAAAATCAATTTGAAATGTCCTGTTCATGATCACTGGATATTAGTCACACACTTTCCCAAGGCACCCCAGAAAGAAGACAAATCAATGAGCTGCAGATAATTTAGGAGGGAAAAGAACAGAGTATAATGCTATATGTAGGAGACCCCCCCCCCCCACAGATGGTCTTTATATACTCAGGTACCCATTTGTGATGCAAACACAAAAGCCTTTCTTCTTATGCCTGTCCTCCCAGAGACAGACAGCACCATGGATCCACAACAGTAATGACTTTACATCTGCCATTTGTCAGCGACTGCAATGGGAAAACCTTAAAGATGGACTCTCCATACCTTCAGAGCAGAAATACAAGATGCTACTGCCTCTGTTTTACAGATTGTTAGAAAGATGAAATTCCTTGTTTAAAGGCTGCAAGAAGTCTCAACCTTCTTATATTTTTTAGTATTTGTTCCATTTTCTCCGAGACCTGCTCACTGTCTTTAAAGGTTATCTCTGTGCTATCAGTATCAACCCTGATCCTGAGAGGAAGATAAACATCCTGGAAGCGAAAC
This sequence comes from Psammomys obesus, assembly GCF_907164565.1. Lineage (NCBI taxonomy): Eukaryota > Metazoa > Chordata > Mammalia > Rodentia > Muridae > Psammomys > Psammomys obesus. The sequence continues at coordinate 6,603,712 of NW_026592510.1, read as the reverse complement.
AGAATTTGTCTACGACCCGGTCCTGGCTCAAAGAAAGTGAGAGAGAGAAAGAGAGAGAGAAAGAGAGAGAGCTCAGGCACCCACGTGTACCTCAGAGCCACTTCTATTACCACACAAAATGTACAATGTTGCTTTGAAGTGACCTCTAGAGCCAGTGATGCCATGGGTCAGGCATGTACTAATCGCCTCAAAGGAGGCCGCAGCTCCCCCTGCAGTTAGGTCCTATTAAAGTTGAAGAAATGCAAATAGAAACCAATAGTTCTCTAAAGCCAGGAAATAAAGATCAGTGAGCTGTTAAAAAATAAATAAATAAGCCACTTAACACCACTGTGAACCAAAAATGTTTATTGATTTCTCACACCCAAGCTGCCAACCACTGTGCAATAAATGGAAGCAGGGCTGAATTCCTTCACAGCCAGCATCCTGGACACGTGCTACAATCTCCATCCTTTGTAAACACAGCTACAGCCCAAGAGGTCCAGACACCTGGCTGGGATAAAAAGTGTCTTAAAGGAGTGATTAAAATTGCTCGCTACCCAGAAATTGGAGCTAATAAAATTTCATGACGTGATGTCTTACAGATGATGGCTTGCTTTGTTAACTTCTGTTTTCTTATTCGTGAGGCAGGAAGAATGAAGACAGAGATAGCTCAGTGACCACCCTCTCAGCCCACGCTTCTTAGGCCACTTAGAGCAGTCAGGGATTTTCCCCATACGCGCCTCAGAAAATCAGATTCTAAAAAATGGTTTTCACTTCCTTTTCTACTTTGCATACCTGGGTGTGAGAGACCTGAACGTCCCGTAATTTCTAAAACTGAGATGAGGGAGATAAGGGGGAGCAGAAACAGCGTGTGCTCTGATCTTCTGTTTATACTGCAGGCTGTCTCAAGCCTGTTAAGCAGTCATTCTATGGCGATTTCACTACCTAAGTGTTAAATTTCAACCTCATAAAAGAAACCACAGTGTAAAAAAACAAAACAAAAACAAAAACAAAACAAAACCGGTCTTTCTCTCTGAGCAAGCATTTCACATGCCACAGAAATCCATCCCAAGGTAGTTGCTATATTTGCTTAAAAATGCATGTTTTTGGCCAAGTAGTCCTTAACCTGGAACAATTTCCACTCTCTGCTGACTGGCAGCGGATGCCTACATCAATGCCAGAACACCGTTTTTCTTAAGGTTCAGTCTGGCCCTTTCAATCGCCACTTCATCTCCTCACGTTGCTGTGAGCACAATGAACAGGCAGATACACCGACTGATGGCAGCAACACAGACTGGGCAGAAGAGAGATTAAAAAGTTTCTTGTAGCCTGTGATGTAGATTTGAAGGTACCTTGCCTTGAGGTCAAGTCACCTAGAAAAAACATTCTGCCATGCCTGCGGATTTCAGCAGCCTGGCGCTAGCCGCAAGCCTTGCCAGCCTTGTTCAAAAATACACTCTTGGTCTGGATGGCAGCTGTAATGCACTCGGGGGATGTTCTCAACGATGTTCGTATTAGCATGCGCAGGCAAGAGCCGGTCTATGTACACATGTCTGCAGATGTGTCTAGAGGCGCCCTGCTCCGTCACTTTCTAGCTTACCCTTTGAGACAAGGTGTCTCTCTGAATCGGGGGCTGCTCAGCTGGCTAGACTCTTTCCAGTGAGTTCCACGATCCACCTATTTCCTCATACCATGCCCTGCTTTACGTGGGTGCTTTTCACGTCCTCATGCTTTCATGGCAAACTTCGCTGATGAGGCAACTCCCCAGAACTAAAGCGTTCTTTTATTCATGGTTCCTACATAGGTGTCAGTAGAATTAAGACCTCTGCCCCTTTTGTACGATTTTATCAGTGATTGACTAGTGACCCAGATGGTTTGAGCTGACTTTTAATTAATTAAAAAAAAAAAGAGTACTCTTTATTTCTGGTAACTATTGTGAAACAAACAGACATTCACCTGGGTATGTCCGGTATCATCAGTGTCACCATCTTTTCCCTCTACATCTTGGCTCACTGAAAGGTCTCCAGATGTGCAGAGCTCTCATCTCCTCTGACAGCAATACCTTCATGTCTTGAGTGACCTATCTCAGGCAACTTTACAAGGATAGACTGTAGAGCAGCGAATAGAAAGTGTAGCGTGGTAAAAATGTAAGCCAGGACCACGGGTGTTTATTAGCATTAACAATTGTGTGTTATACATAATTGTTGGTGCTGTAATTTATTTAACTCTCAGCACAGTAGGCTTGTTTATATCAGCATCACCATGAAGGATGCACCATGCTTTATCAAGAGGGCCAAAATATCACTAAAAAAAATAGGAATTGTTAGCTCCCTTATAATGGGATGGGACAGCATTTATTGACCAAGCACTCAGATATTGTATGTCTATTAGCCCAGGTAAACACAAATGTGTCCATCTTCCACTGCTCACATGGCTCATTGTAGACCCTGTACATTCCCTGTTGTAGGTGCATGGTATTTTGCCAAGTTGTGCTTCCGGGTTGAGGCGTTACATAAAGAGCTACATGACTGGCAAGGAACACTAAATTTTATAGGGCAATGTCCCTTTCACATGGTTTCATTTCTTATTCTGTGTATTTAATGCAGGGGACATATTAATCTTTTTATCTACAAACTTTAATCATTACTAGCAAACCGTTTTAGACAAGCACCTGAAAATCCACTTCAGGGCCAGAAAATCCAAGGCTAGTAAATGGCGCGACCAGAATCCAAATCACACTCGGGCTGGTGCCTTATATACAAATGTCCTGTCTAATAACCCTGATAATAAGTTTAGCAGCCTATGTGGCCGCAGCATCCATTAGACAACATACAACCGTCTTTCACCCGCTCTCACAGTAATGGGGACATGACAGATTTCATCTCAAGACTTCCTTCCTGACCACTTCAATTACGTCTTCTTTCCCTCTTGTAGCAGCTCTTATTCAGAAAAAAAGAAAAGATTAAGCAGCTAGAGCAATAACTCCGAGTTATGAGCACTTACTGCTCTTTTCGAGGACCTGGATTTGCTTCCCAGGATCCACACGCCATTTGCTTCTCACCATCCTCTGTAACTCCTTTTCCAGAGGACCTGATGCCCTCTTCTGGCCTCTGGGAGCGCTAGGCATACATGTGGTGCATAGAGACACATGCAGGCAAAATGTTCAAACACATAAACTGAATCTTTATAAAATAATAATAAAAAACCCTTAAGAATCAACTACGGCTATGATCTCTACTCTAATGATGTCCTCGGGTATTTCCGTATTTAGAAAATATCTATAATATAGCTTGAAATATTTATTTTCATCACACCTCAGCAATCACGTTAAGATGGTGTATGTGTGGGGCTGGTGAGGTGGCTCTGGGCGAAAGTATTCACTGCCAAAAGCCTGATGACTGAGTTCTGTTGGCAAAGCCTCTGTGATGGAAGTAGACACAAGTTATGCTTTGATCTCTATATCTGCACAGGGCACACACACACACAGAGGTGCAGACAGGAAGACATAGAGAATTAAAAAAAATAAAAGAAGTTGTGCATTCGTTTTTCTGGAGAAGTAGCTATTCCATCTTTTTAAACTTAGCATGAACAGTCATGTTACTATCAAGATATATGTAACCGTTTGGTAAAACACAATGAAAAGGAGATAGCCAAAACAGATAATAGGTGGGGAAGAAGCTGAAAAACGTTTTGGCCCTGGAAATGTGATGAGACAAGGTTTGAGTTTTGAATATGGTCCTCATCTTAAATGCTAGTTGCCATGCTCAACCTGGCATGTTGGAAAGTTATCTGTAAAGTGACCATTGCAAGTGGCTTGAGCCTTATCCACTCTGGTGGCTTGTACCCTCAGAGCCATCTGGAGTGTTTCTGTGTCTGGCAGTCTTCTTTGAAATTTGTCAGGAATTCACTAGGTGAATTTTGTCTCTGTGTTTAAACATCTGTTGGACTCTGCTGCTTAATCTGAGTCCGTGCACGAACCCCTTGGCTTTCCTTCTAAATCTTTGAAGTTGTGTTTTATTTATTCCTTAGTTTTAACATACCACTGAATAAGATTTATGCCTTCACCTAAAAATAAAACATTACGAGACAAGTATACCTGAATCTTAAAATTGTTTTGGGCATTTCATCCTACACTGCAGTTGCATGATTCTGGGCAATCAAAAATTATCTATAATACTTTTCACAAGTATGTAAAGGCAAATAAAAAGGATCTGAAGTTCTTCCTTCCCTCCCTCATGCATGTCATCTCTAACTATGGGTAACATTTCTGCTCTTGACTGTGGCATTCAAGATGTCTCTCCTCCAGATACAGGTCTCAAGACTCCATTAAATTCAGAACCGGGGAGAAGTGCTTCATCTCCTCTTGCTGCCAAAATGTCACTTAAGTCCTAGTGCTGCATGCTGCAAAGTGAAGAACTCTTATACAAATGGCTGTGCTTTCTGTATGTTTTGTATTAAAGGCTTTGATTCTGTTTTGCCTCTCCTGGATTATTGAGAAAACAACAACAACAAAAAAAAAACCTAAAAATACAATTACTGAAATACATTAAAGAATA
>NW_026592510.1:6568586-6599167 GCF_907164565.1 Psammomys obesus | reverse complement strand
ATACTTAAACAGGCAGTTTGAAATGGTTTACTCTGTAGTCTTTTCTGTTTCCTTAGCAAATCTCTTGTATTCCCAGGTGTTGCCTTTTCTCTTGGAAAACATAAGTAATAAATTCTTCTTCAGTGGCACTGGCCTTTCTTCATCAATAGTTGCATTCACAATTAAAATTCACATTATTAAAATCTACCAAGACGGGGCTAGAGGTATGGTTCAGCAGTTAAAGAGCACTGCCTGCTTTTACAGTGGAACTGGAGTCAGTTCCCAGCCCCAACACAGTGGCTTACACCCATCTTTAATTGCAGTTCTGGAGGATCTGATATGCTCTTCTAGTTTCTGTGGACATCAGGCACACACACAGTGCAGAGACACAAATCCAGGCAGGACATTCACACCCAGAAAATGAAAGCAAGTAAATCTAGAAAGACATTTAATTTTACCAGGATACCATCTTTCCCTGGATGCCATTGCCTATTTCCATTGCACATGACACACAGCTATATTGAGGCAAATTTACATAACATTTACACATTTACATGATTGAATATTTAGTGAATTTATGGAAATGGGCAACTGCCACAACTCCAAGGATATTTCCATTACCACAGATAAACAATCTCACCCACTCCACTTGCAGGCTGCTCAGCCTGAGGGGATCACCAATTGCTTGTTGTCTTTTCTGCATACTGTACTCAAATGGAATCACAGAATATACAGTCTTTTGCATCTGACTTCTTTCCACAGCAGGATGCTTTTGAGATTCATCCATGTTGCTGCTTGTTATTATTATTATTGTTTTTTTTACTCGATAGGATTCCACTGTGCTACCATGATGCTTTGGCTAATCGATAGATAAATAGTTGTTGGTTTATTTCCAGGATAATAGTGCTCTGAGCAACGTATGCAACTCTTTACAGTACACGTGATTCATGCTTTTCTGAATAAACACTCACAAAGAGAATGGGGGAAGGGATTATATTCTAAGATTTTCATTTAAGAAGTCATGAAAGTGCTTGTGAAAGTGTATGTATTGTTTTATAATGACACCAGTGGTCGGTAAGATATAGGGATCTAGGTTTTCCCACTGTCCCCAAAGGTTGTCACTGTCCTTTTATTGTAGCAACTGCGCTAGCTGCTTTTGGCTTTCTGCAGTTGCATTATGATACAGTCTGTGGTTACCTAGACGGGGGAGGACTGTCCCTTCTCCCCATACCATTCTCAGGGGTAGCAAGAGGCTCCCTTAGGAGCAGGGCTTCATTTGCAAACTGTAATCGTTTTTTGTTTGTTTGGTTGGTTGGTTGGTTGGCTGGTTGTTTTACTGTTAATCTTGGAGTTTGTTAAGAGGCTTGAATGTTATTAATTGGATTTAGGGTACCCCTAAGCCCTACTCCTAAGCTCATGTGAGAGTTTGGAACACCCAGCTTGTAGTGTTAGAGAGAGGTGATGGGTCCTGAAGGCACTAACCTCATTGAGGGATTAATCCTTTGATGAGTTCATCACTGAATGAGTCTATATGAGGGAGGAAAAACATCATGTCTCTGGAAGGGATGTCTTGTCCTCTCACCTTTCTTGATTCTTTTTCTCTCTGCTTCCTGGCTGCTGTGAGCTGAGCAATTTCACCATATACTCCTGCTTCTGTGATGTTCTGTCATGACCCAAGAAAATGAAGATAGCTCACTTTGAATTGGTAGTTATGAAACTGTGAGCCTAAAAATACCTTTCCTCCCTAAGAGTACTTTTCTCTGGAATTTTGTCACAGCAATAAAGAGCTGACTAATGGAAATGTGTACATTATATTAGAAATATATTATATCAAAATATATTATAAATTTATTATATTAAAACTACTATATATGGCTATTTGATTGGAATGTTATCATTCCCTCCTTTTCTCTCATTCTTTGCTGGGAACCTAACTCTTGTTTAGTAGTTGGGAAGCTTCAAAGTACCCTGAAGGTCTTTAAGATCCATTGATTTTTCACTCTCTTCTTCAGGAAGAATAATCTGTATCTATTTTAATATTCACTGATTCTTCCTTCTGCCATCTTGAAATCTGCTTCTGAGCTTTTCTTTCTTCTTTTGGTGGAAACTTCATGCTAGAATACAAATACAGTAATCCTTCTTTTCTTTGATAATTTCATGTTCTATTCACAGCTACTATTTGAAAAGTTATTAGTATCATCTTTCTTTTTATTTTAAAAATATTTTTATCCATTACAATTTATTCACTTAGTATCCTAGCTGTAACCCCCTCTCTTGTCCTCTCCCATTCCTGCTCTCCCTCTCTCTTCTCCCATGCCCCTCCCCAAGTCCACTGATAGGGAAGGTCCTTCCCTTCCATTGACCCTAGCCTATCAAGGTCTCATCAGGACTGACTACATTTTCCTCTGTGGCCTGGCAAGGCTGCCCTCCCCTTACGGGGAGGTGATCAAAGAGCCAGCCACAGGGTTTATATCAGAGACAGCCCCTGCTCTCCTTACTAGGGTACCCAATTGGATACTGAGTTGCTATGGTCTACATCTGTGCAGGGGTTCTAGGTTATATCCATGAATGGTCCTTGGTTGAAGTATCAGTCTCAGAAAAGAAGCCTGTGCCCAGATTTTTTCATTCTGTTGCTCTCCTTGTGGAGTTCCTTTCTCCTTCAGGTCTTACTATCTCCCCCTTCTTTCATAAGATCCCCTGTACTCTGCCCAAAGTTTGGTTATGAGCCTCAGCATCTGCTTTGATACCCTCCCGGGTAGAGTCTTTCAGAGGCCCTCTGTGGTAGGCTCCTGTCCTGTTCCCTGTTTTCTCCCTCTTCTGGTGTCTATCCCATTTGCCTTTCTGAATGAGGATTGAGCATCTTACCCTGGGTCCTCCTTCTTGCTTAGCTTCTTTAGGTGTACAGATTTTAGTATGATTATCCTATATTATATGTCTAATATCCACTTATAAGTGAGTATATATCATGTGTGTCTTTCTGCTTCTGGGATACCTCACTTATTTTTCTTTTAATTATTTGAAGTTTAATTATTTGTTTTGCCATTAGCCTAGGCTGGCTTCAAACTCAAGATCCTCCTAAATTTTCCTCCTAAGAGTTAGATAACATGCATACACTACCACAACTGGCCTGGTATTGTAGACTGCCTCATTGTTAAGTTTTACTTACAGCTAGGACCCTCAGAAATAGTTCTATCAACCTTTAATTTTTCCTCTTTTCTATGACTCATACATTTTTGTTCTTCACATGTTTCATGACTTTTTTTTGTATCTTATTAAATCATATAACAAGATTCCATTCTGATATTTCCATGAAGATACCACACTTTGATGTTCTGTTGTTGGTACTGACTTCTTTAGTGGCATCCTTTGGTTAATTCAGTGATTTTTTTTTCTTTACCTAAAATATGAATGTCTCTATTTAGTCTTTACACATTCATCTTTTTATTTGAAAATTTAGCTTTTTAGAGATTACTGCTATGTAAGAATAGTCTAGTGGTAAAGTCATTGATCAAGATTTGTACACAAACAGGATAGGCTGTGAAGCTTGCACCTTTTGCAGAGAATCTGTTTAGGGGCAGGGAACACACTCTCAGTCCAGGCAATTTAAATTTGTCCCAACCTTAACTTTATTCTAGACCCTCCTGTGACTCCTTTCCATTTGGTACATAGATTCATGCTCAGCCAGGAAGTATGGATAGCAGAGTCCCTCTGTAGCTTCTGACTATATGCATAAATTTGCATACGTATACAGACTTTAGACCTACAGGGATATATAAGACTTTATCCAAGGCACACACTGGATTTCCCTGTTAGAATTTTGGCCAATTTGCCATTCTGTTGGTAGTCCTAGCCAGGGCAGCGATGCCAAGATAGCTGCAGTGTTAGCTTTGTTTGTTCATCACCAAGATTGATGTTCTGTCTGAAAATGTCCTGAGGCACAGGGATTTTTGCACTCTGTTTCAAATCAAAGCAGCCCTCTCTAGCAACTAGTTTCTGGTTTTCATGGTATGCTGTGCCCTGATGGAATTATTCTCCTTACAGGGTCTGGAAAGGATTCAAGTGACACAGAGAAACGTGCTACAGGTTCTACTGCTGCAACCGAGGGGTTAGTACTCTTAATGAAAAGCCTCTCAAACTGTCATTTGCATTTAGCCAGATATCTGGGCTCTCTCCAACCCGACAGATTTTTGAGTAGAGTACTTAAGTTCCTCAGACTCCATCCCAGAAATCTCGCTATCTCTTTTAAAACGCTTCCATCAGGAATGAGTGACACCATTACTATTTTGAAATTCAGCTTTCTAAGAAGCTAAACTTTTGCATCAAAATGAGTTGCTGGACCTGGGGATAAGATTTACTCTTGGGGACCTCTTCAGACTGAGGGGAGTAAAGAGCCTCTCAAAATTACCCCAACGAATGAGATTTTTCTCCAAGTTTCAAGAAAGCGGGGAACAAAAGCGTTGGTTTAAGCACTTTAAGGATGTGTGGGAAATGTAGAGCTATTCAGATGGAGGTACTGTTCCTGCATCCAGAAAGCAGTGTTCTCTCAACATCTATTTTCAATTTACTGCCCTCTCCTTCAGAGCACATGCCCTCAGTGTCTGTCTCCGCATCTACTGGGCTCTGCCTATCCACTAATGGAACTTTTCTCACATTCATTCTCCTCCACAGCCTCCATCAACTTATGACTCCACTCATTCACTGTCTATTTACTGTTTTCTTTTTATGCGTCTCTAATCCCTTCCCACCTGGTGTTTGAGACATTCTTCATGCTGCACACTCAGGCTCCTCAGGAAGGAGGAAATGATTAAGTCTCTCATATGACAGCATTCTTTAAAATTTAATGCACACATCGATCACCTGAGAATCTTTGTAAAATGAAGACTTTTGAGGCTGAAAGTCTGGGTGTAGATAGGAAGTCTGATGCTGAAAAGAATCATACTTTTGGTCTCAAGTATTTACTCAGCACCTAGGAGAGGATTTAGCGCTCACTACGGGGGGGGGGGGGGCTCCAGGTTGCTCACTGCCTTTGGATGCTGGGTTTTGTATTGCAGGTGAGTGGGGTTTGAACCACAGGGCTCTATGCTACAGAGCGTAGTACTTTCTGTTTTAAGAAAACCTAGGAGGGAACACCAGAGGTGGCAACACTCTAGGCATCGTGTCTAAAATAAATGGGGTGTTTCCTTTCTGTTAACTGACAAAAATTTGTCGTTGCTGATTGATAAGAAAATCATCCCGAAACTTTAGTAACATTCAAAAAGTTGTTTCCCACATCTCTAAAAATACCAGTATTTCCTGAGGAAGACTGTGGGCATTGTGGGTCTCGGCTTTCAGTCAGATGTCATTAGAAATAGTTAGAGGTTCATATCCATTCCTTCCCCTCTAAACTCCCATTTGCATTTGATTTTTATTTTGCCTCTGAGTTTCTGATGAAAAGTTATAGATCATCAAATTCATTTATTCCTGGCTATAATAGCCAAAGAGAAACAAGCCACAATATTCTGAAATCCACAGGGGCTTAACCATCACAGAAACAGGAACACAGATGCAAATAAGCCACGTGAGGCTTCGACAATAACCAACCAGAGAATAACTGCAACTTGAAGCAAGACAGGAAGAGATTAGTAAGACTGACGAGGAAATGGAGAAGCAAGGAAAAGAAGCACACAGGCTGGCTGGCAATCTCTAGGCCTCCTCACTCCTGTCTGCCTCTTGTTTTTCCACGTTGCATGCTAATACCTGCTCAGAATGAGAAAATACAAAATAGAATAAAACAAAAATCTCCCCACAACAGTGGATGATTTAGGTAGGTAATACACACATACATGAAACCTTCCCTATTTGCGCGGGTATACATACAGGCGTATTTTTCTTTTATAAATGTAAATGAATCTGCAATCCCTCCTCTATTTTATCTATTTAATTGGCAATCAGTTCTCTATGTTTTTAAGGTAATTAAATCAAGTACCTTGTACTCTCTTTGATGCATATTTTTATGTCTATTTCTCTATTCATCTGTGTGTCTATCACTGTGATTCCTAATAACCTTTCATCTTTCAGACTGATTAGCTTCATAAGGACAGTCAATGATAGGCCAAACATTGTACCACTGTGCAGAGAAATCTCTCATTGTTATTCTCCTGCATATGCCGAGAGTCTAGCATGGGGCTCAGCCACACACCTAGCGAAGCGGTGTGGCTCTCACCTCTCTGCCTTTCATTCATTTATAAACAAAGCGCCTAGACAAGATGATTTGCCAGGTTTCTTCCCCTTCCTCATTACATTTAAAAGGCGGCTTTATCTCGAGGGTTGAACTAAATTGAGAATCACCCATTGCATCACCGTGCACAAACACATCCAGGCCGAAGTGTCATTTTCTGTTGGCTTGTGGATGCAAGGCAAACTCAAATGGTAAGCATTTCCCCTGAAACCTCAAAGCCAGAGAAACACAGACCCTAACTATGTCCCTTGATCATCAGGTGTAAGGCTGGCATGTTTTCTTTTGAGTCCAGGAAGTACTGGGAACCACGCTGGGCTTGGCAGAGGCTCAAGCTAGCTCAGGCAGGGTTGTAATCATTTACAGCTGCTTCCCAGTCTGTTGTCATCCTATCGGCTTCTAATGAACCTCAAGTCAGGCCTGCCTGCTGTGGCTTCTGAAAGGGGTGGAGGCAGCAAGCCCTCTGTTAGATCGGACTCTGGGTTAATGAATGGGAATATTGTTGCTGAAGTGTACTTATCCAGTATAACGACTAAGGCAAACCTCTCCCACCATGTCAACTGGCTTCATTATAGGGCAGCACTGATCACACAGAGATACAGACAGTAGAGCTGTGTGTTTTGGTGGATCACTTTCGGTGATCACCTTGGTCACAGACTTGAATATAAGTTTTGTTTCTTTGTTTTTGTTTCTGTCCAAACCGGAGCAATTTAATTCAACATTATCTATGAAGGGTAAAAATTAAAAATATTTGGGGTGCAATATACCTAAGAATTTAATATAGAAATTGAAGGAAAATATCTAACCTTTCAGATGTAAACTTTCAGATTCCCCAAATTCTGGAAGTTAAACATCAAAGAAATTACCATCTACAAAGACAGTCTTTCTTACCTGCATCTTAAAAGATATGCGGCATACCAAGTACCAGACAGTTGATGAACCAACTAGTTGATGAAAGGAAGAAAAGATATATAGAAGAAGGGGAGAAAAGAGAGAAGAGAAGGAAGGGCAGGAAGGTAGGAAGGGGAAGGGAGGTAAGGCAGGCAGAGAAGTCTATTCAGTTTTTTTTTTTTAGAATAATATAGAACCAACCATAATATTAAAGAATCACCTTTAAAATATAAATAGGACATAACCAACAAGGAATTATTTTTGAACTGCTAGTCATATTTATTTATGTGTTTGTTTGTTTGTTTGTTTGTTTTTGAGACAGGGTCCCTTGGCTAGCTTAGAACTCTCTAAACTGGCCTTGAACCACAGAGGTCTGTCTCTGCCTCCTGAGTGAGGGAATTAAAGACAGGTGCCGCCACACCTGGCCCAATATATTCATATTCCTAATCCAAGACTGAACGATCATCCAAACAAACAAACAAACAAACAAACAAACAAACAAAAAACAGTAAAATGAAATATTAGGAAGGAAATTAATTCTTGATTTTGATGGAAGCGGCCATTTGCTACTGTGACTAGTCTAATTCATAGTAGAAGAAGAGGAGGAGGAGAAGGACAAAAAGGAGGAGGAAAAAGGGGAGGAAGAAGGTGGCCTGTGAGATGGCTCAGCCTGTAAAGGGTTCAATCTCCAGAACTCACATAGTAGAAGGAAAGAACTAACTCCCATGAACTGTGCTAGAATCTCCATGCATGTGCCATGGCATGTACACCCCTTGGCACAATAAAATAAATAAATAAATGTAAATTTTTTAAATAAAAAGAGAGGAAAAAAAGATTTCACCTGAAAGCACATTTGAAATCTAAGCACATTGAAATTGATGTGTTGGAAGAAACATGATTTTTAAAAATCACCTATTATTGCCAGTGGATTTTCTTAGGGCTTGTTCAATTATTCAACAATTCTTCTCATGTAAATATTTTGTGGATGATGACAGGAGGACTCCTGCAGCAACACGCGGTAAATGCAACCCCGGATCCAAGGAGCACTATGCTCCGAAGTAATCTTGCCACACATAGTTTCAGGCAACAACTGAAATTATTTTCACGTAGGGAGGTATGTTAACATTGTAATGCCATAGTTGTCTCTTCATTAACAAAGCTTCTTTGGAAAACATTATAAGGAACAGGCTTGAAAGCTCTAACCATGAATTAGATAAAATCATAAAATACTTATGTGAAAATATGGCATGCATATGTGTGTGTGTGTGTGTGTGCGCATAAATAAAATGAGCGATATTTTAGAGGCTCAAGGGAGCTGAACTCTTCAATGGATGAAGCAGAGCTACAGAGTCTCTGTCAGAAGTTTGCTTCTCTGTTCTCAGGCTCTTCAATACTACAAGAAGGAGGGTGCACACTTCATACCTTGTAAGGTATTTTTAGACACAAAAATGCTACGCTCTCAAACATCTGCAGTTTGGTATTTTAAAATTTACACACCATACTTACACTCAAAGCATCAGAAGGGTTTGTGTCCACAATCTGGACAGATGCAGTTTATGATCGTATCCACAAAGCCCAGCTTCCAAACGGTACAAGCACAGCATGGTCATATAGTTTAACACAATGGCTGTACTGCGGTGTATATCCTACTCTTACACCGAGGTTTATATCCAGCATCTGCTTTGGGCTAACTACTGTCAATCAAAAGTAGTTACAAAATATTAAAGATCCCAGTGACCTCTGTGAACTGTGTCCTTGAATAAGAAATATGATTATTTATTAAAAATAAACACTTTTTTTCTCAAAAATTAGAAAATAAGTTCAGTCCTTTTGAATTACTTAGAAGAGAACCTCTAGGAATCTTCATAGTGAACAGGGGTTTTGTGGGAAGAAATCTGGAGATAAGTATCACAAAAATAAACTAGAAACATGAAAAAGGAGAGAGGAGAGGTGCCTATTTTTGGAAAAAGGAGGAACAAAAAAGACAATGGGAAGCAAAAAAAAAAAAAAACTAAACCAAATATCTTTTTGTTAAGCTTGTTAAGACTGCAGTAGCTACCTAGGTTTAGTGTTTTAAAGGAACTGCTGCTAACAGCCAAATAGAACTTACATTTCAAGCAAAAATTTTGATACTCTGACAAAGAAATAGAGCGCAAATCCCAGCTCCAGCCCAGAGTAGAGGGCTGACACCCCAAGATGCAAGATGATCTACGTGGTGACATTTGGGACATGTCTTCAGGTGGAGAGGAGTGAAGTGTGGACACTGCAAGTGCTTCAGGGAAGGTGGGGGTAGGTAGTTTTTCTTCTGGGTGGTCCTGGCTTTGATCTCTTCCAGTCAGCCTTAAAGGCATTGGACAGTGGTATTTTAAGAATTTTCTCTTAAGATACTTCTTAAGAAAACAACTAGTTTTAAGAGAAATCACTGACATGTATAATTTTCAGACACATCATCACTGAATTGCTATCCGTTTATCTGGAAGAAAGGCCTAAGTTATCTCCTGAAGTGAATTCCATCCTAGCCCAATGTGGACCAAAGACAAAGGCACCCATGGATTGTGATGTTTCCACTAGATGGCAGCAGCAGGCATGAGTGTGCCCTCAGAAATTCCAGGTCACTGGACTTTCTTTTTAATAATGGAAGGAAGGGTAAGAGAATTTCAGAAGTGTAATCGCCCGCAGGTGCCTGGAGAAAGACAAAATTCCTGAAAAAAAAAAAAAAAAAAAGGGCCAAACAAGAGAATAGAAACAGAAAACAATTCCTGCCATTTGCTGAGGGAGCTAAAATTGGTGGTGACTGTACATGCTTTTTCAATGGCATCTAAATCCAAGCCCCTACTGTTGAGAGCTGCCTTGAGACAGGAGCCCACAACAGAGATTTCTGGGATGCTGGGGAGTAGAGAGCATGGGGCAGCAGCAGGCATGCTAAAGCTTCTGGATAGATGCCAGTCTGGCCCAGCCTCCCTCCGCTGTGAACCACTGTCCTGCACAGATATGGAGTTCACCCAGACTTAGGGCACCCTACCCAGTCTCCTTCCCCACAAACACCCCTCTATACTCCTTCTCCTACTGAAGAGGCCACGTAGTATCTTATCCAGTCCAGAGGCTTTGGGGAATGAAGTGAATGTGGTTGGCACTCATTCGAGAACATCAGACACAACTAAATGACTGAACACGTAGGCTAGAACTTTCCGGTGAGGAAACTTCAAATGCTCACAGAATCCCGGTAGGCAGATGACTGAGAACACCTTTTAAGTCCTTATTCTCTGTTCAGGAGTATTTGACACAGAGTAAGCAAAGGTCCAGTTTGTTAAGTAAATCCCAGTACCCAGTAGGACGAGGTGAGATGATCCTGGGGTCAAGGCTAATGCACTAATAATGTGTTTGAGGCCAGCCTTGGCTACGCAGTGAAACCTCTTTAGAAAACCTCACAAACAAAAGATTTTTCTTTAAAAAAAAATCACTTAGTGATGTCTTAGCCTCTCCAAAAATGTTTAATTTAATCACCAAATTTCATGACTTTACAGATGAGAAAAGTGAAAACAGAGTTTACATGACATTGATGTTAACTATAGAATCAAGCAACAGAAGCAGCAGGCCAGCTCTTGACTCCTCAGTATTTTTTTTTTCTTCCAAATGAGTGTTTCCATGGGAGTTCTAAGATTAGTGAACAATACAGGCTAAAATTTTCAATACTTTGCCATATCTGATTTGAGAGCTCAAAGAGAGTATGGGAAAGAGGATTGTACACAGACACTAGCACATGATTCTTAGGAAAGGGCTGAAAATTAAATGCCCCCAAGACTCAAACAACAGAGATGGAACATGTGGATGGCTGAACAGGGGTGACCTCGTCCTGGACACAGAACACACAGGACTAACAGGTGGCAGCTGGGTAGAAATATCTACTTCAATGAAGATACAGAAATGAGGGTTTCGTGTGTGAGCTCTCAATGTTTGTAACTGTAAGAAGAATTACAAAACATTGCATAAGCAAATCAACTTACTCGTTACCCACCTTTGTACAAGGTACCGTGGTTCTCAGCCCCTGGGTATGCTCCTTTCACTGGTCTGAAAATTCATCCCTGGAAGCAGGGTTCTCTAAAGTTCACATTTGGATCAATTTACCTAATGAGATTGAGTATCATGAGTGAAGGAACAGTCACTGTCAATGTGGATACCAGAGAGTTTGTTAAGAATGAGGAATCTGGATTCCCATCAAATTCTGGTGGCTTTAAGATTGCACTCATTCAAAATCTTCATCTGAAAAAGGTGCAGAAGAAACTTGAGGTTCTCTGTCAGTCAGCTGTGCTTTTTTTTTTTTTTTCTAGTGCTTTGGCATTCATATTCCACATCTGGTACAAAGAGACAACAGAGCCAGTGAAGAAGCCAGGGCGTACAAGTACGCACCTGTCCTTTGACAGATCAGAGCCTTAATTATGCCGTTACACTAAACAAAGATCATCCCAGGGATTCCAGGAGATGGATGAGTGGAAAATAAGACAGAACAAAAACCAACCAAGCATCATTGACTTTCTTTGCTTCATTTAAAACCTAACCCCTGGCTATTCTACATTACTATTGATTTTATCATGTATCTTTTTACCTGTCAGTTATCTTTAGCATAAACATCACTAACTGTCCCTTGTATTACATAATCTTTAAGTTTAAAACACGTTTCCCTACTCAGCACGGGCGGCTTAACATTCCTCTGTCATCTGAAAGTCCTGACTTCATTAAAACTCCTTTCAATGCACTGGATAGAGCACTGGCTTCATTTTAGGGAAACCTCATCTCCATTTAGTTGTTCCTCCTGAGAGAAAAACTGATTATCCCCGATTCTACCAAGGCAGCTAGTCAATAAATGTTCAAATACAATAATAATAATGACCAGAGAGCTTCGTGTTCTTCCAAATCCATGAAGGTTGCCATGGTTACTGCTAAAATCCTGTTTTGTTTCACCTGTCTTTCAATTCTTTTACATAAGTCTCTTGGGTTTTACTGTTCACCCTCTTCGACTCCCGCCAACTCATGGAGGATCTGTAGCTATCACTGATACAACATGCCTGTGTTATGTATCTGTGACTGCACGAATCAGAATACATCATTTTCTCATGAACTTTTAATGCCAAATTATAGAAACATGCTTGAGCGATAGGATGTAACAAATGTGTTCAATAAAAATCACAACACAACTATTTTCCAATTGAGTGAAATTGTAGTGATAAAAATAGAACCCTTAAAACTAAGCTGTGCTTTCCATTTAGTTGAAAAATAGTTTTGCTTTTTACCAGAAACACTAAAATGTGTCACTTTCACCCCCAAAACAAATCTAAAGGAAACACTGCTCTGTATCTCTGTGATCTCTAAACAATAATATTTCTTATAAGGCAATTCATGAAAACTTTCTCTTGGATGACAACTCTGGTGTTAAAGGATGATAATGCTGGGATTCTAGGAGCTTCATGTCTGCCTGCTAGGTGGTCCACTAGTATTGCTAACAAATAGTGCATCTATAAATTTGCCGGATTAAACAGCCCGCTGCGTTATTTCCCTGTCAGGCTGCAGCTTGACCACACGTGTTAACTATGTCCAGTATTTGTGAGCCACAAACACCTGGGAACTTTCTCATGCATTTCTTATATAAACTCAGGCTAGAGATTTAGTTAACTGATTTATGTTTCATCTTTGTCAGTTCTGTTTTTATGTGACCTTTTTTCAGATAATGGGGTTTCTGAAAGCTGGATATAATATATGCAGGTAGATCAAAATGTAGAGGCAACCAATGTCCATTTTGCTGTCTAGTTTCAAGGGAGACACTACAGCTATATATCAGTAATAAGTACTGTTTTCTTTTTTTCTAAGTTAACTTATATAAAGGTGCTGCTAGTTCCCACTTTTATCTACAAAAAAAAATGATAGCATTAGATGGGTCAGCCTACGAGTTGATAAACAGAAGGGGAATTTCTGAGTGGATTGTGGTATATTGATAATGCCCTGAACTCTGCAATTATATTCATAGCCCTTTGAAGCTTAACAAAAGTTGGAAATGTCATCATACTCCTACCGAGGTACACTGACTTAGAGACAGGTGGCTAGATTGTAAATGATGTCTGTCTGGACCACACTTGCTAGAAGGCCAGAGTAAGGAAGCCTACAGGAGTTTAAAACTATCATCACTTTCCTACAGAAAAGTACCTGTACAGAAGACAGAAAGGTAAGCCCGATGGCTTGTGGGTGGTGGGGGTAATGTAAAGTAAGTTTCACACAGTGCTCTGCTCTATTTCTAATTCGATGGTTCCATTTGCTACACTGTGCAACTGATGAACTGTTCTCCTGAAGTGTAATGAGGACACCAAGCACAAACAGAATTGATTACATATAAATAAAAGGACAGACTGAACAACCACATCCAGGAAATGGCAGGGCACAGATGAGAAAACAATAATATACAAACTGTGTCTAAACCATTACCTCATATTTAATAGTGACTTTTGCTATTCAGCTTCTTGTCACTGTGACAAAATAACTGGAAAAAAAATGACCCTAAATGAGGGGGGATTTGCTTGGCCTCACCATTTCAGAGGATTCAATCTACAATTACTTTATTGCTTCCGGGTCTGTTGTAAGGCAGACTGTCTTGATACAGTCATGTGATAGAGCAAGGCTGCTTACATCATAGGAGCCAGGAGGCAAAAATAGAAAGGACAAGACTGGGGTCCCACTGTGACCTTCAAGGGACACAACCACACCAACGATGTAACACCCTTCTACTGGAATCCTTGTGCTAACGTTTCTCCCACCTCCTGACAACCCCAAGGTGTGATGCGCAAATCTTTAAGACATGAAGCTCCAAGGGACATGTCCAGATCCAAACTATACGAATGACGTACACAAGACCTACCCTTACTGTGCTTTACAATTCTTCATTCTAAAGTGAAATCAGTTTCCTTGCTCTAGCTTACCATTTCATGATATTAATGACAAAAGTGGTTGGCCTTACTCGTACATATCCATTCACTAACTTCCTCTTGCCAACTCTGCGCAACGAAGCATGTCATACCACCTTTCAGAAGCTGTGTGGATTCTTCTGCCCCCCATTCATCCGTAGACTCCCTGCGCTCTGCCCAGTCTGGCTGTAAGGCTCAGCATCTACTTTGAGATAAGGGAGGGGGCTACAATCAGGATGTAAAGTGAGTAAATTAAAAAATAAATAAATAAATAAATAAATAAATAAATAAATAAATAAATAAATAAATAAATAAGGTATGGCAGAAGAAGAAGGGGAGGAGAGAAGGAGGAGGAGAAGGAGAAGCAGCAGCAGCGTTGAACCTGGCAATAGTGGCGCACGCCTTTAGTCCGAGTGCTCTGGGAGGCAGAGGCAGGTGAATCTCTGTGAGTTCGAGGCCAGGCTGGTTTACAAAGTGAGTCCAGGATAGCCAGTGCTAAAGAGAGAAACCCTGTCTTTAAAAGGTAAAAAGGAAAGAAAAGAAAAACAAAAAGCTGTGTGGCCCTCTCCATGTTACTGCAGTCTCGGCTTGATGTTCCTTATCTTTAACATGGACTTGTTTAAAGATCTTTGGTTCAGTGTAGCTAAAGGCAATTTGGGAATGCAGAGTCTGGGTGAGAGGCCTGGTGATCAACCTCATGTCATCTTGTAAGAAGTTGAGGAGGAAGAACAGAGCGAAGAACTTGGCGAAGTATGTGTTTGAGACTTTATTCTGATTCCGATTTCAGCAAATCTAGAGGCAAGGCTGCATGGCGTGAAAAGACTGTTTCTAAGCCAGACTAGTGAACATCGTTTGTCATCCATGCAAGTGCGTTTCTTTGGGCTGAAATGAGATTTTGGTTGCTGCTGTTACTTCTCTGACCTTGCAATTGTTGTGTATGACTTTTAAAAATATTTGAGCTCCCTACATAATCACACGGGAGGAATTATAGCTGGATTTACTCATGGAGCAAATGTTTACGATGGAAAATAGGAATGAGAATAAGTTTCCATAAGTTAAAGACTGCCAGGTAAATATTTGGGTGTGTTCCTTTGACAGCAAACCCACTTGTTGTTGCTGTGTTTTGGGGTTCTTTGGTTAATTTGGTCCACAGAAGACTCTCATCCTTACACGCAGGTACTTGAGGCTGTCTGTGTGGGAAAGGTGTGTAGTCAGGACACCAAAGCCACAAAGCTTGTCGTGAGTCTTCACTGGGATCTCTACTGACTGTGAACAAAATAGTAACTTCCTGGGCCTCGGTTGAAACACACATGGTATATACTAACTTGTAAGTGGATATTAGCCATATAATACAGCTTTTCCTATTTAAAGAAGGGATAGGAATGCTCACACTTCAGGGCATTCCTTGGCTGAGAGTGTGGAACTCCCGTCTCTCAGTCTGATCTCCAGAGCAAGTCAGACGCTGCAGCTCCTGCCCAGGCTGTGTGTTCTCCTTCCTCTTTCCCTTTTCAGGAATCTGTAGGACCAGGGTCAGCGTTGAGTCAAAGTGGTGAACGCAAGAATAAGTGGAGCAAATTGGCCCAAAAGCAGGGCACGGGAAGGAGGAGCACCCAGTGGACAAAAATAACCAGTGCTGGATTTGAATCTAGACCAGAAGGCCGGTGTTTTTCTTCGCTCCATATTGTGGAATAAATACTGACATTACTATTTCAGCCTTAACTTTTTTTGTCATCTAGGACAAAGGTATGTTGCCAAAGAGCTGTGTAACAAATCATTAAAAAAAAAAACCCAAAAAACAAAAAACAAAAAAACCTCTCAGCTGGAGCCCTTGAGGGGTACATTAGCAGACATGGTACCATAAAAGCATGCTGGATCCATAAATTAGCTGATTACAAAAGTTAGATTTTGTTCCCAAAAATGTACAACATTTTTGTTAATATCAAAATGTGCACACTTCTGAAACTTATTGTATATAAAACCAGATGATTCTATGCTTGATATTTATAATCTCCTTTCAGGATTTTCAAAAAGGAACATTGTTCTATATTTCTACTATGTAATTATTTTTTAGCATTTATTTAGTTTTTTATCTAATTTATTTCTTTTATTATTTTTTTCATATTATTTTTTATCATATTCTTTCCCTTCCCCAACTCCTATCAGATCCTCCTTATCTCCCTACCCACTCAGCTTCATGTTGTTTTTTTCCCCGAAAAAAAACCTCATAAAAAATGAAAAACAAACAAACAAAAACAATAAGACAAAAATGCCCAAACAAGACAAAGCAAGATGCACACACAGAAAAGCACTGAGTCACTAGAATAAATATAAAAAAGGCTAAATATTCAAAGAATATAAACACGTAATTAGTATTCTGAATTACAATGTGAACAGTCTCGGTTTAAGAGGGAAAGGTTCCATTTGTAGGTTCCACATGTGGTGATTCCTCACCTATCACAGCAACTTCCTAAAATAATACACCATTCATATACCCATGGGGAGAAGAAAGCTTGACTGAATTGCATAAGCTCACTTGATTTTCAAAAAGTAACATGGTAGTTCTATAATATTACCAGTATAAGGGAGTCCAGATGGCCTGATACCAGGATATGAGTCAATTCTTGTAAAAAGTTTAGTACAAGCTCACAAAAATTTCCAGTTGTGGAATAAGGTAGAGATGATAGTTGGGTTTTCCTTAGGAGGTAGGGTCAGGACATTTGCTGTCTTCTGACATGGAGCCATAGGGCTCCATCTTGACCGTTGTTTGCCAGTTGATTTGGATGTCAGGCCGCTCAGAATTCACAGGTTGCCTAAGCCCCAGTGGATGACCCCATGCCCATGTTCACAGCACTAATTGGACTTAGTGGGTGAATAATAAATAGTAATGATAATTTTAAAAGAAGATATGAAGGGAGACATGGGAGAGATTTTGTAAGGGGAGGAATCCTATAAAAAAACTGGAGGTGGAGTTGATACAATCAAAGTACATTGCATACCTATATGAAATTTTCAGTAAAAACAAAAATACTACTTTATAAAAGCCACGTGGCAACACTATTTAATCTTATATTTGTTGTCATTGTTGTTGTTCATTTTTTAAGACAGGGTTTCTCTGTACAGTTCTGGCTGTCCTGGAACTCTCTCTGTAGACCAGATTGGCCTTGCCCTCACAGAGATCTGCCTGCCTCTGTCTCCTGAGTGCTGGGATTAAAGTCGTGCACCACCACAGCCCGGCTAATCTTAGGAAATTTTGATAAAAACCAACAGTAATAAAAATATGCCTCTTAGAATTCCAATGGACCACACACACACACACAAAAAAAAAAACCTTCAGAAAAATGTAGTTGTCAAATTCTTAAAACAATCTAACATGATGGGTCTGGTTCAGAATTTGAAGCATAATGCCATTTGAGAGAAATTTGTATACTTCTTCCCAATTTCCCATTGAGAACCACTCTTTTGCTGTTTTGCAGATACTGGCCACTCATTGCCACCATCTTAAACCATGCCCCTTTCTTGGCTCAGTACTCGATTCTAAACTCCACTTCAATGAATTAGCCACCTACTCAGCAAATAGCTCTACCAGAAGCTGCAGAGTTCGGCCCCATTTTCTCTCAATTCTGTCTTCTCCTCCCTCCTTTCCTTTCTTTCCATCTTCATTCAACAGCGTGTCTTCCTATATGTACAGGATGGTCCATGTACATATCTGAATCAGTAGATGGAATGTGGACAATGATACATTCATCTTCATTCTCTCTTTCAACCATTTCTCAGTAAAGAAATAATGCAAGTTGCTTTTCAGACATATGCTGCATTTCTCCACATGTTAAATTCTGTCCTTACCCCAAGGAGCATTTTGTAAAGCTTAAATGATTCATAGATAGCTTTGAGTCTTGTAATTGCTCCCTTCTTTTTTTTTTTTCCTTTAGAGCCTTATTGACTTTTTTCCTTTTTTTTTTTTCTAAGAATTCTTTCTTTTCCTCCCCTCTCCACTTCTTCTGTCTCAGTCAGCCTTGGATAATCAGTGTCTCGGAGTAAGCTAATAGGGTCATGTATGAGAGTATTTCATTAAAGGTATACTCTCATTTTAGTTACACAATCTTTCACAACCCTGATATTAGACAATGGTATTCCTTCCAGCTAAGTAAAGAGCAAGACATTAATTCTAAATCAAAACTAATAATTTAATTTCATCTTACATTTGTATTTAATTTCAGTGCTCCCAAGAAGCAATGCTTTCTCCACCAACAATGAAGTAATTGTTTTCAATCCATGTTCTTCCTTTAAAAGCACAGTTATTCTTGATCAGATTCCTTGCAGTGACCCCCTTGGCATAAAATAGTCATAAATACTCAAGAGTAGCATATGGGTGAAGTGTTTTGTTCTTTTATGTTCAAGGGGAAATACTTTTAACTGCCCCAGCCTGAAAACGAAGATGACAGAAAAGGGATCAACACTATGAGCTGAAGCCTACTGAGACTTTGTAAGTATGTCTACAGCAGAAGGCACTATAGACACAAATGGCACCACCGAGGGCACTTTCTTTCCTTCCACCCCAGGCACAGCCTCAAATTATCCATTACCCTTACATATACAATACACCCATGTATCCCAAAGACAAGTAGAAATGTGACTGCAGTGTTCTCTAGTTTTTCTTTAAGTTTCATGACCTCATTTACTTAAATGTGCACAATTCCTTTCTTATCGCCATTACCTTTAAGTGAGTTGATTAAACCTTTAAATCCAGTTGTTCAGCATCCACATTTAGCTTGCAAAATAACCACCATAATTCTGAAAGGTATAAAATCACTGAGCATAATTTTGCACATGCTCTTTGCCAAAAGAATCCGGAAAAAAATAAACATTTAACTATTGAAATGTTTGTATTGAAAAGTTAAGTCCATTTATTACATTTGAAGCCTTGTTGGTATGATCTGAATTAACCTACTTGTTTTACTAGCTGTGGTGTGATTAATGTGAAACAACTCATTATGAACATTCAGGGTTATGAGGCTGCTGAGGCATAAGAAGAAATAAACCACTGCTACAGAAGCATGTGAAAAAAGGGTGGGCCTCAAATCCGAAATCCAGCAAAGTGCTTCCATGCTTTTGCCAAGAAACTTACTAGTTTACATGATAATGTTCTTTGAAAGCAGCTTCTCCTTCAGAAATCTGGTTCCAGAAAACTAAATTTGGTCCTAAGTGGGTTCATTTAGAAACAAGTTTCCCATGACAACCACCTATCTCCAGTAAGTCAAGGACCATCCAGTCTGCTTCAGCACCACTCTGTATGAGCTGGCTAACATTTACCACTAAAATGACTTAGTTCAACAAGGAAGCCTATATGATACAGAGGAAAGAGTGTAAAGATTCTAACAGATCTAGCCAACCCTGTCTTCACACACCTGGACCAGGGATTTCTTTCCCAAGAGAAGAGCTGGAGGATCTATAAAGTTCTTGAATAAGTATGGAGAGGAACAGCTGTTGACAGCAAATTAATGTCATTGGTTGAGTTCAACAGCAGCAGGCAGGAGGCCTGAGGCTGCTGTGTGCTGCCTCAGGGACCCACGGGGTGGTTAACGTCATTAAGACATCTGAGAACGCCTAAGGAGAAATGACGACCTAGGAATACTGCAGAAGGAAAAAGGCAGAGAAGTGGGATCCTGATCAACCTGGCACCCCAGGAGTCTTCGGCAGAGAATGGAACAAACAGCGGGGTGGATTGCAAAACACCAGCCGCTCCCTGTCTTGATGACTGTCATGTTGCTGGATGAGAAAACGATCTGCTCCTTCTTCGAGTGTGCAGCTTCTTCCCTAGCGCTCAAGGAACATTCTCTGAGCAGGCACCCAAGTGCTTCTCACATCCAGTCACCCAGGGCATGGAAATACAGGAGTTTTACATCTTTCTAGAGACTTTTTATGACAGCAATTTGACCTAATGTCAAAACACAGGGTTGGAGAAACTAGATGACAAGTCAGCACAGGAAACTATCATCCGCAAGAACCAAAAACATCTTAGGCCCCAGGAAAAGGCTGTTCGCTTCATTTCCTGAGTAGATGTGCCAAACGTAAATGCATTTCTGCTATGGTTTTAATTGGATTTGTTCAACCTATATGGTTTACATATCTCAAATGGCCTGTGAGGACAAGAGGGAAAACTTCGGGGGTGGGCATCCTTTTCTAGCTGGGTTTAAGTGCTGGCAAGCTCAGCTTTCACTATTTTAATTTGCACTGGAGCTGTCTGAAGAACCAAGTACACACTTTTTTTTTTGTGACAGAAGACATTTCTTCAAGTCCTAACAGAAGAAATTAAGGCATTCTTTAATCCCCTTGCCATCCTCTCTGGGATCTAAACCAGCAGGTGTTAAAAATGCAGCACCACTCTATGGAACGGTGGCTGGATGGTACACACAAAGGCATAGTTACAGAATTTCACTTCTGAAAGCATCAGTCTCATTATCCTTTTTACCCTTTTGGGAAGACCTCATCACCAAACTCATTGACCCATGCCTATTGCTAGAAGCTAATGAATACTTTCTTTATTTTTCTCACTCTTAATTTTTCCTTAGCAAGCGAGACAAGGAAAGTAAGTACACCTATGCCTGCTGTGTTCTCCAGCATAATGGATGACTTCCAAATCCATGACTTTGTTGTAAAATACCACGTAAGATAAACCAATTTAGAGGGAAATAGGTAGAGGGGTAGGAGAGACATCTGCTACACATGTCCCAAAACTGTTTGTTTGACATAAATATACCCATTCTTTCCTGATTCTTGTAAATGTTCAAGGCTGAACAAAGCCGGGTATTACTTGTAGCACCTCTACCATACATCAGGTATGCTTGGCCTCGTCATATTAGAAGACAGATATTATTATGCTTGATTGATCAAGCTTTCAGCAAATAGAGATGTTGGAAAGAAGTACTTAAACCCCCAAAGTGTGCTTGATTCCAGAACTAAGAAGTACAGTACTATCATTTCGACTTTCTCGTTCACAAGGCAACTCTTCATCCTAATATTGCCCGCAGGTAATTTCACATCTCCACTTCAGTTCAATATTAGCTGGGACAAATTGACTCAGTACAATTACAATTTTTTTTAATTTTTTTTGAACGTTGGTGACAAGAAGCATTTTGTCCTCTGCAATGTACAAACTGTAGATCGATATGTCACCCTATCATTTCTTTATAATCATGAATCTGTGAAATGTGCAGATACAAATACATGAACCATAAAATGGACTGATCTCATATGTTCAAATACTAAGTTAAATGAAGATCTTCATTGCTGAAGTTTGCTAAGCATGGTATCAAACTTGATTTTGACGAACCGATTCTGCCTGAAATACTGGTGGTGTAGACCTGATATTGTTGGCTTTATTGTGATGGCTTTACAGGGCTACTCCTGATGGCACCAAATATGCAGCTGGCTATCCTATCCACTTTCTCATTCACAGGGTGACCTTTTGTCCTAATATTGCCCTTAGGTAATTTCACATATCCACTTCAGTTACAAATTAGGTCTGACAAATTGACTCAGTCTGGCTAGGTTTCTACAGGCTGAAAATTACTTGTTCTCCACATGTGTGTTGAAAATCAGGCAAAGGGGTCACTGTAATACTGTCGGCACCAAACTTCTGGGTGTCAGCGAGATATCACTCAGGACACTGGATCTCCTTTCTTCACCTCCTTTCCTTCAAATAATAATAAGAATTATTTGTGTACTTCATAAAGAGGTTGAAGAGTATGTTGGGTTCATTGGTGTCAACACACTGTCTTGTGTAGAGTGAAGATCTAAGAAATGTTAACTGTCACAATGTCCGGTCTGTGGGCATTATTAAAAGCTTTTATGGACAGCTTAGTCTAGCCATAGAAGAGTACATTTAGTATTTTATTCAGGGACTTTAAATGCAACATGAAATCTGGACATTAAGCACTTCAGAATAAGAGCATTAGCATGCCATATGTAGTTAGCATGTCATAGTTCTCTCTGCCAGGTCTTTAACTTTGTAACTCATTTGGTGGCTTAATCCATCATCCTGAATAGCAAAAGCCTGTTCCAAAGGGACTAGAAGTAACTTCTGTCTGCCTGGGCCATCAATCAAGAAGTCCAACTGCAATTCAGGCAGTCCAAAGAAGCACTTCAGTTCCAAACTCTCTTGGCTTACAGTGGTTTTCCACATTCTTTCCATTTTTCAGGCATGCTGCTTTATGGATGAAGAGTCATTTCCTGTGTAAGTGGCAGCTTTCCATTTCTGTCAATCAGAAAGGCACACCATAGGTTGGCATGGCTAGCCTAGTGAGATGTGAGCGGATGGTGAGAAGAGCTCCTGTGTAGGTCTCTCTCCTTGGGATAAGCCAGGAGTTCCTTTAAAACCAGAGCTAATCATGGATTTTTCCACCAAGGAAGGACCATTATGATCAATCTACCAAAGAGAATCATAACATCTAAGAAGGCATTTATGTTACTTTTCTCTTTTGGTACCAAGACTCTTCTGTACTTCAAGGCAGAGTGCTTGCCACTGAAACACTGTAAACAAGCATCCAGGTATCCATTCTCCAGCCATGTGATGCACAGGACATCCTGGTATACAGGGTTGTCCTTTGTCATGGATACAACGCACAAATATTTTCTACATGTGTCTTGACATTTTAAAAAATTGATAAATACATAAGCTCTTATTCTACTTTTTTTTCCCCCTCAGAGAGCTGAAGAAAGTCCAGCATCCTGAGTGGTGTCTGGATGGTGCCCTTTAAGGCAGATGGTATTATAGCATCCCCTTTGCTGATTTTCTGCACACATGTATGGAACAAGTAATTTTCAGAAGATTACTGCAGTCATAATTTTGCTCTTTGTCGTGTGGGTATTTATTATGGAAGGAATGACTTTTGCCTGATTTCCAATAACAGGAACGTGGCTGACTGGATAATGTATGACTAGAAGCATAAGTGAGAAATGAAAACAGAGACTATGTGGGTTCATGTGCTCGCCTGTTTAAAGTATCTGCTTCTTCATGTCACAAAGACCAAAGGATATTGAGCAGAATCCATGGCCCTAACAGCACTGGCTGTATTTCTTTCATTATGTTATCGTTTCTGGTACTTCTGTAGCATTAGGTGAAACAAAAGAGGGAGTTCTCAAATTAAAGACATAACACAGGCAAGGTGATGGTGTCCGGTACAACTGAACAGTTCTGTTAGACAGTCCGCATGTTTTTATCATGCTGCTCAATGCTCATTTGAGGCACAATGTTTTAGGTAGGGGGCAAAATGAATATTATGCTAAAACTCAAACCAGCCCGTGTTTCAAGAAGGCAAAAAATTTTACATACAGAGAGAACACCAGCTAGTGTTTCTATATTTATGTACAAAGCGTTATAAGAGGTTATATCATGATTCCTTTTATAAAGCCTTGATTAGGGGAAGAAAGCGGTACCTAAAAAGAATTCAGAACCCAAGAGGACTCAATTTGCTTTCAGTGTCACTTTTTTAAACTGAAGGATAGGGTGGAAATAAGTTGAGAGAGAGACAGAGACAGAGACAGGACAGAGAGATACACATATGAGCAACAAACACAGAGACTGAGACAGAGAGAGAGACACAAGAGAAAGATAGACACACAGAGAAAGAGACAGAGATGGAGACAGAGATCCATACACAAGAGATAGAAACGCAGAGAGAGGGAGAGAAAAATTGAAATAAAAAAGAAAAATTTAACAAAGGAAGTTTGACAATGCTCAACACTGAGGCAGAACATTTCAGGGAGGAGGCATGGGAACACCCTTCCAGGTTGGTCTTTCCAAATGGTAGACCATCCAAAGAGTCTTTTCAACATTTTCTGTGTGGCTATATGTATCCAAACACACTTTCAATAGAAAATAGATACAGATTTGCAAACAGCATATGCAGAACGTAAAATGAAAATAGGACAATATTTTAAATATATTCAGTTAAATATATAGTTAAAAGGAGCATCATCATTTCTGTTTTTACATTTTAATTGTCTACTTGAAATTTTGATACAACAGACAAAAATTGTACAGAATGGTTTGAGTGTGAGTTTAGTTTTAAACGCAAAGCATAATAGGTCTGTCCTGAATTCAGCTAACTTCTCACTGCTTGATTGTCCATCTAGTTTTTCTTTAGTAACACGGTAAAACTTGAACCATGTGGAAATTTGTGCTCACTCCTATCTGTACACATTCAAAGCAAGCCACTAAGAACAAATGGTAGCTGCCAAGTTCTCTTTTGTCAATCGTGCTGTAGAGAAGCCAGAATGGGACAGGGGTATAAGTGCTCCAGGAAA
The DNA here is from genome assembly GCF_907164565.1 of Psammomys obesus. Classification (NCBI taxonomy): domain Eukaryota; kingdom Metazoa; phylum Chordata; class Mammalia; order Rodentia; family Muridae; genus Psammomys; species Psammomys obesus. The sequence continues at coordinate 6,574,831 of NW_026592510.1, read as the reverse complement.
AATGTAAATTGAGAAAGGACTAAAAACAACTGAAAACAGGATGTGGCAGGTAAACATTTAAATTTAAGCAGAAGCATCTAAATGTACCTTGAACTCTGCTCACTTTTCACAGTTGTCATAACTGACCTGCTGACCTATTGAAACACTTGAGCTCTCACCAGGGTGGAAGGGTTTTTATTTACATTTTAGGTTCTCTTTCTTTCTTTCTTTCTTTCTTTCTTTCTTTCTTTCTTTCTTTCTTTCTTTCTTTTTTCTTTCTTTCTCTCTTCCTTTCTTTCTTTCTTTCTTTCTTTCTTTTCTAGTTCTTCTTCTTCTTCATCTTCTTTTTTTCTTCTCCTTGTTCTTCTTCTTTGGTGGTGGGTTGCCTTGTCTTGACAAGATTTCTCTTGTAGCCTTGGCTATCCTGGAACTTGCTTTGTAGACCAGGCTTGAACTCATATTCTCCTGCCTCTCCCTCCTGAGTGCTGGGAATAAGGACATGTACCAACACCCCCAACCCCATCTCACTTCAGTCGTTGTTATTGTTTTAAACCATGTAGATAGATGAATTAGAAGGGCTTTAAATATCTTCCAAGTTAGAACTTGCATCATTTGTAACTTTGAACCAGGACTTCCTGCTCTCTAGCATCTGTGTGTCCTTCCTGTCACTGAAGTCTCCACACAATTCTTGTTTCCTCCCAGAGCCCTTCTCTAACCACAGTCTCTGGTCCTTCTGTCTCCTTAAGATGCTATTCTATTTTACTTAATTCTGTAGTACTTACATGACAATGGTCTTCTTTGCTTATATTATTTATTTCTTTGCTTTTTTTCTTATTTGCTTATTTTCATTGATTCTACAATAATGCAATCCTCAGGAGAAAGTGCCTTGCCTGCCACATTCACTCTTCCATCCAGCATACTTAGAAAAGTAATACTGTACAGTATGCAGTAAACAAATGTAAGATAGGCTAAAGATATGGCTCGATGGGTGAAGTACCTACCAGACAGTGTGGAGTCTGAGTTTGAATCCTCAAAACCCATGTAAAGCTAGGCACAGTAGTGCATGTCCATAATTCCAGTAGACTGGAAGAGTGAGGCAGAGAGAACCTCCCACCCACATTAGCTTCCACATTAGCTAGGTCGTTCTGTATGAATGACCAAAGTAACAAATATGAAATCCTGTCTCAAACAAGGTAGAAGGTGAAAACTGATAGTGTAAGCTGTCCTCTGATCTCCACACATTCATCAGGGCATGCTCACATCCATACATTACACACAAATACCACAACACATGCATCACACATCACATACTTCCCACACACAAATCATAGGCACACACACACACACACATACACACACACACACACACACACACACACACACACACACACATACAAATTTAAAGAAAACAAGTTCCAGGAGAATGAACCAACTTTTATTCTATTCTTATATATTAACAAACATCAATAGCTAGCTAATTTAATAAAAATTAAATTTATGAACTATCATATATAGTCCAACGAAGGCTGGAGAATCAGAAAATCATATCAGGAAAATTTGGATAATAACAGCATTCAGGTATCAGCTTATAGCTCTTCAGCACAAATTATACCACAGGCGTTCTTTGGAGATATAAAACCAATAAGGTTTCCACATAGCCTATGTAATGTACTTGCACATGAAATAATACATTATGACATTTATTATAATAAACTATTTATAGAAGCCTACTCATCCAATGTCTGTCGCTGGGATTCTGGGGACTCAGAAATACCAATGCAGGGGTCCAGTCAGGGTCCAAAGGCCTGAAAACTGCTGCATTCAGATAGCCTAGAGAACCAAGAAAATCTTCTATTTCAGCTCTAGTCTGAGAGTATTGAAAGCCTGATGTCCTAAGGCTATCAGTTAGGAAGACTTGCAAGTAGATCAATCAATTGTCTGATTTATGTCTCCAATGATCAGAAGAGGTTACTTTGTTAGGGAGTATAAAGACTCATTTTATTGACTTAAATGTTAACCTTATCCCAAATACTCTCATGGGCACCTAAACATCTTGTGCCCTATAGCCTAGTCAAGCTGAAGCATATAGTTAACCATTACACAGACCTCTGTAGGGACAGGGGATAATTCAGTCAGACCCTAAAGTCTCAAGCCATGCCATGGTTACCCTTGGTAAGACAGGAAGCCCGATATCTTCACTCTCTGGTTCCTTACGGAGGTTTACTCCCCTCTCCCCCTTTACTGATCTATGGGTGAATACTTTTCAAGTGTACACCATGGACAAGAGAGACTGACCAAGTTCAAGGTAAGGGGCTAGCTAGCCCTGTAAAGCTTAGTAATTACACTTCCAGGGACTCTCATTTAGGTTTGATGTATTAGCTGCAGCAAAAAGAATAACACAGAGACTGAGCACTTACTTGCAAATTGAAATGTGTGGCGAGCCTGAGTAAGAGACACATTCTGCCTTCGAGGAGGAAAAGGACATCTGATTCATGGCAAGCCCTGCCAAGGTGCAGCTGGTTGAGCCAAATGGCCCCCTGCCACTTAGCCTCAAGAAACAGGGGAAGGCAGTTGCAGGTTAGGCGAAAGGATAAAAGGCTCCTTATGAAAGGGGGCTTGATTACTGCTGTGAGTTTAATTATGCTCGCTCTTCCTGAGTCCAATCAATATTTAAAGGCAAGAAAGAAGACAATTTCCTGAGATTGTGTCCTGTTTTCAAGATGGTCAAAATTAGCCCCCAGAAAGTAGTCAAAGTCAAATAGGAAAAAAAAATCAAGTTTGAAAACACGAACACAAGCAGAAGTCTGTGAAAAGATATATACAATTACAATTGTTTCTTCTAAACCTCAAGCAAGCCAAACCCTAAGTCAAGGGCCTTTAGGCAGGAGAGAAGGAGCTTTATTTGTTTAATGCAGTGTCCTGGAGCCATGACAGCTTGACAGTTCTGCCTGACTCTTTACTCACAGGTTGTTAAAAGCAAATTTTGACATCAAAAAGGATATACAAAACAACAACAACAAAACAAACAAAAACAAACAAACAAAAAAACCAAACATCCCAATATGCATGTCTAAACATGATGAGCTCAAACAGCTTGACCAGGCTTGAAATCTAAACCATTGAGTTAAAATACAAGCAAACTCATTAGGAGCCAGGACAAAGGATATCAAGTGAAGAGTTCATCCAATCACAGCAGTTAGGAAGGTGCCCATAACAAAAACAAACAAACAAACAAACAAACAAACAAAACCACCTCACTAAATGGGAGGGATATTTTGGTATGATACTTTTCACACCTGGCATCTGTGTCAGCTGACTATTCTTATCAGTTAAGTTTTATTGGCATCAGTTAAATAGACCAGGGATAACCTCTGTAGCTCCTGTTTCTGTTTAGCCGTTGGGTGTTTTTATTCACCATGGCTATCTCTTTTGTTGAGTTTTAAAATTTTGCCCGAAAATACTATCTTAGATACCATGTTTTGGGAACCTACTTAATGTTGTCACTTACCTGGTTTCATTCTATTTGCTCCAGTACTGGCCCACCCATACCCTTTCAGGATTAAAACTATTCCCAACATTGTCAGCTCAAAACACACAATAAGGAGCTCATGACGGTATTGCCATTTGCAAAGAGAATTTCACAGATTATCTACCTCAGTCTGACACAGACCTATGAATGCCATTTTTCTATTTTACACCTGAGCAACCTGAAGATAGATAACCAAGATAATAAGCAAAGGCAGAACGGATTCAGGCCTGCACTCCACCCTCCGCTGTGTGACTCAGCGGCCCATAACTACTAACGACATTAACGACATCTCAGGATTTCCTAAGCCTCTGGGCTTTTACTGGTCCTGGCTTTATCTTTCCGTACACTTGAGGAACTTATTTGCTTATTTGTTTACTAAGTCAAAATATAATGGTAGGGGCGAGCATGTGCATTCACATATGGACAGGGACATATGTGGGTATGTATGAATGTGTGGCTAAAGGCCCAACTCCAGGGTCATTTCCCATGAACTGTCTACTTTTTTTTTATTTTTGAGACAGAGTCTCTTACAGGGGTCTGAGGATTAAGATGGCTGGCCAGTGAACTCAAGGGATCCTCCTGTCTCTTTCCCTCTAGTTCTGGGACTATAAGCCCATGTCAGTATAAAGAGCTTTTCATATGGTTGCTAGGGATGGTGTTGAAGGCCTTACATTTGCCCAGCAAGAACTTTACTGACTAAGCTATCTCCCTAGCTCATGAATAGATTTAAATGCTATTGACATGTCTCTCTAAAAGTATCAAACACTGATAAATATTATGAAATACCTTGACTTTTAAATGGTAGAAAACAAGCTGATATGTATATTTTAGGCTTTTGAAGCCAGTTACCATAGAGTTGATCACCTGGAATGACCATCATTTCAGCAATGTGAGATATCTTGGAAATATAGGAAACAAAAGCCTTGAAGGAAACTGAGACTCTGAGAACTGCACAGTGATTGGCACACTGTATTTTTTTTTTTTTTGGCACACTGTATTTTGATTGGTAGATGTGCCCCTCCACATAAGCATCTTTCTAAAAGGGCTGTCTTGCTTTAGTTACAACAGCAATATTGCCTCACCAGTGGCAGGACATAATCAATACCATCACCATATCTTAACACCCTTGTCCGAATGTCCTACTGCCAGGATGATCGTGTCTCAGCAAAACCTTGCAAAATCAAAACAGTACTTCTTCTCATCCACACCCCTCCTGCACATTTTCTGCTGATTAATCTTATTCCTACCCAAACTCCTTTGCTGCAACATTGTACTATCTAGAGATCTTGCTAAAGGGATGCTGTCTTTGGATAAGGCGTCTCAGTCCTAGCTTTACCCAGGAATGTGAGTCTCTGAACCTGGGTGGCATGAGGACCAAAGACATGGTCCTCATGTCTTACATGGTCCTCAAAACTTACAGGTTGAGCAGTGGCTCAAACTTATGGTAGAACCAACTAGATCCCCATCCCACCGAAGGAACTAGATCTAAGAAATAATCTAGACAGCGTGGTTATGTACTGAGAAATAAGCGCAAGTGGTCATCCCATGGGAAGAGGCTGTGACAAACCGAATGGGAAATAACGTTAGTCAGAAAGAAATCTGCTGAGAAGAGGGGAGTTAGAAACCACATAGGCTGTGAGAAAGGGTTAGGGTTAGGGTTTAATACCTTGTCTTCCTATTACTCTTGACCAAGCCAGTCCAATCTAAATATATATGCATGACAACAGAATTTCCTTCCGTTCAGTAAGGCAGAAGTAAAACTCTGAGGTTCTCTGTGAATGTAAAGTCCAAGGGTCCCGACTCTACTCTTCCCCAGTCTACTGTTTCTGCCAGCTTTACTATCGCCAACCTCATTCTTCCCCAGCCCTGCTCTTCCCCAACCCTATCCCTCCCCTCCCTTTCTCCTCTCCATCTCAAGCCATCTCCTCCACAACCCTACCTCTACCTTCTTTACTCCTCTGCGTTCTAACTTCTTCTCAACTCTACTGCTTCATTGTGCTTCGTCTTTTATGCTTAGCTAATGGTGCTCATCTTTATGTAGACAGTGTAACACAGGAGGTCTCCTTTGCCTTTCAATAAACATATTAAAATGGTGCTTGTCACCCCCTTTATTCCATCGGGATAAAAATAATTTTAAAATTCCACCAAAAGACCCTAATATAGAGCCTAACAAATGATTTAAATATCATAGTGTAGAACTTGGAATGGCAGAAGTTACAGCTCACTTTCTCTTTTTCTGTGGGATTCTTGTTTGTTTATGCTATTTCTTACTTTTCACTCAAATATTTACCAGGAGTTCATAGAATGGGTTTGGGGGGAAAAATCAAAGCAATCATAACTTTCATGGGCAGAGGAAAACAGCCACTGGAGAAAATGAGAGCATTTATTTTTATCCAGAAAGAGTTCAGCATGATTCAAAACATGCTGAAAAACACCACCTCATATAAAATAAATTATCCACTATGGCAATGGAGCAGTGAGGGCTCATGTCAACAAGAAACCAAAAATATCCAGGGAAAGTAAACAGTTTTGCAAATAGCAACTGATGAGTTTTATTATCCCTTATTTCTTTTTGACTGGCAGGAGAAAACAGGACAGTAATGTCTGCCCTGTTAGCTCTGGTGAGCCCTAATAGTTTCTTTGCCTCCAGCACACCATGCAAGTCAAGGAAAGATAAAATCCCCCTAACAACACACACACACACACACACACACACACACACACACACACACACACA
>NW_026592510.1:6508963-6568576 GCF_907164565.1 Psammomys obesus | reverse complement strand
ACACACACACACACACACACACACACACACACACACACACACACACATGCACACACACAAGATCATAACACACTTTAGTGATCATGCACATGAGCCTAAAGGGTAAAGTGAATTGTGAAGACTCTTTCCTGAGAAGAGGGAGCTAACCCTCTCCTGAACAAATGCATTGTCACAGTGTAGTACCACTGCAAGCAGGGGCTTTAAACAAACAAATAACAGCCCCTGATGGAGGGGTTCCATCAGGCCTGGGATAGTGGCAGGTTAGGACAGCAAGCCTTACCACTCACACAAGTCCAGAGTAAGTAGTTCAATTGGCAGCCCAGAGCCAAAGCAACAAACTCTATGATTTTTTGTTCTTAAAAAATAGAAATCTGTGTTGTAGATGGCAACATTTTGAGGCCATCCACATAATTAACTAAAAGCCAGTACCATGTGGTGTTTAGGAAAGAAAGGGTTCTTTTGTGAGTCTACCTTTAGAAGCCCTATTCAAGATGAAGACAAATCTATGTCCCTTATAACCTCTGGGATCTTGAATAACCTCTTGACCTTTCACTGCTACCATCATCCCTCTGTAGAATGGGAGTAACACCACAATCTACATCCCATGGTGTTTCCAAGGACAAAATCACAACTAAATTCCTTTTGTGCAGGACTTCTCAACAGTACCATGCTCATATGGGCAAGAGTCATTCTTGCTACATTTAACAGGTTCATTGGCTCCTATCCAGTAGATATCACTAATAGCAATATACATTTCTGTAGCCAACACAGAACAAAATTATCCAAGTTGATAGCTACTACGTTAGTTCCTGGAAGATGCTAATTTCTGAAAACCTGTCAGATCTCTTGCTCATCTCAAGACTGTAAACACCCCCATACTGACATAAAGCCAAAGGCAAGAAGAGTAGTTGGTAAGTATTACATACTTCTCCAAGGGTATTTACTTGTCTTCATTAATGCCTGTAACCTTCATTATACTAGAAAACCAAGACCAGAGTTTCTCCAAAGTTGTCATTCACGAAGAGACTGCTGAACTGGTGACACCTTGAGATCCCAAAGTTGAAATGTATACACGCATTTTTACTATCTTGAGATAAATTTCAACATTCTTTTGACATTGTATTCTCTATATCTTGAATGTGTACATCACTGTATCTAGGCAGCTTCTAGTTTTTGGTACTGTGAACCAGTCCGTGAAGCATAGGACAAACTGTAGTGTCTAGGACACTGTGAAGAACCTTTCTCAGTGATCCCAACAAGCCCTCTCAGATATAAGAATGTGGTAAGTAGTTTCCTGGAATCCCTGTCTGTTGGAATTCCCCTAGAGTGGTACACTTAGAATGTGTTCTGCATCTGTGTCTCAAATGTTGTCCTAGCAGCCAACGTGTGTGTCAAGCTTTGAAGTGGTTCATTCATCCGAATGTCTTGCCTGCAAGCATATCCACTTACCAGAAAATTTTGGTCTTGACTCAAAGCAAGGAATTAGGAAGATACACAGTTTTGCCATACTTTGAGGGTAGCAGGTGGACTGAAATTATTTAGGGACCACATAACACTTCCTTGAAGATGCTGGAACTCTAAATGCCTGACAGAATCAAAGCAACCATTTGACTCATGGCCCTCTAAACTGGTGGACAGTTGTCAGACTAGACAGCTGGCAGAAAATCCATCTAAAGTGATGAGTCTTAGTTCTAAGATTTTCTTATAGCCATATCATTTCATGTTTCATCTAATAATTACCCATTATGGGATAGGAAAACTCATTAGATACTCTAGTATTTTTAACTCTACATGCATGGTCAACAATTCATTAAGAATTCTAATGTTATCATTTCAATTTTAGAGAAGATACAGAGATGCAGAGAGAGGTTGACTCACAGCACTCAAGAGAAAGATTGAAAGTTCAAATGTAGAACTTTCTGTTTGTTCTGGAATGCTTCCTGATAGCCAACTGATCACGCCTTGGGAACCACAGTGTGATAGTGGCCATGTTAGGGCTAGGTAACAGAGATAAGGTTTAGTGCTCTGATGGTACCCTTGAAAAAAAAACAAAAGGTGATTAGCTTTGGGATGTTCCATGACCATGGGCTTCTTTTCCTAAGCATGACATGATTGCTTGTACTCTGTAAGGTAGGGTAGCAGGATAGGAAACAAAAAAGTCATCCCTCAAGGAATAACATCTTCACATAAGATCATAAGATTAAAAGGTGTCTTGTGTAATGGGAATGAACTGTAAACATTGGGCAAATTGATCATGAAGAAAGCAAAAGCAAAAAAAAAAAAAAAAAAAAACAAAAAAAAAAACAACAAATTTTCAAAAAACATGCTCTGCGTCAGGTCTTTCCTGAAATATGTTTAATCAGAACTCTTACTTCCCAACCACATCAGAGGCAGCTTACCCTGCAAAAGTCTCATAATTGGCAATTACAACTTATACCGTCTGGTCAGTACAATTATCCCGCATCCCCAGAGAACACCTTAGGCAGATAGTTTTAAAAGAAAAATATTTTGATGCTGATAATATTGTAATATGGAGCCAGTTACCACATCTCTAAAATCCTCATTAGATCTGTTTTCAGTAGCAAAGAATTCACAATTTGCCTTTACGGCAAATGGCAAATGCGTTTCAATGTTTCCTGTAGCAACCAAAACAAATGTGCTGTGGTGCGGACCTAGCCCCTTTCAACCGAGCCCTTCATGCTGCTCTTTATTAAGGGTCAGACTCAAAGAGACTGTTTTCACCATAGACTTAATTGGACTTGCATTTACCAACACCCTTTGCTGGGCAGTTTGTTTTATAAAATATATTACATGGCTAGAAAATTATCCAAGCAATTGAGAAGCATGGCAGTTAGTTAGAAGAATTTAATCAGAAAATCAGACTTTTTTTTTTCAGACATGACACTGAACATTCAAAAACACTGTTGCCCTTTCACTGAAAAGCTAGCATTTCCCTCCAGATTTCCGATTTTCATATTCATGGGGCCCTGGAAGGCTAAACTTTAACTTCAGGCTCAAGGCTGTATAAATATTTATCATGAACAGAAAATTAAAGAAGAAATCTTAGTGGGTTTAGGCATCAAAAGAGATTTGTGTGCTGTAATAAAAGAATCCTGAACTTCAATGTTGGGGATTTGTGGTAGCTCTCTCCACCTTTCCCTGCTCGATGCTTTTACTAAAGAGTCTTGAACAAGTCCCATATGCCTCTCTGGATCAGTTTCATTGCCCAAGAAGCACAAATGCTGTATTAGATGATTCTAATATTCCTTAAACCTTCGTAGTATATGATGGTAATAGAGAAAATTACAAAACAAAGGGGACTATGCACCATGAATGAAAAGAAAGTATTGCGATTCAACACACTAAGATGGAATCTATCTAAAATATGACATGAAGCAAAACTTGGTTTTAGGATTCAGTGAGTTTCAAAACTGCTCTTACACTACAAAACCAAACACTGAACACATTCAGATAAACAAAGGAGTAAGGAAAGCACATGGACCTTTCTGTCGGCCAGTTCTGACTTCAAAGCCGACAAGCTTAATTCAGATGGGAAAGAATTCGGGTTAGTAGAAAAATGGCTTCACACAAGTGCTGAAAACTAAACTAAATGAATCTTCATTATCAATAATAAAATATTTCAATAGTAGCGATCAGTTGTAGAAAACCAGTGCATTTTTGCTAGGTCAAATAGAATGAATATACATTTCTGTAGTCAACACAGAACAAAATTATCCAAGTTGATAGCTACTATGTTAGTTCCTGGAAGATGCTAATTGGAGCAGCAAACTGAAATGTCTCTCTTTGTAGAACTGAAAATATATTTGAATATGTTTAGAAGGAATGAAAAGCTGAAGGGGGTTGGTAACTACTTAAGGAAGTTTTGTTTCTTGCAGGATGCTCCTCCCTCCTCCCTCCCCCTCCCCCCCATCCCAACCAGGTAGCAATCTAGAAGTTCAATACAGGTATCAAATCCACTCACACTGTATAAGCAGACTGTAGCAACAGTATATCATTGGGTTGGTAATGAACAGGAAGTGACTATTTCTGGTGTGGTTATTTTGACAAGGGAGACTTTATCTCTGGGAAGAAGTATTACTGAGTGGAAGATTTATGGTGGGAGAGATATGACTAGGCACATAATTTGCAGGGCCCCGCATGAAGTGTAACTGCATGGGCAGGAGATTTGGTGAGTGTAGAGCCCTTCCCTAACATATACAAGCCCATAATAAGATCAGTAACAAGTATCAAGGCAGAATGAAATAAATAAAACTGAAGGTAACATAACAAAATACTTCATAGTGAGGCATGGGTAGATGTCCAGGTTCGAATCTTCAGCACCCATATAAAATGCCAGGCATGGCTGCACATGGGTGCAAAACCCCAGTAGCATGCGGCAGAGAAAACAGATCCCAAGGATTCCCTGGTAAGCCAGCCTAGCCCAAATGGCGAGCATTTGCTTCAGTGAGAAAGCCTTTCTCACAAAACAAGGCAGAAAGAGAGTAGAAAAAGATACCCGAAGTCCTCCTTTGACTTCTACCTATAGGCCAATGGCACATATACCCACACATCGACAATGCTGACTATGACAACACACAAACACATGTGTGCATGCACACAAACACAACATTTCAAGAGGGTGTGTACTATTAAAAGGAGATAAGGCTCTTCCAAACGCACGTCCTTTGGTCTCACACTCATGAATCTGACACCACAGAAAGTTTAAATTTCTGCTCAGCTGCTTATTACCACAAGAGGAGACTTTAAGCCAGTCAATTCACTGCTCCCATCTCTAGACTTTTCATCTATAAAAAAATCATTAAAGTAATAAAAGCATCGTTATGGATCCATTGCAAAATCATATTAAACAGTCCACACTGTGTGCTGCTATCATGGGGTTGAAGGTTAAATCAAGAAAAATAAAAAGCGATGGCATGACAGTTGCAAAGATGTTAACTAGGTTTTCTCACCAGCGAGAGCCCTTTTGTTTTCATAGTTCTCCTCGATTTTATTTCATTTTGTAGTTCTTCCCATAGTTCATTCATATGATTGGCTCTATGTCATGGTTTGACTGTAGAATGGCCCCTGGAGGCTCATACACTTGCACACTTGGTCTCTAGATGTTGGTGAGTTTTGGGAGGTTGTGGAATGCTCAGGGCTGTGGCTTAGCTCTGTAGATGCTACAGAAAGGGGCTGCTATGAGGAGGACCCTGGAGGTGATACCTGCTTCCGGTCCCTCTGCTTCCTGAACTGCCAGGGTGGGAGAAGATGCTGCCTCATGTTCTTGCTACCATGAATGGGGCCACTCTGGCTTACCTGCCCCGACCAGATAGACTAAATCTCCCCCAAACCATAAGGCACAATAAATCATTCTTCAACTGAGTTTCTTTAGTCGGGTGTTTTGTTACGGCATCAAGAGAGGTACTGTAAGAAGGCAAGGCTGCTGTGACAGCAGCCTTGGCTCTGACTGGATCTACAGCCCAGCAGCGGGGCTGGAAACTCGTATCCCATTCTTCAGGTCCTCAGGCCCCCACACTCACAGTGAAATACCATTGGCTCTCGTGGGAACTTGGATATATGGAAAGTTATCATACGTATGTCTCAGGGCTTCTTAGCACCTGTGTCCTTGTAAGTGGATTCATCGATACTTGTTGGGGGAGCCTTGATGAGAAGTTGTTAGAAAAACCATCTTTGTCATATTAACACAAGTCCCTGGTTTTCAAAAGTGGAAAAGTGGCTTTCTCCTATATTAAGAAGACTTTTCACCATGGGACCTGGGGGATTGAAACATCTGAATAATAAAACTGAGCGCATTCTCCTGGAAAATGGGTTCTAATTTGCTTGCAACCATACCATATAATTTTCAAAAACACAGGCCATCTACACTTCTTCTGTGTAGTACTAAATTCAACTCTTGTTATCATCCATGGCTATTCCATCGTACTCTGATTTAAAACCATTGAGAAAATTAACTCATGCCCCTTCTCTACCATCAAAGGTGAAGATTTTGGAAGTCATTAAATTCCAGGGCCGTCCCTTCCATATGCAGACACTTCTCAACGTCAGCAGTCAAAATGGTCCAAGTTATAATTATTCTTTTGCATCATGATTGTACAAAGTAATGCTGGACTAGCATAAACTATAATTAGAAGTCTGAATTTCAGTCTTTTCCTGCAGTAGTGATATACGAATGAAACTCCACAGCAACACTGGGCTCCCAGTCAGCCTTAAGATGTAACGGAGAACAACGAATGATTATTGGTCGGCTAGGTGTGTGGAGCTCATTTTTCATTAAGGCTGTCTTCAGTGAGTTCCCTGGGAGAAAACCCCACTCACAAGTCCATAAGCATCTGCATATGCACTTTCTAAAAAGAGATTGAATAGCAGAGGGACTTGATGAAGAAGGAAAGAGACTCAAGGGCTCTCCTGGCTTAGTTTGCTTGCTTGTTTTGCCGTCCAGTCCTCAACTTAGGGCGTGGCTCCTGAAAAAGCTATAAGTAGAAAAGAGGAAGGGCCTTTCTAACTTTAAACTTCCATCTCTTTTTGGTAAAAGAGATGGCTAACCGAGAGCCAGGCCGAACTTTAAGGACCAGTGTGTGAGGCCAATTCTGCAAACACTGGCTCAGATTCAGAACTTTAAAACCGAGTGGGAGTCCTACTAGTGGGGTCAGTTCCAAGGATAGCTCTACTTGCACCTGACTTCTTTTAATCTGATCCTCAGAGGCTAAGGGCCCATCCGCTTGGCACAACTCAGTCATGAAATGTGGCATTGCGTTTACATATGACACAGAACAAGATAGCCAGAACGACTGCCTACTTAACACTTTAAAACTGGGCATATGTTCCCCAGGGAAGAGGACACCAACTGGGTACCAAACACGAATGAATGCTCAGCCCTAAAAGCATGCACACAAGTAGCATTATACAGACTGAGAAGGTTGTATTTATGTGTTACGTGTTTAGGAATATACATGTACGTAACAATTAATTTAAAAAGGCATCATGAACTTGAAAGAGAGATAGGATGGATATGGAGGTGGGTTTGAGGGAAGAAAGGGAAGGAAGAAAGAATCTAAGTGTATGTATGATAGTCTCAAAAGATAAAAGAAAAAAAATAAAAACTGAATTCATGGATTTCTTTACCCTATTTCCTTTAATGTGCATGCTAATAGCCATTGTAATAGATATCATACTCTGTTGTATCTTTCATTCAATTTTTGCTATGGATTGAAAGAGTTAAATAGGAAACAAAAGATTCTGTGTGGGTGTTTTAATTTCTCAGTTATTTTCAAATATGTTGGCACCTGAAAATTGGACTTTTCTGCCAGAATAGCAAAGCTTTTTATCTGATAAGAAATAATGTACTATATTACCTAACCAAAACTATTTCATAAGGCCTTCAGGCATCATGTTAAATATGCCTGTGCTTTTAGTATAACTTGCTATATATTAATGAAATTTCCAGTAGGAAAAAAAAATCCATAAAAACCAATTCCAAGAGGCTCCTCTGAAAGGCTCCACCCAACAGGGGATCGAAATAGATGCTGAGACTCACAGGCAAATTTTGGACAGAGCACAGTGAGTCTTACAGAAGAAGGGGGAGTGGGGAGGTAGAAGGACATGGAGGGGACAGGGGCCCTACAACAAAGCTAAAAGTTTTGAGCCCAGGGGTTACTGCAGAGACTGATGCACTAACCAAGGACCATGCATGGAGAGGACCTAGACCCCCTGCTCAGATATAGCCCATAGGCAGGTCAGTCTCCATGTGGGTTCCCAAGTAAGGGTACCAGGGGCTGCCTCTGTTATGAACTCAGTTGCCTGCTCTTTGATCACTTGCCCCTGGCAATGTGGACTAGCCAGGCCACAGAGGAAGAAGATCCAGGCAATCCTGGTGAGACTTGATAAGCTAGGGGCAGGTGGCAGGGGAAGGGAACTCCCCTTTTTCAGTGGGCTAGTGGAAGTGGATGGGGGGAAGGTAGGGAGGGTGGAACTGGGAGGAGTTGAGGGAGGCGGCTACAATCAGAATATAAAATGAATAAATTGTAAAAAAAAAATAATAAAGGTTAAAAAAACCAATTCCAATGTCACAAACAAGGTTCAAGAAAAATTCAACTATTTGTGGCATTTCTTTGTTTTTCCTTCTTTTTGTTTTCATTTTTTTTCATTTTTGTCGTCACAATTGTAAACTGCACAGTACTGGTGAGATGGAGTAGTGTCGGACATATTAACTCACTGTGTTGTCATCGTCAGTGTCATTCCACAGCTGTTCCCTGTGCAATAGGGCTTATTTTAAGAATCAGTGTGTGTGTGGGGGAGTGTTCAGTAAAGCAACCATTGGCTCTAATTAATCTCTAAGGAAGGAAGTAGAAATGATAAAAAGGGTGTTAAGGAAAGAGGAAATGCCAAGAAGCATCTGACAGACTGAAGAGAGGGTGCACAGAGATTACAACCCCAAAGCATGAACAAGAGGACGGACTAGACTCTCTCAGTAAGACTTCTTTTTTTAAAATATTTTATTTATTATGTATACAATATTCTATCTGCATGTACACCTGCACACCATAAGAAGACACCAGATCTTATTATAGATGGTTGTAAGCCACTATGTGGTGGCTGGGAATTGAACTCAGGACCTCTGGAAGAACAGCCAGTGCTCTTAACTTCTGAGCCATCTCTCCAGCCCCCTCTCAGTAGGACTTTAAACATGGAATAACTTTAACACTTGAATTCAGAATATGGTCCCCTAAAACATGTACCAGCAGGACACTGCCTTTGAGAACCTCTGCAGCTGACGAGAGAATGAGGACTGAAGAATAGCCATTTTCCTTTCCTCCATTCCGACATCTGCTTTGTATCCCAGCTGTAGTCCTCTCCCTTATCTCCTCCCAGTTCCACTCACCCTCCCTCTTCTTCTCCTATGCCCTTTCCCTAGTCCCCTGATAGGGGAGGTCCTCCTCCCCCTCCATCTGATCCTAGCTTCTCAGGACTGGCTGCATTGTCTTCCTACGCTCCCTCAGGGGGAGGTGATCAAAGAGCCAGTCATGGACAGAGACAGCCCCTGTACCCCTTACTGGGGAACCAACTTGGAAACTGAGCAGCCAATGGGCTTCCTTTGAACATTGGGTCTAGGTCCTCTCCATGTATGGTCCTTAGTTGGAGTATTGGTCTTTGCGGGCCCCCTTGGGCCCAGGTATTTTGGCTCTGTTGTTCTCCTTGTGGAGTTCCTGTTGCCTCCTTTTCTAATACACCTAATTTTGGAATTACAGGTACATGCCTTCATGCCAGCACTAAGGACAAGCCTTTGCATCTAAGCTTGGCAGGCCACTATCCTTATATGCCCCAGCATGCATCCCTTTAGATGCATGCTGGTGAGACTGAGTACTTTTTAAGGTATGGTAAAGTTTAGAATTCTAGAAAATAAAAGTTTCAAGTACTTTTCATTTTTTAACCAAGTAGCCCTCACATACTAAACTGACCAAATTAAGCCTTGAAGAAAACAAGATTCTTAATTCAGAATACTCTGTGAGTTGGGCTCTGCTGCGATTTTTGATATTCCGCTGAAGTGGTTTCTTAAGCCTTCCCCTATTCTTTGAAGAAATAAGATAAAACAAAAATGAAAATATGTTCAAAGAGAATTCATTCAGTGGTTATATTGATGGCTTGATCAAACAGAATGTAGTTTTCTTTCAGGGGGTGTCTTCCCTCCTTGTTAATAATGTCCCTTATTTACAAGCCGAACTCTCTCCACCTGTACCCCACTTTCCGTCATCACCATGGGATCACAGTTACAGCAAGAAATAATCACTAAGAAGTGTAACCAATAGGTTCAAGAAAACCCAAGACTTTATAGACTTGTCATTAGCATCACTCAAACAGAGCTGCCCATCAAAGACAAGTCCATCAGTTCTGAGAAAGTTCATGGACCATTTCAAGACCACATAAGCTGCTGATTTCCAAGGTCTAAAACACATAACAGATTAGCCCCACTAAAAAGAACTGATACTCTAATGGGCCAGTGGTCTATTTCACAGTTAAGCTAGGAGCTTTGTTGTCGTGCAGGCCAGTCTATTTAGAGTGGTTAAGGCCATGTGCTCCAGAGCTACAGGATTTCCTGACTACAAATCCCACCTCCAGGCACTTTAGTCTTTGTGTAAGACACCTAACCTTTCCGTGTATGTGTATTTGTTTTCTTAACTTTAATAATAGTTACTACTTCTTGAGCTCACTGTGAAAATAAGCCCATCAATTTCTATTGCTATATACATCCCTTAAACAGTGGCTGGAACCTAGCAGAATATGATTGGACAGTTTACCGACTGACTCCTTAATTCCTCTTCCTCCTCTTCCTCATTCTACCTGATAGGACTTGGTCAAGAGGATGAACATCTTGGTTTCGTAGTTTGCAGATCTGGGAACTTAGGATGGAAATACTGCGGTGGTATTTAGTTATTTTAGTCTTCTCAGAACCTTCTTTGTCCTCCCTCAAAAGCCTCTGATGTTATTCAGAGATTTCTCTTTTTACACAGACATAGGTTTTAGAATGCTCAAACTCCAGCCACTGGTTCTGCTAGTAACGGTTATTGGTGGGTCAGTTACTGCATAGCTAACAGATCTAAGTTGAGTAGCATGAGATTTTTTTTCCCCTCAGAAAGATTTTTTTCCCCAGGAATGGTCATATGGTTGTCATTTCCTTAAGCATACTGAACAGAAGAACATATTTTCTGATTAGATCTTTCCCGAGATTGGATAAAAACAACAATCCATATAACCCAGGCCCACCCAGCAGACAGCACTTGATTGAATGAGGTCACAATGTTGACACATATGAACAGACACAGTTGGAAACAGGACTGACACACCAAAAAGCGTCAAAGAAGCCAGTGAAGAATTTCTAAGGAAGAAAACAGAAAAACGACCGAAGTGCAACTATGACTGTGTTTTAGGTATGCCTCACTCTAGCCTATGCTTTACTCCTTAATGCCAATTTTCCTCTAGAAAGAGAGGTACCTTAAAGCAATCTCAGAGTTCATGACACGAGGTAATCACCGATGTTGTATGGCAGAATTTTCATATAATGTAGTTATGGAAAATCAGGGTAAGAAGTTAGGAGTCATTCTTGTTTAGGTGATTTATAAACACAAATCTGAAATTGGGGAATTAAAATGAACTCAAGCTCAAATATTTACTACCTCCCCACATTACATGCATTTTTTTTCTTTCTAGGTTTCTGTTTAGTTCTTTATTCACGTTCATAATTAAGTATTGACAAGTCTGATTTACTAAATCTAACTAGAATTTTCCCCCCGTTGGCTCAAGGCCAAAGTTGAGAGGCAGGAAGCAAGGGAACTCAAGCCCCCAGTCTTGACTTCTGCTTTCCACAAGCCACTTTCCCACGGGGGGCCTAGTAAGTTCGTTTATCAATCAAGATTTCCCACCCCAGCTGTGAGTCATTCAGTCAGCGCACCAGAGAAGTAGTGGTGATGGTGTTTATCCCTGGGAGAGGACACTCAGCGATTTTGCTTGTTCACTCACACATCCATTTATAACTCCAAGAAAAACGTGCGAATTATGGAGCACTGAAAGAAACAAAGTTGCTTTTTTCATGATGCTCCATTTAATGGGGGTAGCGGTGGGGTAATTGCTGGTGAGATAGTAAGCCATCTCTCTGGGTGGGGGAGGGGTGGGAGAGGGGAAGGGGCGGATGACTTATTCTTAGGTCATGTTATTTGCTGTGATGTAAATATTTCCACTCTGCCTAACTTCATGATCAGCTTGCCAAACGTCTGAATATTTAGCAATAAGCCCTTATCAAGCCAGCTCAAGGAAGCCCCATTCTGGGGGAGGAATTAAATAATCAATGACTAAAATGTGCCATCAGCTGGACCAGAGTAAGCTCCATGGAGAAAAATGAGGCAAGCAGAGGGGCACTGACGTGTTGGCAGTGGATAGAGAAAGCACTCAGGTACAACCTGGAGAGGGAAGGACTCAGTGACAGGGCAGTGTCTGAACATAGGCCTGCCAGTGGAGAAAATGAGCCAGATAGTAGGAACAGCAGTGTCTCTGTAGCTCAAATAGCATATCAACCGTGGATGTCAGTGTCGGTCAAACATTTCAGCCCAGTGTGCTGTCACTTGTGCGTTTCTTCACAGGTAGTGTCTGCACATAAATGGATTAGATTTAACAGGTTGAAAATATTCAGTCTCTCTAGTTTCAGTAACATGCCCTTCTACCCATCAGCTCACACTCCAGAAATGTTAGACTGAGTCCCTGGAGTTAGGCTGAGAGCCTTCCTCTCTCTGCTGATCCCATATACCTGTCAAGTGAACAAAGGGCTATGGAATTCATTTCAGAGCTAATACAAAAAGAAAGAAACCATCCTATGTGAATCATGAATGGCTTCCAGACTTTCATTTCACCTAGACACCATGGCAATCACCACGTGTCCATGAACAGAGAGCTGGGTAAGGGATGCTGGCACAAGGGAGCTGGAAGTAACTTCAAATTAATGACTTAAATTTAATCATAATGAATTAGAAAGTTGTTCAATTTATTAATGGTAACCACAACAACTGTAGGCTCTGGAGTGTTTTGATTTTTATGCCTTAATTACTTCATCTATAAGATGGAAATATTAATGTGGTTTAGGCAAATTAATAGATAAAGATGAAATACGTCAATATTAAACTTGCATAAAATATAACTCATTAATAGAGAGCATGTGATAAATATTTGCCTTTTACTATGTTTTCTCATGTTTCTGAGTACTTATTCATGGTTATGTTTAATGGGGTACTAATAACATCTCATTATGGGTGAGAATATTGCATTGAAATTTTAAATAGATTATCCCGGGCACTCAAATCATAAATAGCGGCACCCGGACCCAAGTCCCTGTATTAGATTTATCAACATGTTGTTCCCAGCTATGTAACTTAGCTGCCAACCCCAGACTTAATGAGGAACAGCTACACGTCAGCTTTCATGGACCCCTGGGATGTGTGCATCAAGGCTGGTGGCTTTATGGGGACGTACGACAACATCCTCTTCTATTAATTACAACTTATGCACAAGAGCTCAGTGGGAATATGAAGATGGGTCACCAGAAGCCTCGAGGAGTCAGATAATGTGGGTACTGACACTACCGCTTCTGCCAGACACTAGCGGGCAAATGCTGTGAGGAAAATGTATAACTCTACCACAAAATCAATCTCTAGGCCATTTCTGATCAGTGTTGTGCATGATTCATGAAACTGGGAATACAAGACCATGGAACAAGGGCTTGAAAAACACCCAAGGATAAAAAAAAACAAGCTTATGTTAATGTTAATGGTCTAGCGTGCCCACAGCTTCAGAGCAACCATTTTCCGTCTTCAGGAAACCACAGGCAGTTTTAGAGACCTACTGGTCCCACGATTGTCCCACTTCACACTTGCAGAGCAGAAGAATGTGTTTCTTTGTCCTGAAGGCCAAATCTAAAGCAAACAGAGCATCTCTCCTAATGAGACTTCCTGGAGCCTGGCAAGCGATGCAGGTGGCTGTTCAGAGCTCTGCGGTGCCATGATGCCAGTGCAGCCTCAAATCACAGACTTCCATTAGTGGATTGTGCTGTTAAGTGTTCCTTACAGAAACTTCCTCATCTATAGGGGCTAAAGGTCTCAACCACAGTGCCAGTGGAAGCAAATCCAAATTGTCTGGAAGCCAGAAAGGAAATATAAAGAAATGAAGCGAGCAGGGTGTAAATAATAGGGAACGAGGCACTTGGAGAGTATGGTCGTCTTCAGGACCCCTGAATGAAAGCAGTTGCCACTCACTCCAGCTAATGATTGCCATAGGAAAGTAGCCATGCTTCATTGTATCTTTCAGTTTTTTCCAAGCAGAAGCCATCAGATGGAATTTTAGGTAAAACTTCAAAGCTTTTAATGTCAGAAGCTCTTAGAATATAAAATGGCCTATTGCCAGTTTAATTGATAAGGCGCTCAGTGTGCAAGTATGACGTCCCGAGTTCAATCCCTAGAACCTACATTAAAAAGCTGGGCAGTGCTGGGAAGGCATGGGTGGGAGGATCTTGGGGGCTCCCTGGCCAGCCAGACTAGCTAAATAAGTGAGCTTTAGGTTCATAGAGAGACCCTGTCTTTTAAAGCAGGATGGAAAGTGTTAGAGGGGACACCTAATCTTGACCTTTGGTAGCGCATTCCTGTGCACGTATACTTGACCTCTTACCAATGCAGCCTGTGAAGTCAATACGCAAAGTAAAGAATTGATCCATAGAAATGG
Organism: Psammomys obesus; assembly: GCF_907164565.1. NCBI lineage: Eukaryota > Metazoa > Chordata > Mammalia > Rodentia > Muridae > Psammomys > Psammomys obesus. The sequence continues at coordinate 6,554,302 of NW_026592510.1, read as the reverse complement.
CCTCTAGCAGACTCATACTCCAACCAAGGACTATGCGTGGAGATAACCTAGGATCCCTGCACAGATGTAGCCCATGGCAGTTCAGTGTCCAAGTGGGTTCCATAGTAATGGGGACAGGGACTGTCTCTGACATGAACTGATTGGCCTGCTCTTTGATCACCTCCCCCTGAGGGGGGAGCAGCCTTACCAGGCCATAGAAGATGACAATGCAGCCACTCCTGATGAGATCTGATAGACTAAGATCAGAAGGAAGGAGAGGGGGAACCTCCCCTATCAGTGGACTTGGGGAGCGGCATGCCTGAAGAAGGGGGAGGGAAGGTGGAATTAGAAGGGTAGGAGGGAGGGGTTTATGGGGGGATACAAAGTGAATAAAGTGTAACTAATAAAAGTTAAAAAAAAAAAGGAAATAGCCTCTAACAAACAGGAATAGAAGAATAGCTACACAGATCTATAGGGATATTATAGTTATTGGTGGACATGGGAGACTTCTGCTTTGAGAAAGGAGCCAGGGCTGTCTTCTGTATTTTTATTTTATTCTGCTAAATAAGATAGTACAAGCCCTAATTGTTGGTAAATGCAGAATAGCAGTGCTAAGGAAATATAGAATTACAATTCTCATTTTTGGTGTATGACTTGATTACCAAGTATTGAACCCCCCCCCCCAAAGAGTCTATACAAAGACTACTAGAACAAAGGGACATAGAAAGGCTTCCAGATACCAGATCCAGAACTCAGTTTTATATTTATTTATTAGTAACATGCAATTAGGATAGAAACTTAAAGCACTGTTTGTGAAATCTCAATATGCCTCAAAATAGAATTAAATCTGCAGGATGACAGGCAAAAGTTCTTTTCAACAACCTATCAACTTTACCACACTAGAAATAACCAGTTTCTCTCCCCCCGGACCATTGCTAATAACTCAGTCACAATTCTATTAGATTTATGCCATCGGCCACAGCAATGAAATAATAAGACATGAAATAATAAGACATGGGCTCAGCTATTCATTTATTTTCAGTATTTTTAACACTTCAAAAGTATCAACAACTGGAAATGAAGCAGGTTTTGACTTTTCTTCCTTCCATTTCTTTCACTGGCAGTGTGTATGGGTTGCCTAGGAAACAGTTCCAGCAGGGTCAGAGCTGCTGGGCTGTCTCCCTGAGCTGGGCATAGCTCTCAGCAGTAACATGTCAGCTCTCAGCTCTGGCGGAAGGGCCTTGTGCAGCTCCACGTGGCACCGGAATCATTTACTTCCAGGAACCAGTGGCTGCATGCTTTGCTGGTAGCTTTTGGCAGAGGAGGCAAGAAGAGAGGACGATGATAAAGACAACTAAGAACTAAGAAACAAAGGTTAACAAGAGTGGCCCTAAGATAAAAGGTCAAGAAATCACAGCAAACAAGATGTTTACTTAAAATTATCTTAGTAACCAAGGAAGAGGGCACCTCGGGGGTACTGCTGGCCGGCGGCTGCACCCCTGCTACTCACCAAAGAGTCTTGGAAAATAACACAGAGAGAGGAGGATTATCACCACCATGTGCCAAGAATTATGGCACTGTATATGTTTTGATCATTTTAAATTTGTTTTGCATTGAGAGATAATATAAAGTCTGAAAAAACCAAATTGCTTCCTTAAGATTACCTAATTATTCATCAATGAAGTTGGGGTTAAATCCAAAATAAAGTCTATTAGAACTCATTTCATGTGACTCGTAAAAGACATGGGTAGAGTAAAAAGGAGGCAAAGGCCACAGTACACACAAAGAAGGTGAAAATCCAAGAGTCAAGAATTAACTGGTAAGACTGAAGTGATGGTGGAGAGTAGAGGAAGTGAAAAATCAAATTAGAGGACAGATCAGCAATGGCCTTCAAGGTCAAACCAATGAGCTGGATTTTAGTCTATGAATTAATGTCTAAAATAGTAGCCCTGAAATGTAGCAATGTGGGTTGTCTGAACTGGTGTGCGCTTTGGGCACACCACGAGTGGATATCGAACAAGACAAAAACATCCCTGTAAAACATCCCATATTGAAATTTCATATTGAAACATGTGGACCTAATCTTTTGGGTACGCTGGGTTGTGTGCACTGTTAAAATTAATTGACGTGGATCGTCATTTTTAATGTTCTGAATGCCTCTGAAGATCCAAAAGTTATATTTACCGTTCACATATTTTATTTAAACTGATGTCATGTAAAGGTATCCCATGAAGTCTGAGAAACAGAATGCTTGGACTGAACCTCTTTCTGTCTCTGTCTCTTTCTTTCTATAACGAAAAAGAACCTGGAGGAAGCAAACTAACAGTGATGCCTTTCCAAAAAAAAAAAAAAAAAAAACAACAACAACAACAACAACAAAAAAAAACACACAAAACAGATTTCTGAGGGCTTACCCTCCAGAAAGAGCAGTCAAGCTGGGAGCTCCTGTGCACAATGACGGCAAAGAACAAGTACAGTAGCATCATCTCATGACTCACGCTGTTTGCCATATTATGCTTCCGACCACGCTGACCTTGGTATTTCATATGGTACTGAGAAATTACTCACCTCATCATCGAAATGACAACCAACACAACACAGCAGCCCTTCTCAGCCTGAGTGGCCTCAGCTGGCTTGTGGGAGGGTTAGGACGAGAAGAAAAAGGGTGAACAACAAACCTTCGGTTTGATTGCTCTTCAGGATATTCTCATAGTGCCTCATCATTTTAGTGTGCACAAATGTCTCCAGGGCACATGGGTATTTTCCTTTGACGTTTTTATTCTTCTAGGGCAACCTGAGAGAGTACGGCACAGATGGAACATATGGTCCAGAAATTTCCTCAAAAGACCTGACCTGGGACTCTATACTGTGAAACTGCTGAGCATTTTCAGGGGTTCGCATGAGGTGAAGTGTCGCTGGTTGGACGGATGCGGAGTAAATGGTAGCAGGGTGGGCACCCAGGAGGCCAGTACTCCAGCTACGGCTCTGGCGGGAAGAAGTTTGTGTGGACTCAGGGAGCTTCCATCTCTCCAGCACCTTAGCATCACACAAAGGCTTGCTAAGTTCACAGCTCTTGTCCTTTGTGTCTATTCTGGCACACAGCAGAGATGGGACACCTCCTGCTACACATGGGATGTCTGTATCAGCTCCACATGTTGAAGTTCAGTCTTGAATGTGAAGGTGCTAGGAGGTGGGGCCTTTAGCAGTTGATTGGGTCAGGAAGACAGGAATAGTGTCTCAGAGCATTATAAGACAGGACCCAGAGTGCCCCTCTCACCCTTCCACAATGACAGGATGGAGTGTGATAACATCATCTGGGAACTGGGCACTGAGCACTCACCAGACACTTAATCTGTTAATCTTGGATTTCCCAAACTTCAAAACTTTGAAGAGGGAAAGAGCTTATTGTTAATAAAATAGCTCACCTTCAATTTTCTTTTATTCATTTTAAAAAACACCATATAAGGTACTAGGTATCATTATGTCATTTTCAAATACTGTGTATTTTAGTAGATATCTTTTGCACATCTTCTCCCTCCAACCTGCCTGTGAGCTACCTCCCATCTTCCTCCTGCTTTTATGTTACATGTATCTTTATATCCTTTTCCACCAGCTCTGAGAACTTTTTCTTACACTCTCTTGGTCTTCTTTCTATTCTTTTAGGCTTTGCCCACATTTATACCCAATTACGTACACAGATGCATGCACTATAAGCTAGGATTTCCATAGTAGAGAAACTATGTGGTTTAATCTTCCTGAGTTTGTGTCATTTTGCTTAATGTTATATTTTCTAAATCCATCCCCCTTTTTACAAATTCCATTCTACTTTACAGCTGAATAAAACTCCATTGTGTATCTGCACCAGATTTTCATTATCTATTCATCTCTTGATGGCTATTAGGCGGAGGCCATTTCCTTGCTGTTTTGTGCAAGGCTCCGATAAACATGGGTGGACAATTGTATCTGTGACTGGATATAAGTCCTCTAGGTATAAGCCCAGGAATGGTACAGCTCCATTAGAGGGCACTTTTAATTTCAGTTTTAAAAAGAAGGTTCCAAAGTGATTTCTATGCTGTCTGCTCAGTTTCACACCTACCCGCAGTGAACTGGGGTTGCTCTCTTTTCCCATGTTTTCATAGCATTTGGTTTCCTGCTTTTATCTGATTGCAGTTGTAACTGGGGTGGGGTGGAATCTCAAATAAGTTTTAATTTTTTGATGATCAAAGATACTGAACACTTTAAAAATATTTATTGGACATTTATGTTTCTTCATTTGTAAACTATGTTTAATTCATTAGTCCATTTGTTGACGGATAGTTTTATGTTATGCACATGGATTTGTATAATTAATATTGTGAATATAGCTATATACCAAAAGAAACTTACAGATTTCCTTTTAAAAAGAACACTACTGATATTCTTCATGGAATACAAAAATACAGAAATTCAAAGCAATCCTAAGCAGAAAGAATACTGCTGGAGATATCACAATGTCTGATCTCAAACTATTCTATAGAGGTAGAGCAACAGAGACAGCAGCAATAAACGTGGATGTGCAAGCATCTCTGTGGTCAGATATGATGTGCTCTGGGGACAAGTGCAGGAATGGTACATCTCTGTTACATAGTGCTTTTAGTTTCAGTTTTTTTTAAAAAAAACTCCACAGTAATTTTCATACTGGTTGTATCAGTTTGCGTGCACACACACACACAACACACAACACACACACACACACACACACACACACAGTACACAAGGAGTTCCTCACAGGTAGACCAGTGGACCATAAGAGAAAACCCTAGCTGGGTGGTGGTGCACGCCTTTAATTGGGAGGCAGACGCTGGTGGATCTTTGTGAGTTTGAGGTCAGCCTCCTCTCAGAGTTTGAGGACAACCATGGCTACAGAGAGAAACTCTTGAAAAATCAGAGAGAGAGAGAGTCCTAAAGTACACTCATAAAGATATGGACAGCTAATTTTTAATGAAGGTATCTAAAATACATTGGATATAACAGAGCCTTTCTATAAATTATGCTGCAAAGCTGACACCCATCAGCAGAACAATGAGAGTGGACTCACACATCTTACTTGGAGCAAGTCAGTTCAACATGGATCAAAGAACTGACTTACGAACCTGAAACTACTCCAGGAAAACACTTTGAGATACAGGCATAAGCAAGAATTTTTTAAAGAGAACTCAAAGAGTATAAGAAATCATCATAATCTGCAGGCTGTCGTTTTGCTCTGATGACAGTGTCCTTTGCTTTAGAGAAGCTTTTCAGTGTCATGAGGTCCCATTTATTGATTGCTGCTCTTAGAGCCTGTGTTGTTGGTGTTCTGTTCAGGAAGTTGTCTTCTGTGCCAATGAGTTCTAGGCTCTTTCCCACTTTTTCTTCTAACAGGTTTAGTGTGTCTGGTTTTATATTGAGGTCTTTGATCCACTTAAACTTTAGTTTTGTGCAGAGTGATAAGTATGGATCTATTTGCATTTTTCTACATGTAGACATCCAGTTAGACCAGCACCATTTGTTGAAGATGCTGTCTTTTATCCATTGAATGGTTTTGGCATCTTTGTCAAAAATCAGGTGTCCATAAGTGTGTGAATTTATGTCAGGGTCCTCTATTTGATTCCATTGATCCACCAGTCTGTTTCTATGCCAGTATCATGCAGTTTTTAGTATTGTTGCTCCATAGTACAGCTTGAGATCAGGGATGGATATACCTCCTGAAGATCTTTTACAGTAGAGAATTGTTTTAGCAATTCTGGGTTTCTAGTTGTTTCATATGAAGGTGAGAATTTTTCTTTCAAAGTCACTAAAGAATTGTGTTGGTAATTTGAAGGGAATTGCATTGAATCTGTAGATAGCTTTTGGTAAAATGGCCATTTTTACTATATTAATTCTGCCAAGCCATGAGCATGGGAGATCTTTCCATCTTCTGATATCTTCTTCTAATTCTTTCTTCAGAGACTGGAAAAATTTTTCATATAAGTCTTTGACTTGCTTGGTTAGGTTCACACCAAGGTACTTTATGTCTTTTGTGGCTATTGTGAAGAGTGTTGTTTCCCTAATTTCTTTCTTGACCCTTTTGTCTTTTGTATACAGGAGTGCTACTGATTTTTTTTGAGTTAATTTTGTATCCAGCCACTTTTCTGAAGGTGTTAACCAGCTGTAGGAGTTCCTGGTAGAATTTTTGGGGTCACTCAGGTATACTATCATATCATCTGCAAATAGTGATACTTTGACTTCTACCTTTCTAGTTTGTATCCCCTTGATCTCCTTCAATTGTCTTATTGCTCTAGCCAGGAAGGACACTGTTGTCAGAACAAAATGACTGACTACAGATTGGGAAAGGATCTTCACCAACTCTATATCTGACAGAGGACTAATATCCAGTATGTATAAAGAACTCAGGAAGTTAAACAGCAACAAATCAACTAATTCAATTAAAAAATGGAGTACAGAGCGAAACAGACAATTCTCAATAGAGGAATCTCGAATGGCAGAGAAACACTTAAAGAAATGTTCAATGTCCTTAGTCATAAGGGAAATGCAAATCAAAACAACCCTAAGATTTCACCTTACACCCATCAGAATGGCTAAGATCAAAAACTCAAGTGACAACACGTGCTGGAGAGGTTGTGAAGAAAGGGGAACCCTCCTTCACTGCTGGTGGGAATGTAAACTTGTACAACCACTCTGGAAAGCAATCTGGCGCTTCCTCAAGATCCAGCTATACCACTCCTAGGCATATACCCAAAAGAGGCTCAAGTACACAATAAGGACATTTGCTCAACCATGTTTGTAGCAGCCTTATTTGTAATAGCCAGAAGCTGGAAACAGCCCAGATGCCCCTCAGTGGAGGAATGAATATAGAAATTGTGGTATATCTACACAATGGAATTTTACTCAGCAATAAAAAACAAGGAAATCATGAAATTTTCAGGTAAATGGTGGGATCTGGAAAAGATCATCCTGAGTGAGCTGTCCCAGAAGCAGAAAGACACACATGGTATATACTCACTCATATAGACATATACTGTAGGATAAACCTACTAAAATCTGTACACCTAAAGAAACTAATCAAGACACACACGGTATATACTCACTCATATAAACATACAACATAGGATAAACCCGCTAAAATCTGTACACAACAACCTAGGAACCTGCCTCAGAGGGCCTCTGAAAGCCTCTGCCCTGCAGACTATCAAAGCAGATGCTGAGCCTGATGGCCAACTGTTGGGCAGAGTGAATGGAATTTTAGGTAAGAAGTGGGAAATAGTAAGAGCTGGAGAGGACAGGAACTCCACAAGGAGAGCAACAGAACAAGAAAATATGAAAACAGGGAAATTGCAAGAGACTCATACTCCAACCAAGGACTATTCATGGAGATAACCTAGAACCCCTGCACAGATGTAGCCCATGGCAGTTCAGTATCCAAGTGGGTTACATAATAATGGGAAGAGGGACTGCCTCTGACATAATCTGATTGGCCTGCTCTTTGATCACCTCTCCCTGAGGGGGGAGCAGCCTTACCAGGCCACAGAAGATGACAATGCAGCCACTTCTGATGAGAACTGATAGACTAAGATCAGAAAGAATGAGAGGAGGACCTCCCCTATCAGTGGACTTGGGGAGTGGCATGCATGCAGAAAGGGGAGGGAGGGTGGGATTGGGAGGGGAAAAGGGAGGGGCTTGTGGGGGGATACAAAATGAATAAAGTGTAATTAATAAAAAAATGAAACTAATCAAGAGGGAGGACTCTTGCTAAGATGCTCAATCCCTATCCAGAAAGGCAAAGAGGATGGACATCAGAAGGAGAAAAGAGGGAACAAGTCAGGAGCCTGACACAGAGGATCTCTGAAAGGCTCTACCCTGCAGACTATCAATGCAGATGTTTAGACTTAAGGGCAACCTTTGGGCAGAGTGCAGGGAATTTTATGAAAAAAGTGGGAAACAGTAAGATCTGGAGAGGACAGGAACTCCACAAGGAGAGCAACAGAACCAAAAAATCTGAGCACAGGGGTCTTTCCTGAGTCTGAAACTCCAACCAATACTCCGACCATGCATGGAGATAACCTAAGATCCCTGCACAGATGTAGCCCATGGCAGTTCAGTATCCAAGTGGGTTCCATTGTAATAGGAACAGAGACTGCCTCTGACATGAGCTGATTGGCCTGCTCTTTAATTACCTCCCCCTGAGGGGGAAGCAGCATTACCAGTCCACAGAAGAAGACAATGCAGCCGCTCCTGATGAGACCTAATTGACTAGGATCAGAAGGAAGGGGAGGAAGACCTCTCCTATCAGTGGATTTGGGGAAGGGCATGCATGCAGAGGGTGGAGAAAGGGAAGGGTTGGGACAGGAGGAGGGAGGGAACCACAGGGGGGATACAGAGTGAATAAAGTGTAATTAATAAAGAATTAAAAAAAAGAAATCATCATAAGACTCAGTAAATGTTATTACAAAAAAATTTAAGACTTTCCGCACAGCAGACGACAGAGTGATGTCTGAAGGGAGAAAAATCTTTTCCAGCTATACTTCATATAGGTGTTTAATATAGAGAAGATATTTAAAAACCTGCAAGAGTTAAACATTCAAGTCCAGCTAACATTTTCTAAAGAGTATTCTCTATGTAATGTTTTGAGAGGAACATAAGGCCAAATGTGAGACAGCCAAGAGGCACAGAGACTAAAAGGGCACACTAGGCCAGTGCCCACAGTAAGACAAAAGTTTAGCTTCACCATAAACATCAGAAATTTGGAATTTATATTGATTCTATGCAGCTTAAGTCATAGAAAGTTCTTGTCTGCAAGGTCAGTAGCTATGAAAAGGTAAAAACAAAACAAAACAAAACCTATAAAATATCTTGTTCTCTTTAAGAAAAGTATAATATGTTTAAATCTAGACATAAGCCATACTTAAATCCTGCCTGGTTCTCAAAGAAAATATTAGTCTTAGAAACTTAGGAACACTGCATTTTACACAACAGTCACATTATGAAAGAGATAGTAGATAAAAATATATGGATAAAATAGGTGGGTTCTATAATGCTCCCAGAATTTGGTGTTTGGTTGATTTCTAGCAAGGAGTAAAGATTTGGAGAAGAAAACAGACATTTCTAGGGTGGGAATTAACATCAACAAAACACAATAATCAGAAGGAGGAAGAGTCCTTATCAAATGCCTTGTTCGCTACTTTCTTAGGACAGAAGGATTTAGTTGAAGTGACTTAACCAATAAGACAATTTCTTTACGAATTTTCTTTAGGAACACAAATAGTAAGACATGTAATTCCTGTTGCACAGGCTGCTTAGAGCAGCAGTGGCCCAGAGCCCAAACACCCTGCATTACAGCATTTCATTTCATCACTGACTCGGGGCTTTCTACAACGTGTGTTTTTAGCTCTGTAAACAGTGAGCCGTAGTAAAACGAGTGGAAACTGCGCCTATTAGCTGTTATTGGAATAGTGAGAGAACTGATTCAGAACCTGAAGAATAAAGAGATTTTGAAGAAAGCTCTCACACAAATGCTGAAGAAATCACTTTTCCTGGTCCCGTCTCATCTATCTAAATATATGCACCCTAAATATATCTAGTCAAGACTCATTGGGCCTTATAAGATGCATTTGAATACCTACATCTGAACAGTGGGTGTCTTCTACAAGTCTGAAGAACACCAAAGACCTCATGTTTTACTTGGAGGTCCATGTTTTGGTTTAACAGCAAATCTAAAGATAACTGTATCTGTATATTAGTATTTTATCTGCTTTAACTATTCACAGAAAGACCACACAAGGGGAAGCTTGTTGTCTCCATGAAGAAGAACCTCAACATATGGTTCCACAGCTTTAAAGTGAGTCCTGAGAAAAACGCTGTTTCATAAGGAGCAAACCAGTTATGGACCATGATTATAGAAGACTGCAGTGTCTGCTTCTAAAAGGAATTGAAAATCTACTTATAGGCAGCTGCGAACCTAGAGGGACTCCACTTCCCTTTAGAAAAACCAGAAAACTCAGATCCTCCAAAAGTGATGCTATGTTCCCAGCCAGCATAGGGATTACTTTAACAGGACTAATGGAGAAGTCATGTCAAGAGTGAAAGAAAGAAAGAGAGAAAGAAAAAAAGAAAGAAAGAAAGAAAGAAAGAAAGAAAGAGAGAGAAGAAAAAGGAAAAGAAAGACTTTAAGGTGGTGAGACAATATAAATATTGACACGTGCAAAAGAAAATTCTAAGAGTAATTATAAAGAGAATACCAAACTATCTTTCCCCTTAAGTATAAATGAGGCCACCTGCCAAGATTCAGAATTTGAGTGAGGGGCATTTTTAAACAAAGACATGGAGGGGATGTCTTTTTTTTTAGTATCTTTTACATAACAGTGTTTTGGGTTTTTGTGTATGACAGAGAAAGTAAAAAAAGCAAGCAGCAAAGCTTGGAAATATTGAGATAAGTTCACCCTTCAGAATGGACACTTGTTCATAGCTTCATACAATGGATCAACTGTGTACCTAATAGAGGCCAAACAGTAAACCTTCGAAATCCTCATTTGAATCATCTCAGAATCTGGGTTCAATGCGGATTCTCATTTATCAGCCTCTGATTAGGCTGCAAATGCAGCTTTCTAACAAGTCCAGTGCACTATTAATGTTCAGCATCCTCTTGCCATACTGTACAAGAAACAAGCAGAGACAATGAAAGTGATTGGGACAGTCATGCTGAATAAATTAAGTGATTTACTGGGTACATGCAGCAGGATTCACTCCACAAAGAGAATGCATCAGGCATCAAGAACTAGGAGCCACAAACAGTATCAGGTTGATTTTTCCCCACGTGATAATCTCTACTGACTGTTTTCTGATTATAATTTCATTTTTCTTGCATGATTTCCTGTAGAGAAAGCGGTGCAGATCGGTCACCAATCCCAGCAGGCAGGCTGCTGCTTGGAAAGAGCCCCGGCTTTGAGTAGGAGCTAATCGGAGCTATTTGGTATATTGTTGTTAATGGGCAGGGGAACAAGAGTAGGATGGAAACTAGCTATCAGCAACAGGGGTTTAATGGCAGGCCTTGCAGGAGCCAGATACTGTATTCAGTCTCTCTACGCAACAGATCAATCTTAAGAGTCGACTCTGTCACACTTGTGTTACGGACGAGCAAAAACCTCAGGCTTCAGGAGGTGTCAGGAGACTGAAAACCCATCACTGCCTGGCTCTAAGTCTATTTTAGTTTATTTTGTTTCTTTGTTTTGGCTGACACATCCTGTTTTAATTGTTACGAAGGTGGACACTTTGTAAATGGTAAGGATTTGTACTTGTTATTACAGGAAGCCTATGTATGTGTTGACATTGTTTCTTTTGTGCATTTGGGTTCCAGGAATCCAACTTCATGAGTCTTACTAACAGATAATATTGATTTATTGAATCGAAAAAGCTGAAGGCTAAACTCCTGATTGTGGTAAATCCACCCAGGGAATCAACCGGATCGCTCACTTTTAAAATCCAGCTCAGATAAACAAAACCTTCCTGATCCATGAACACCCCCAAACTTGACAGTTCTGTCTATTGGCTTTTTAGAATGCTTTTTAACTTAATCTACTAATTATATATCGTCTTGATATTTTCCTTATATGAATCTAAGTTTTTTTCCTGGCTCTTCACATCATTACCTCCAGGACAATAGTTCACTTCTGCATGCACCATAGAAAGCAAATGTGACAAAAAGTGAATTGCCATTGGCATTAAGCACACGGTTCTATGGACATGGTAAATGGCCAAGCTCACAAGTTAGTAAAGAACATTTCATGAATATTGATGCTAATGGTCTCCTACGATTTCATGTCCCTCAAGGACACTGTGTGACAAAAGCAGATATTTGAAAACTGAGAACTGGGAATGAAGATGTGGTTCCAAGCACCCGCCTGACTATGGAAGAGCCCGATGAAGGAAAACAAACAAGCTAGGTCAGTCCCAACGAGAATGAGTAGCAAGTTTTAAGTAAACCAGAATACAGAATATCCAGCTGGAAGTAAGATTCAGTATGGATGGCGTTTCCCCCCTGGCCATCTAATACAAAACGGCAGTGACTTTAATCTAATCCTCATGCGGAGAAGAAAGAGGCATGTCCTGCCAGCTCTCAGCCCAGCCCAGGAAAACAAAGGTTAATGTTTTCCTGTCCTTCTTGTAATCAGATGTAACTTTTTGGCTTGGCATTTTCTAAGAGGATTTCTTCTCAAATTTCCATTTATACAGAACACAATTATTTGATTTATTTTGATTAGTCTTTATGTGATATTCATATTCTGATACTCTAGAGAAATGTGCAACTTTCAATTAAAAGCCTCTTGCCCCTGCTAATAAAAAACCAAACCAAACCAAACCCCTTACATTGGCATTGTCAGAACGGAGGGGAGTGGCCAGAGAGCACTACACGGGGCCAACTAATGAGGGCCTTGGAATACATGCTTTGACCTTTTCTAATGTAGCACAGAGGAAGGAGAAATGCTGGGAGGGCCCACGACTCCCACTCCTATCACCTAAAAGCCCTCTCATGGTGGAACAAGAGTAGGTATCTCTGATGAGGAGCTAAATTAATATAGAGCAGGAGCAGTCGTTAGCCAACGGTGAGACAGTACCTCAGCTGAAGAGACTAAGACCAGGGCTAATTCCTGTCATTACTTGACCCCTCCACTCCATTCTACCCATCTCACCTTCTCCCTCTTGCTCCCTGTTGATGCATTTTTGTTTTCTTCCTTCTGAATAAAGTTGATTTAGTTCTATGAATAAATGACTCAGTTGATAATACAACTTTGCTTCATCAGTATCAAAGCAAATACAGATAACCCTTGGTATCCATGGGAGACTGTTTCCAGACCTCTATGGATACCAAATGGCATGGATGTTTGAGTTCTTTATATAAATGGGTACAGGGCTTTCACCATGGCATATTTATATATCTTCCTATATATTTTGAATCACACCTTAATTACTTATATTATCTAACACAATATAAATACTATGTAATTTGTTGTTACATGATATTGCTTAGAGTATAATGACAAGAGAAAAGAGCCTGTGTTTGTTCAGCCCAGAAATAATTTTGTTACAAATAAATACTTTTGATTTGTAGTGTATTGGATCCATGACTGTGGCATCCACAGATAATGGGGGAATCACTATGCAAACTCAATAGACTCCATGGGGATAGCAAGAGAGAAGAGCTGCAAAGGCAGTAAAATGTACTAGTGCAGGCAATTTGCAAGGTGGTTTTCTGATCAGCACATACTTACGAAGTTATTTAGCCATTCCGCTTTGACAGGGAGCCAGAAATATTTTTGATCAGACTTTAACTATCTTCAGAATTATGTTTCTCCTCTTGTATTTTCTTTTCCCCAAACATCTGGGAACACAGGCCTGTGCTACCACACCTGCAGTTATTGGAATTAGTTACACCTGAGCAATGAAGGCACGCCCACCTGAAAAAGTACAAGATGGGCGACAGCACACAGAGAGCACCTGCTGAGTTTTGTTGATTTGGAATGACTTAGGTCAAAATTCTTCTTTCAAAAAAACAACTTCCCTTCCCCAAACAACAACAGTGTGAAGATAGAGCTGAGTTGTGGGGTGCCTGCATGGCATATGCAAGCCTCTGTATGTATGCCCAGTACCAGGACCCCACTACGAAAGACAGGACTGATATTGGACAGTATGTAATAATTTGAATTTGAGAAGTACCTGTATAGTTATATGTCAGCTGAATTGTTAAACTGGATGACCTCAAATTATTTCAAATTCAGCAATACACACACACACACACACACACACACACCTTACCTCAAGGTTCTTGCTATAGAACCAAGATCTCTCAATAATTTAAAGAACAATAATTCAAATAACTTTCAAAATAATTCAAAATAACTGAGTTATTTTGACACAGACTATGGTTTGGGAAATGAGGTGATTCTAGGCCCAGCAGGGTTGTTTTTGATTGCTGTTGCTGCCGTGTGTATGAATGTTGTACCAGTCAGGTGACGGTTGGCCAAGAGTTAACAGAAAGCAAAGCAGTTATTTCCATGGCAAAGACCATTTCTGTATTTCTATGGCAAATAACCATGTAGCCACACCACTGAAGAAGGTTGGATAAGATAATAAAGGTGAAACCCATACAACAAAGTATGGCATGGACAAAAGCTTGGTAATACTAGCTATGTCAATGCGCCTACAAAGCAGAACAAAAATACTTGAAGACTGTCATTTTTGATACCACGTATCCCCCCAAAAGGAAAGAACCTACACACTTTCCAGTGCAACAACCCAGAATTATATTTCCTTTTTATCTCTGTGTAAGTAATATTTTTTATTTCAATTTCTCTAATTTTCCTTAAATTCAATTTACAGAAAAATAACTGAAGTTTTAGAAATCACAAATACAAAGCAATCTTGGTGATGTCTTTGTGCTCTCAGAGACTGAAAGGCCTGAAATGTGAAGCTCTTCACTTTTTATGTAAAAGACAAGATAAGATTCATTATTTTGCTAATGTTGTAAGAGCACCTTTGGATAAATGCATTTTTTGACTAGGGATTATCAGGGAAAGTACCAAAAGTCTTAGTAACAGACAATTCACTTAATTAACCCTTTAGAGCAGCTTTATGGGTTTTGTTTGTTTGTTTGTTTTTGTTTTTGTTTTAAAAACAAGTATGCTCTTCCTGGCTGTGTTTGTTTTTTTAGAGCCAGCGGTGCCAGAAGTTTAGTATTATTGTCAGGCTTCTACAGAAATCTGTTTTGTGAGTTTATCTCTTTCAGTGGGAGGTCTGCCAGTGATAAATAGTGATTTGATTTTTACATATGAAATGGACTCACCAAAAGACAGCATCTTCAACAAATGGTGCTGGTGTGACTGAATATCCACATGTAGAAAAATGCAAATAGATCCATACTTACCACCTTGCACAAAAGTAAAGTCCAAGTGGATCAGAGACCTCAACATAAAACCAGATACTCTACACTAAACCTGTTAGAAGAAAAAGTGGGGAAGAGCCTTGACCTCGGCACAGGACACAACTTCCTGAATAGAACACCAACTCCAAGATCAACAATCAATAAATGGGACCTCATGAAACCGAAAAGTTTCTGTAAAGCAAAGGACACTTTAAGTAATATTTTTGTTGGTATTGCAAAGGCATTAAAGGAGGTGTCCTTATACATCTTGTAGCTTCAATGACACATTTTCCTTAACTTCTCTTAGTTCATATTTTTACTGGGCTATGTAACCTGGTCTTCGTTGGGGTGTTCAAAGGGAAATGTGCCTGTACTTAAGTATTTTGCTAGCCAAGGCAGAAAGATTTGGTAAAAGTCAAAACTTAAATGCATGTTTATAACCTGCCTGGAAATGTGTACCTGGCTTGAAATTATGAGGACTGGGCAAGAATACCTAGATGGCTCTGTAGCTGGTTGCTAAGTAGCAACAATAATCTAGAACTTGTAGGTCAGTGATGAGAGCTATCTCTAAATATGAGCCATGATCCCTAGAGAGCCCACAGTCCTCCGGTTGCTGGTAGGAGGGGGGCAACCACGTGCTCTGTTCTCTGTCGGCAATCATATAGCACAGAAATGAGCTCTTAGACTGTTCATTTGGTTCGCCTTCTCAATAGCCTACAATATCCGCGATAACCACCTCTAGCAATAAATGAGAACCTGGCAAACGGAAAAGCAGAGATTTTTAACTTACATTCCCTGAGTTGACTGGGTTACCTAGAAGCAAAGCAAGAATTCAGGAAGAGCTCTGTATCTGGTCCGACATTCTCTTTACATCCACTGATTATATTTAAAATGACTGCTACTGAACATTTCACTGCCTGTGTTGCAGGCTGATGTATTCCTGATATATTTTGTATCTTTATTTATAGGATTGGAAAGCCCACATGCATAAGCATACTTGTGGGAGGCAATAAACACAGAAGGCAGGCTGAATCCAAACTGGGTTTCTGTTCCACAGGCCTGGGGCTGCATAATGTAACAGTGAAATCTTCTAGGCAGGTCCTCATAGCTCGGTTCTCAGCAGGAGGATTTCAATCTCCCTTAGCATCTCACAGAGCTGTGCTCCCGTGGCGCAACTTCATGAAAGGCAATTTGGAAGGTTTTCTTTGCAAGTGTCAACCATCTAATGAGCAATGAATGAATGAATGAATGAATGAATGAATGAGTAAGTGAGGCAGAGAGAAAGGAAAAACCACGCTCTTCTCAAGTAATATCTTTCCACATGATAGATGGTAGTATTTCCCTCAGAACATTCCAGCAGCTGCTAAACACCTCTCAACAACTTAAAAAAATGCTGTTGTAGGGAGCCGCAGTGTTCTTAGAGGGAAGGTTGTCCTGCATCTTGAAAATTCTACACTAGCTGACGGGACTGGAGCTGAATGCCAGTCTACATATCCACATTTTAGGACTACTTACAGAAATTATTTTTGTTCATGGGAAGTACAACTTTCCATCCCATCAGGTCTTTTTTTTTTTCTCTTTATTTTATAGCTTGTTCATCTATTCCTTTTTTCCCTTCAAATTCTAGGTAAGAGCTAAGATTACTCTAAGCAAAGAAAGCCCTGCCTAAACACTAGAATATATTCAGACATAATGGCTAAACCCCAGCATATTCTTTTGTTTGTTTGGTACCTTGTGGTCAAGGGTCGTGAACACCATTTTTTTCCAACTTCTTTGAAAGTCAAAAGAGGCTTATTTTTTTTTTCAAGTAAATCGGATTTCATCGAAGTAAATAAATTTAGATTTCCCTTACTTGACCTGTGACTGTTAATGGCCACACGTCCTTCGTGCATCCGAATAATTGGCTAAGTGAAACAGCTGGTCACCTGGCCGCCCAGTACACAGAGCCTTCTAGAACTACAATTTGCCCTCCCTCTAGAGAACAGTGTAATTTACTGTGGACTGACAAAATGCGGCTGAAGAGGAAAGCCATTAGCCCTTTTAGCTTTAAAGCTAAAATTTTCGCTTAAAAGTTTACGCTATGTAAAACTAACTAGAGCAGAATCAGACTTTGAAATAAGTTTATTTGGAGGAAAAATTAGGATTTGAATTATCACAAATACTAATTCAAAATTAATCTCTTTTATTAAAACTATCCAATTGTACTTTCATTTATCTATTTTGGGTGTTGATAGGTACACCACAGCATTCCCGTGAGGCTCAGAGGGCACCTTGCTTGCAACTAGTCTCTCCTTTGACTGCATGGGTTCCCAGGATCTAACTTGAGTCATTAGCCTTGGCAGCAAGTGTCTTTACTTATTGAGCTATCTCACTGTCCATCCCTTTAAAAATTATGGTTGTGAATACCCATTTATAAAATGTAACATACAAAATGTGCAAAGATGATTTAAAAAAATCTTTGTTGTTATCCAATATCAGGTGAAATTTTTAAACAGTACACCTGAGGATTTATAGACACTTCAACTAAATTAAACCTTGAGAACCTAAGTAATTGTCTAGTCATAAAACTTGGTAGAACTCTTGGTGAGCATGTACAAAGTACTGAGGTTTTTGTTTGTTTGTTTGTTTGTTTGTTTGTTTTTAATTCTACCCAACACTTCATCAGCAAAGAGATGACACCTCCTCATCCTGAGTCACATGCTGGCCTAAGTCATTCAGATCTAACAAAGTCTCTCCTGTCTCATAAATGTTATGCCTTTCCATAGTACTCACCAATGGTATTAAACTCCCATACTTACCCTGAGGTCCTTATTGAGTTAAACCTTCTTATTTTGATATTTGATTTATTTATTCTTTGGACAATTCCACGTATGCATATAACACACTGTGTACATACCCAACTCTCCGCCCTCTAGTGTTCCCTTTCCGTCTTCCAACACCCCCTCCCCAAACAGATCTCTCTCCTTACTAGGCTTACCCAGGGTTACCCCTTCTGAGGATGGGTGTGGAGCTACCCAACAGAGCATGGTTAACTCACCAGTGTCTACGTCACTGAAGGCAGTGGCTCCCTCTCCTTTCTGTTAGTTCTCCGGTAAGCACAGTCCTATCCAGTCAGAAAACTTCATATGCAGTACCAGCCTAGTCATATGCCCACTTCCCCTTCCTTCATGATTGCTTCCACCACATTCTCTTCAGCAAGAAGGCTACCAGTGTATACCAGCAAGGGCATCTCGGGATCCATTCCTATACACGTTACTTTTAAAGACTGCAATTTATTCTGTGATCCGTCAGTTAGCAGCGGCATCAAGCTGGCATATCACTCCACACTACATAGAGGAAAATGGCCCCACTGGATTTCTCTGAGAAGCAGTTCCTCTGACTTTCATGCTGAGCCCCGCAGCCTCAGTGCGTTTCTTTTTACCCACAGCAAAGGAGGTAAAACTGCCACTATACTAAGAAGATATGTCATAACCACTACTCATCTCAGACTCATCTTCAGTTCTGTCGTGTCCCAAATTGGATGCCAATTTGTTACCACATCTATTCTGGTGGAGATTTGATCATACATTCGCTCTTAGATAGCGAACAAATGACAGATCAAAGAGGTAATTTCCAGCCAACTGCAGTTGGATGACTCTGACTAGGTTTACTAGGCTTACTTAAAGGGATATCAAAGGGTTATTTATAATAGCATGAGAGACTAAAACACAATTACCTCTCAGAGAGTCTCACCTCAGTATCGGTGAAGACACCACGGAGGCTGTATAAACACAGGAATGTTTTCTGTTCACCTCCCATCTCCTATAGCCTGAGCACCTTCAGAGACCACATGCTGGGAGGTCAGGAGAGAATAATGGATAATATCTTGGGTAAGAATCCTATACTACCTCCTTCCACTTGAATGTTAACAACTCCAACTACTATTAGCAGAGACATAACCATATTTTTCTGCTTATTTATCTTCATGACTATGGAACCTAGCATTTTATAAATCACAACAAACATAGGTTCTATGATGGCTGATGGTCATCTCAGGCCTAGATGAAACCACTTTACTTAAACACAGGACAAGGCAAATTCCACCTCTTCCATTCAGTAATCTTCAACACCTTCAAGTGGTTCTCTTTTCTGAGCCTTTAAACCTTTGAGCCACTACTTGTTAAATGACTACTAATGCCTTTTTTCCACCTCAGTCTGTTAGCCCATAACCTTTCTGAAGCAAGGGTCATATTCTGTGTACTACTTAGTCCCAGAATAATGGTTTTCAGTTTCAGTCTTTGCCAGTATATCTATGCCAATATATCTAGCAGGACATCTGCTCTCACTACATGAGACATTAACACGCTTCGGACAATACCAATCACTTGAGAGATGTTGATGCCTATTGCTGTTATTTTCTCACCCCTAATATATTCATAGAAGTAGCTGCTTCATTTAATAAATTACGGTGAAAGTAAGGAGTGGACTTCAGAAGCTAGGTCATAAAAGGCCTAAGAAGAATCTTCTTGATCTTTGAATAAAGGCCTCCATGGAGGAACATGATTTGTCACATGAATGGGCTACGGTGCAAACAGATCCTGTTCTTAGCCAAGCAAGTGGATAACTATTTCCCCAGTCAACAACTGGCTACAAATACGTGACCCCTTTCTTCAAGAAATTCACAAATTCTTCACCCAAAGCAACAACGGGAAGTCATGAATTCTATTGCTATTTGAACTTAAGGATAATTAAAAAATAATGAATAAGGAGCATAACAGTGTCATTCTTTCAAGACACAATACCCAGAAATATCTAGTCTATTAAGTTTATTAAGCACAGCTGAAAATTCAGCATGGAAAAAAGTGCCTTTCAAGTAGCATGGGCTGTAATTTGTTTCCAAATAGTAAAGCCCACTCTAAGAGTTTAAAGACTTTCCTTTATGTAACTTTGTTCAGACACAGTGAAGGACTTGGGGCTACTATAAATCAATCGTGTGGGTCAACATTGTCCCCATTAAACCTGTAGTGAGAGAGAGCAGAGCCCTAACAATCATGAGGCATGACTGTTATCCATCTCTCACATAAACCCTATCAGTTCAAGCTTCATGTTCTCATCTGTCAATAGCTAGTGTCTGAAAGGTGAAGAAAAAGATTTTGTCTGTAAAATAACCATGGAGGATTTTAAGGTGAAAATCAATAATTGCTCTCCTAGTTGAGTGTCCATTCCCTGACACTGAGATGACAAGTAGAGGGGCTTTGCCGGAAGGTTTCACCGTCTCTTCAGTGGCTACTCCAAGTCTTCTTGTCTGAGCTATGATTGATGAGGCAGCCATGCTTCCAACGGAAGATGAGTGACCTGAAATAGAAGCTGCTGCTGTTCACTACCGTTGGAACAGTTTAAATAAATCAACAATATTCTCTGGGTTATAGACTTTGTAATGGGATTTAACCAAAGCGATTTATATCCTTTGCACAGTGTCCACAAAGGGCCTTCTTTTACCTAAATATTTATTTGGTTAGTTGCTGCACCCCCTATTTTTTTCATTCCTCATTCCCCGTGCCTACTGATGAGTGCATGTGTGTGTGTGTGTGTGTGTGTGTGTGTGAGATCTATTACATTGCTTCATGATATCACAGCGAGCAGCAGTCTGATTGAAAAATGCACAGCCTATCTAGTCCCTAGCACTTTCAGGCACCGTATTATAGCCTGGGCACTATAATTATTATGATAGCCTTCCCATAACAGCTGTACGTGAAGCATATATGATATGCTGGAGGTTCTGGGTACAATGGTGAGTAAGAATCATTTTATAGAATGTATGTACAGTCTATATACATTGAGACAAGACAAATGTAACCACGAGTCATCAACAATGATCATGTGACAGGGCAACAAACAGCACAGCCTTGGTAGAACAAAAGTCTGACAACTATCCTTTGATCTCTCTGGCCAGAGGTGTAGGCAGAAGGGTTTTCACAGGGGAGAAAGACATCTACACACGGATCTAAAGTGCAGTAAAAAGCAGTGTTAGAGATTTCTGCACAGGATCCAAGAATTGACCAGAGCTGAAGTGGGGAGGGAAATGTCAGAAATGACAGATGATGTGAGTAGCATTTGAAATACAGTTAAGCTGGCAGAAGAGGCAGAGGAAAGGAAGTGTGAAAGGAAGAAGGCATCCTGGGGTAGAGAAGAAACACACAGAAATGAAAACATAGCATCTTAGGCTGTTATCTCTGAAGAATGATTTATTCTGTTTACAAGAAGATTTCCCGGGCAGATGAGTGTGGCATTGCAGTATTTAGGTATAAAACACAAGCTGATTTTCTAAGTGGGATCTTGTAGATTTTTCTTCTGGAGCATGGACAGTACATATGATTGTTTAATTCAGGAGAGTGACATTACAAGCTGCTTTCTATAAAAAAAAAAAATTGACTCTGGTTCATCTACCTTTCCTTCCTACACTTCCATCTTCCCCTTTATGGTGATCTTTGCTACCAATACAGTAGCGAAGCTTTAAAGTAACCCTCCAGAGGCATGCAGTGTGCAGCCTCTGCTTAGCAAGTGGAATTCTATTATGGGAAGGAAAGATGTTATTGTCACTAAGAATACAGTAACCTAAATGTGCGGGTTTATTTTAGCAGGATCTGGCTATTGAAAGAAGCGTTAACATCAGTGGTTTCAGAGCGCAGGTTTCCCAACCCTTTTTATTCCCTGTAGAATGAACCTGCAGTTCTCTCACTGTGAAAACATGGGTGTTGAGAAAATGCCATTTACAATGTGGATGTCCTGGCGGCATCCATACTCATTGCTAATACTTTCTCTTTTTTTTAATTTTTATTTTTTTAATATTAGTTACAGTTTGTTAACTTTGTATCCCTGCTGTGTCCCGTTCGTTCCCTCTTTCCCTCCCAATCCTACTCTCCCTCCCTCATCTCCTCCCTGCCCCTTTCCAAGTCCACTGATAGGGGAGGACCTCCTCCCCTTTCATCTGATCCTGTTTTATCAGGTCTCTTCAGGACTGGCTGCAAAGTCCTCCTCTGTGGCCTAGCAAGGCTGCTCCTCCTTCGGGGGGTGGGGGAGGTCAAAGAGCCCTCCATTGAGTTCATGTCAGAAACAGTCCCTGTTCCCCTTATTGTGGTACCCACTTGGATAGTGAGCTACTTTCATAGGGAATATTTGCGAAGATAAAATACCCACTTACTGAAGACTAGCGATATTGCGAATCCTGGGAAATGGTTCCCTCATCTTGCATCTTTAAAAAGAAATTCAGGGTCCAGTTCCCAACTTTAACAGGGCATTGTTCTTTTAACCCATATTCTCAGGCTAGGTTACTAAGTTGGCTGTGCTGTCATTGAGTTTGTTAATTTTCTTTTTCAAAAACAAACAAACAAAAAAAGCAAGAGTATAAGCTTTTATCTGATTAATGTTTCAACATTAATTTTATATCTAGGAAAAGAAGTTTAGTGTGGTGGATGAAGGACTAATGGATATAAAGAATGTTAAGAATCTGCAGAATTATCTCGGACAATTGGCACATATTTGATTCTAGATTCTCTAGTGTAAAATTTGAAAATTCGACCTTCAGAGTACTTAAAGTATTAAAAATTAGTAGACATCAATTTGCATTTCTTGATTATCCTAAAAGAATGTAAACCAAGCTGGCACAATTCAGAAATTCTTTAATTATATATTGATTTTCCTCTGAAGTAGAAACAGTAATATGAATTATAAAAATCAGAGATGTCCTTTATTTTTAGACTTGCTGTGTACCAGGCGCTAGGCACTTTACAAGTGTACTATTTTTAAACAATCCCAGGTGGTATGGATATATACATATGTGATTAAAAAAAAAAAAACCACTAAGGCTCAGCTATTTTGTAAACCTATCCAAAGAGTTATGTGACTAATAAGTGGGTGAGTTATATCACAAATTCCCATGTCTTACTGAAGACTGTGCAGCTACTCTTATGCCGAGACATTTGCTAACTAAGATCCCTTGAGCTTTCAAATTCCAAGCCTAGAGCACCAATGGAAAGTTGCTTTATCTGTTTCTTTGATACCTGTGACCAAAACCAGCAAGTCAAAGTAGCTCATCAATAACATCACCCAACAAAGATTTAAATTTATTCAAAACAAATGATCTGTCAGCTCTCCCCTTATATAACCTGGGACTGGCTGCTCCTTTTCATTTTACAAAGACCTGGAAATAAAACCGCTTTGATCAGGTTCATGCACTGATTATTCACTATCTGAAAATGACATCTGAAAGATTAAAATTATGTAACATGCAGAATAAATTGAGGTAGCCATTCAACCAGAAACAGGGCATTAAATAGACTTATCTGAGTTAGAAAGTCTAGTGATTCCTAAGCTTGGCATACTGTACCATTTGGCTTTAATCATGGATGTCAGAAAGAATTTTCATTTCAATTAATCGATAAGAAATATAGATCAGAATGGGAGGTATTTAACATCTCTTCTAAGTGTTAAAGGTAAAACTCACCCTCCAGCTCTCATCTACACTTGCCTCATATTTCTTATAGTCAGAACTCCTTTATTATCTATGCTAATGAGTTTGAATATGTATGCCTTTAATGGCTTCCTCACTAAGTCAGTCTTTCTTGCTGAGGTTGTGAGATCTGTCTGAGGTCAAGTGAATCTAATTGCCTTGATTCATACCCCCAACTTGCTTCCACCTGAGAAAGCTGGAGCACTTGGTCCATTCCCCAGAGCTTCTGTGCCTGCACCTCTAAAAGACAGATGAGGTGAACACCTTCCAGAATGAATCAAGTCATGAACTCAGCTTATAGACAGCACAGAAGTGTCCAAGATGGATATGTGGCTGTTATTGTAGGACTCTAAGGTTCATCTCTTCCTTGTCTCCATGATATTTGTGCTCCTCTACTTGTAATTACCTGGTACCATCCTGTCATTGTCATTTCATTAGCAACAAAGCTCATTTAGAGTAGGAGTTGTGAATTAGGACTCACCTACATTACCTACCTAATTGTGTAGTTCTTTGTCAATATCTTTGACAATATCTTATTGTCAAAAGTCCTTAGAGGTATCTATCTTAAAAGTTTACAAACACACAGAATGTGAACTCATATTAAGTAGTATGAAATACTAAAAATCCCTTATTTAGAATTTGAGAAAGAATTTATGCCTTAACAAATATTATGTGCTTTTACAGTTAGGTCAGAGATAATTTAGGTGTGTGTGTGTGTGTGTGTGTGTGTGTGTGTGTGTGTGTGTGTGTCAGAGAGAGAGAGAAATAGAAAAAGAGAGAGATCTAAACAACTTCCACCTTGGCAACAGGTAGGTGAACACCTAAATCACTTGTAATAGTTCACGAATGTAGAAAACTTAATCTGTAGTTGTCCACATGAATCTGGATTAGGAGCAGAAGTGAGCAGCAGCAGATACACCAAAAGCACTTCATGGGGAGCATTTTATCCTTGAGACTGGAGAGTGCACATTGGTAAGGGGCAAGAAGACAGTGGGTAGATTACCTAGATACGAGAGTGAGTGTTGGACAGTGGACCAGGCTCTGTTAAGAAATTAACTGACATCCTATCACCACAGGGTCAAGTGTACTGTTGTCAACTGGACTGATTTACACCCTTCAAGTGCTTGGTTCTGTCCACTACCAATGAGTAGTTTATTTTTCTTCAATAACATAGAAACTGTATCTTCAAGAAAGAAAAGAGGAAAAAAAAAAAAGGATGAATGTAAGAGCTGTAAAACCCTTTCACAGATAAAGGAAATTCAAATGCTGTGACAAACGAGTCACTCTGAGAGATGGCTGCAGGGATGGCTGTAACCCTTCACCCCGAGGTTACCTACGTTGGAATAAGCTGTTGTTTGGGGAGGCTGGTTAAGCAATGAGACGAAGATCAGGTTCTCAGAGACTTCCTGAGGCTTCAGTACCAGTCAGGACAAGAGTCAGCAGAAGAGCCACCTGCTAAGGAAGACTACTGGATTAAGACAAAAAGAGACTTTTTTCTCCTGTGGGCACAGGACATGATGCGGGATTCTCTCGAGGGATCTTAAAGGTTAATGTTCCTGCAGGCAGGATTCATTCTCTAAAATGAAGGCAAGAATAAAACTCCAAGGCACTCAGGAGGTTTATGTTATGATTAGGTTATATATGCTAGGATGTGAAATAAATTACTTCATTGAAAAGTGAACTTTTATGGTGGAGGAGTATACATTTAATGTATACATTTAATGTACATTTTAAGATTCCTTGGAATCTTCAAAATACATTGTTCATTCTGATGAAATCTGTTGATCAAATTTCAAATGTTGCTTCTGTATGACTTTTTTTTTCATTTCTCATTTGATTTGTATGTTTTTATCAAGATGTGCTAAATTTAGCTGCTGGATATTTCCATTTCTTATGCTGCCGCTGCGAGTGAGAGTTCCAGGAGAACATACATAGCCAGGTAGAGAAGTTTGCAGTTTGTATCTAGAGGTGCATAAACAAGTTCAAGTGAAAACCCAAAAGAAAAGCAAAGGAGCAGCTTGAAAGCCAACGACATATGAGTGTATATTCACTAAAAATAGCATCAGATTGTTTCCCCTACTGTGGCATGTGCTGTTTAGCTGATCTTATTTTGAAGCAAGTCATTCACGAAGCCAGGTTTGCCAGAGGTATCAGATGCTTTCAAACTTGAAGGGTTTGAAATATCAGCTGTTTGTCAGGGAGAACACTGTACATAGTCAGGTGCCCCCTGACACCTTCCATCTTCCTTGGTAAGAGATACTTAACATCTTTAATTAATATGTGTGTGTGTGTGTGTGTGTGTGTGTGTGTGCATGTTCACGTGTGTTCCAATTTGCATGTAGGTGTGTGCATGAGTTTGCACCACTTCAGGTGTCCCCATGAGGAACACCACCTATACCCTTTGAGACAGGATCTTACAAGCTAGGGTCAACCGGCTGTGCAGTGAGCTCCAGAGAGGCCTCTGTTTCTGCCTGCCAACACTGGAATGGCAAGTATGCAGCACTGTGCCCAGTACTGCTCGTGGACTCTGAGGACTGGACTCAAGTCTCTGTGTCTCTCCAGCGCTGTTAGTGAGGCAACCCTGTTTTCAAACAAAGGCACTCCTCATGTAGAGGGCTAGTGTTGGCTAGTGAGGGTGGCTGTTAATGTGCTTCAGACTGGAACCCACTGGGGCAGGGGTGAGCACATACTTTAAGCTCTCTAGGGAGTAAAGAACGTTGCGCTTCTTGCAGCTAGACCTTCACAGGAAAGCATGCAGATTCTAGGGTCATCATATATCAATACGTCATCAAGATACATGAAAATCACCAGACTTGGGATGCTTATGCTGAGAGACCCAAGATAACCTGATCCTTGGCAATGTCATCTGGCTGCTGATGGTACAAAGTTTAAAGCCTATTCCATATCTAGAAAATAGGTTTGTTACTAAACAAGAAAATTTGCCATTTAGGTCTAAACTGTTCCATTCTTTCCTGGAGAAAGAAACCGCGGAAGAGAGCTACAAAATCTTTACTTTAGGGGACACCTCAAGAGTAGGGAGGAAGCTGGGTATGGTCAAGAAGAGCTATACTTTCAATACCTGTGATCTGTCTTTATTTTATAAATGGAAAGTGTCACCTACAATCAAAAGTGCTTTGGGGCTGTCAAATTCATTGAAGTTATGCTTATGTCAAAAACGCCATCCATCCTGAAAGACAGAAAAGTGAAGGCATTCTTTGTGATGTAATAGGCAATGCCAGGAGGCATAGAGCCTCCTAAATCACCCTTCCTTGGAATCTGAGAAATAAAAAAAAACCATGTCTACATGGCCCTCAAGTTAGTAATTTTGCCATAAAAAGTCATAGTAGGTAATTGCTCGATTCCATTTACATAGCTTCTCTCTCATTTCTTTGCTTAGAAGTGGGAACAATCAGAATTCCCCATGATGCTCATTACTATAAATCTTTCACTCCCGAAGATACATATTTATCTTTAAACAACATGTCTTTAAGTCTATGTTTTAAATGACTATCCTAGTTGCAAGCTGCCACTTTACAAGGCTATTTCCTTTACTTTTTATTGAAATTATTCATTTATTTATTTTTTATTTATTAAATTTTGGAGGGAATAAGGAAAGATTAGAATTATACAATGACTACCAACCAATGTCTTATAATTTAGACATCTATTGTTAGCTTCAATTTCTACCAAACAAATGTTTTAAATGATGGCCGCTGGACACATGACAGTGAGAGTAAGCTAACAGTAATACAATGACCACGTAGCACTTTGTCATACCAACAGGAATTCCATAGACCAGAGAATTAAGAGGCTTGGGGTTGTCATTTCCCATATGAATGTGATCCACCCTTGCAAATCGGCCAGAGAAGCATCAATAACTTCCCCAATGAAATCAAGGGCAATGTGAGCACTCATGGGTCACAGTCTCTCTCAGCGAGCCTGTGCAGGTCACTTGTAGAGCTTTGCTAAAGCTGTTTGCTTGTCTGCTGCTCTCACTTGCTCAGAAACTAGAGTTCCCCGACGTTCTGATATAAAGCACAAGGTCACCAGCGAACAAGCGAACAAGCAAGACTCAAGGTCTTCTCAAGCCCTCGAAGCTCTTGCCAAAGATAGGAAAGGTCACTTTGCCTACTTCATGTTGTTTGTTCCAAACGAAACACAGCCTGAGATGTTCAGTGTGGCCAAGTACAGGCCATGGTAGCCTCGAGGGTGTGCACTTAAAACTGTAAAACGGCTGCAGGAAGTTGTTTCTTAGCTCTCAACTGACCGTCCCATTGCTAACTGTTTTTCCTGTGGTTTTAGCCCAGAATTACAGTGCCTCAGGCAGTGCTCAGCCCATTCTAATCAGAAGTCTCGATTAGCAGTTACTTACATGACTGGTGAATTAAAATAGATGACTCAGTCACTGCTCAGAAAAATCTGTGAGCTGAAGGGCCGCACAGAGGAAAGAGAAAAAGTGAGTGAATAGCAACAAGAAGATTTGGAAGAACTAGATGGCTTACTCAGGAAGCAAGTTTATTTTGATGTTAGAAATACTGTACAAAGGGTCATTCAAAATAGATTTTATTGGAAACTTTGAAGATTCTCACATTACTTAGCTCTTTCAATTTTCGGTCTAGCGCAAAGGCTATATTCCACCCCAAACGACTAATGATTGTTTTTGAAGCCACTAAAAGCAACCTTGGAGAGGGAGACTAATTAGGATACCTCTTAGTCCATAACTATTAAAATAAAAAGATAAATATACATGTACACAAACATTTGCAAAAGTGCTCAATAAATTTCCATGTTTTTAATGTGCAGGAGTTCTGTAGGCCAATTAGTATGAAATGCAATTTGCACCGATTCTTCAGGGCCAAAGGGAGCACACAATTACCTTGACTTGTTAATTTAGCATTTGATGGTAAATTGCTCATATTGAGTGTTTTTTCTCCCAGTGGTAATAATACTCCCCCACAGGAACACAAACTACGCAGTGATATCACAAACCTCTTCACGGCTTCAATTTACATTACATTTTAAAGATGGTGTGTGGGGGAGACAGGGACAGCGCTACCTGTATTACTTACTGGATCCCTACAGTCACCTTGTGAAGAGATTAAGGATGGCACACTTTGCCCCCAGTTGGATATGCATTGTGTAGGTGGAGCACCCGAGGCTTGGTGAGCTTACGTTGTGCACAAATCTAATTCTTTGGTTAAGCTTTATGTGGTCCTATAATGGAGAAATGCTGAGGAGAAAGAAGTAACTTTACAATTTAAAACAAAGTCTTCACGTACATTCTCCAGGCTTTGTCCTTAGTATAAATACGTTACCATTTTTCTGAGTACCAGATTATTACATGTTGTGGCAGGACACTTAGCTACCTAGCAGGGTCCTTTACTTGGAAATACACGCTGGTAATGCAGAGAACTTCAGTTTGGCTTCATTGTTTCCTGGCTGGGGGACCAGGAGCTAGACACGATCCTGCTTTGGTCATGTCATACTATGATGCTTGGAAAGAATAGCACTCTTAAGCCAGGTGTGGTAGTGCATGCCCTTAATCTCAGCACTTGGGAGAAAGAGGAAGGTGAATCTTTGTGAGTTTGAGGTCAGCCTGGTCTACAGAGAGAGAGAGAGAGAGAGAGAGGAGAGAGAGAGAGTTCCAGGACAGCCAGGGCTGTCTTGAAAAAGAAAAAAAAAATAATCTGCATTTTTTATTTTTCAATAGATTTTTTTTTTTTGTGGAGTCTTTATATATGAAAGGCTAGGAGAAAATCACTTACTAACTGTATATTTTATAAGCAGCATTATCGTTTTAAGCAGGCATACAGGTAATACTATATCTACCAAATTAAAGTATTATATATTACTAGATATGTATAAAAGGGGAAAAATTGTGTCAAATGCTATCACCATGTTTTTGACAGCTTTTTTTCACTGGGGACTGGCATCGTACACAGTTAAGTGAACGAAACTCCAGGATGCCTGCTGCTCTGAGACCCATTCTGACGCAAATAACCACACGAGATAGATACACAGATGCTAGGCTAGTGGAGACCCTCTGACCCATCCCTCAGAATCTGAGCTGGAGATACCGAAGAGAAAAGCTACAGGAGAAAGGACACCGTAAGGGGCTCATTGTGCTCAAAGGGATTCTGTTGTTTAAAGCAGCCATGAGGTAAGTAAGATATGTGCAGGCTCATGCTGCTGTGAAGGTGGGGTAAAAATCCAATAAAGTAATTCAGCGCACTTGACGCTCCACTGTCTTTTAGCTTCTGTCTTCACTTGCGCTTTGGTCCTTTCTACTGCATTCTCAGGCAGTGAACGCAGGTTCGCATTTTCCTTCCTTTTAAATTTCCGAATTTCTGACGACTACAGCTTTGTTAACGTTTAATCCAAGAATTCAGTGTTACTGCAAGACAAAAGACACTGAATAACAGATGCGTATCCATAGGATAAACCCTTGTTTTCTGTTGTTCTTCATGTTTCAGACACAGCACAGTCACATTTCTGGGGAAGAGGCAGCAAGGGCAGTCACTAGTGTATTAGGACTCACACAGCCATTCTGGTTTCTTGGCTTTATTCCCTGTTGTAGTGTTTGAGATACTTGTTAACTGCATAATAGAAATTAACTGTAATTTTGCTGACTGTAGATTACAGAAAGTGGTAGGAACAAAAATACGATTGTATCTGATAGACTAGGAGTTAAATAGAGGTGAAGTGCCAGCCATATATGATGACTCAGGACTCTGACACCAATTTAGGAATTCTTAGAGAAATTTTCAATTGGGGAAAAAAAAAGTTCCCGATTCGGACTCTCATTTTAAGACAGTTTGCTTTTCCAATTTTTAGCTCCCCATTCTGAAAAAGTTTGATACCATCGTGTCCTTTCTGTGATACTTCTCTGTCTAAAAGGTGAAAAGAATCAAGCCATCTCTTTTAATCCTTTAAAACCTCTCTCAGTAGAATTGGGTTTTCTAATCCGAAAATGATAATCCCTGGTCAGGTAGGTTAGACACAACCACCTCCTGTCATGCACGCTCATAAAGCTCCTCCCTCACATCTACTGCTCATCCTACAAAGAGCTACTGGGAGGCTTCATCTTACCCAGGACAAGACAGTTGACTGTGCATCCAGATTATGAGGGTACTGAAAGCCTCATCCCAGGTTGCCCTCAGTCTTACTGCTGATACTGCACCCTCTGCCCTTGGCAGTTACTTTACTCCTTACCAACTGTAAAGCGTTCCCTGTGGAATACCGAGTACCTGGAGAGAAATTTAGCACCTTAAATCCCTTGTAGCTACCACGGTAGGAAATGAGCTGGAGACACTCTTCACACCGTGAGCTTTTAGAGCAGGTATTTTAAATTCCCAGCTGTGACAACTGTCTAGGGGTGGGAAGACATGTGGGAATCTCTGCGGTGTCAGACACAGCAGGGGACCACATCGAGGTCAGGAGAAAAGGGGAGTTGAAGAAACGAGCTTCACTGCTGTCTGCTTTTCCTCTGTCACACATGATCTTTGTCTATCGCAGGATGTTAATTTTCCGCTGAATTTTACAAATCTTGATCTCAAAAACCAAAATCGAAACAAAAAACCTCCTCTTACCTTTTCTAAGATAATTAAATGAAGAGGGATATGCAAGAAAATCATTCATTGAAATGTGCCTTTTATTAATTAATTGATATTATCCATAAAAATATCTAGTGCCCCCCCACATATTTCTAACTCCCCACCTTTAATTAACCTCAAGGCAAGTTAAACCTAAGAAAATACACTTGAGGTTATGCACTATGACCATCAAATATGGATACTTTACAAAAATCTGCTCAGTTTTTTTTCCTAGTGCATGACACAGAGGTTCTGCATGAATGGATATTCTGAATTAGTTAATGGAAAGGGTCCTGGGGTAATTTTATTTCTCAATAAGCTGCACAGGGGTCTATGCAAGATACAGAGTAAATTACAGGTTACATTGGTATCCAACCTCAGTATAGATACAGTGACCTTTAATCCACCCACCTCCTCATATTATCTCATTCACCACTTTTCAGGCATGTATTTTTAATGTGACTTTAGACCTCTGTGCTTTTCTATTGACTTTTAAAAAGGAAAATAACCCTCCAGCTATTTTCCCAGGCCTCTCGATGCACAAAGTCAGGTATTCTCTGAAATCAGACAGCTTTAACAAAATGATGGGGAGTGCATTGCTTTGGCTCAAAAGTGATTTGTTGTAGTAATTTCTTCTACTTGTAGAGCATTGTGCCTGACACATGACCCGAAAGTGACTTTGTAATTCAGATCCAATGTTTTTTTTTTTATTTTTATTTTTCAGTCTCTGCATACTCATGTATGTTTACCATACCTTGTAGCAGCAGGTGTTTTGAAATATAATAAACATTTGGATATCTGTAGTCACACAAAGAACAAATTAAAATACGGTCTTTTCATAGATTAAACAGAGAGGGGGAAATTACTTTAAGAAATGAAATGGTTATAGCTGAGTCTGGCAGAGCCATTGCTTTGATTATCTTTTAAATGCAACAAATCACATATTCGTGAGGGGCAAGCATGTAACAACAGCAGTTTAAGTCACCCATGGAGAATTTTGGAAAGTCCCCGGGGTTCTCTGCCATACAGTTCTTGGAATACAAAAAAGTCTTTAACCTGCCATAACAAAATGGAGGTTAATGCTATGAAAGTGGTCTCAACCAACAGGACTTGTTTAAAAAGCCGAAGGATAATTTCCCTAAGAGCGATTCTTCCGTAAAACGGTTACAAAGCCAGGCTATCCTGGAAGCAGCTTTCAGTCCGCTGGAAAAATTAATAAATACAGCATTTCCACATAGTGCTGATGGAAGGAGAAAGTGTCAGATAAAAGCCTGGAAGAGTAATAAAGCCCCACTCGGTAATACTGCTAGAAATATATCCTTGTGAAATTATCACCAATAGACATTGATTAGTTAAAATATTATCCAGAATTCCGAAAACGGCAAAAGAAATGGAAAAAAAAAATCCAGCGATCAGTGGTATGACACTGTGAAAAGCCACAATGTTTCCTTACATGGAATTTCATGTGGACTTTAGAACAGTGACCCCAAGGTCTGCTTAGTTACGCTGGGGGGATGTTAGTGTTACTCTTCTGGTAAGAAATCAGATCTACAACAGCATATGCCATATTACATGCATATACCAAATTATGCATTACATGTGTACGCCATATTACATGCAAGTGAGTACGCACACATAGAAAAAGACTAGAAGACTCTACATACACCAACTATCAATAGAGATCGTGGAGAGGCAGGGAGGCATGATAATACATTTATTTAATTCTTTTCTTGCCCAAATTAGGGATTATTTTAAAACATTCATGTCTCTGTCCCAAAGCCATGTCAGACTTTATCTGAGCATTCATAAGAGGTTCTCAAAAACGAATACTCCCCGAGACCTTACATAGGGAGATACACTCTTTCAAAGAAATTATATTTTAAATGTTAAGGATTGTGCAAGTATTATATAGAAAAAAGAGCTTAAAATTAAACTGTGACAAAATTTAAGACTCCCTAAGGGCACTCCATTTCCCTAATTTATGAGCAGTTACCTGTGCCAGTGAGATAGCAATATTCAATCCAGGGCTTTCAAACCCTGGCCAATTATGAGGCAGCTCATTTCTCAAGGCAGTCATACTTCATCCTGACACTCCTCAGTTACTCTCTAGGACAAAGGCGACATTACTCTACATATCCTTTGTGGCCGGTCTGTGAAGATCATTTTACAAAAGAGGTAGAAACTAACTTCTGGACTCAATTAACATTTCAAGGCTAGGTCTTTTTCTGACTATAATTTCTAACCGAATCATAACATCATTGCTCAGGCATTCCCCAAGCTCCCGTTTTGTCCGAGAGAGTGGTGCTGGGTACATGCTAAGAATAACCTCTTGAAAATCAGGCAACCAGAAGTTTCCACAGGCCATGTACATGCGTGGTAGTTAGTTCTGTGTGCAAGGATTTCATTCTGCAGGAATATCCAATGAAGATTTGGGTACTGCTTTCACAGCTATGTGATTCATGTCCTCAAAGGGTGGCTAACTTACAAGTGATTTTTCCAATTCCTTTCTCCTACCAGATCTAAATATCCATTCTGCCTTGCTTTCCACTAAAATGTAATTGTTTGGCCAGTATCTGCTGACCTAGGTCATAAAGTTCATACTCACTAGCATCTCCAACACTCTGCTCAATGCTCTACCCTACCAACTTGTCTTCTGCCCCCAAATGGCCACCATGCTTTAGAATATTGAGAGTAAGGAGAATCTCTGTCAGAGACGTGACAAAGAATTCTTCCATAGAGGGTATAAATAAGATGCAAGAAAAAAAAAAGCCCTGCTTATCTAAGGAGCTAAGAGGATTTAGCAACTTACTGTGCTTCTGCCTCTTCCCTTGCACATCACGGTTTCTACTTTTGCCAGGATTTGTGAGAATTTTTAATCAACAATTTTTATTTTGAGACAGTGTCTCTCTGTGTAGTCCTGGTTGTCCTAGAACTGGCTATGTAGACCACACTGGCCTTGAACTGACAGAGAGCCTCCTGCCTCTGCCTTCTGGGTGCTGGAACTAAAGGTGTGCACACCCACCATGTCTGGCACAAACAACTTTTTATTTCAGTCACTTTGTAATTTTTCTCTGACTGAAATTTGGTATTTCAGCATTCCTCCCTACTCTTTATTTCAAATATATCTTGGCTTTAAATGAGACTAAATATGATAAATCCAACCATCATTTATAATGTGATTTCTGTGGGAAGATGTCTTTTGAGTTACATGTAATTGACTCCTGCAAATGAACTCTTAGAACCTCCACATTCATAAACAGACGCCTGCAGCCTTGAGTTTTCTAACTAGCCACGGTTCTCAGCCTATGCTAACTACTCCATTAGCTTGGTTGAGTAACATGAAATTAAAAAAGGAATTTATATGCTCCTTTAAAACAAGGAAGCAGCTCTGTAACTCTAGAGAAGCCTGTTCTCCAGTTTGTCATTCTGGCTTTTGTGAGCATCAGAGCAAATTCCAACTTATTCTAAAACATATCCAGAAAGTCCGCTCCAAGTTTCCAACCTATTTCAGAAGATTAAAGGGAAGAAATGGACCTGAACTGAATGTGATATCCATGGCTAATGGTGGGTTCTCTGTGGACTAAGATTGCCAGGGGGAAGGTGGGTGAGGACTTGTTGCAGTTGGCACTCATGCTTGGCCAGAGGCTTGGTGGGAGGAAAGGAAGGAAAGAAGAGAGGTGACATGCTACAGTCCCAGTATAAAAGGCAAGGGACAGTGTTTTCCTTTTTCTTGCTCCTTCATCTCTCCCCTCACCCTTGCTGTGTGTGTGTGTGTGTGTGTGTGTGTGTGTGTGTGTGTGCGCGCGCGCGCAAGTCAGCATGCCTACACCACAGGTTAATGATGGTTTTCTTCCTCAGCCTTTCTCGACATTGTGCTTCAGGAAGGGTCTCTCCCTGAACCTGGTGCTCACTGACTGACTAGGCTGACTAGTCAGAGACCTGCCTGTCTCTGATGCCTCCGCACCTCAGCACGGGCTGAGTGCGCCGCCACATCCAGTTTTTACATGGGTGCCTGAGACAGAACCCAGGCCTTAAAGCTCGCAAGGCAAGCACTCACTCAGCCATCTCCCATCTCTGTGGCGCTTCCTACAGAATTTTATCCTGTACTTCTTTTATGTGCCTTTCCACTTTCTCTTCCTACCTTTTCTCTTTTCCTCCCTCTCCTTTGTCTTCCCACCTTCCCTCTCATCCATCACTTAGTCCATGTCTCATCTCTCAGTGCTCTGTCCATCCGTCAAAGACCCTGCTCTTCTGCCTTGTATCCAGTCTAGATGTGGTTACATCAGGTATCCATCACCGCTGGTTCGGGATGAGGACACACGAGCAGAGCATCACCACGGCTGCTGGAAAGCACTGCTGTCGTGACAGCAACAAGCAGATCTCGGCCCAGCTTCCCAGAACTGCTTTTCCTGGACCATGCAGTTACATATGGCTTCCATCCCTTCCCTTGATGTCCCTAAAACCACTGCTGGAACTTCTTAAAAGCATATGTATTCCTTGACTCCTTCAACAAATCCCTAGCCCCAAAGCCACTGGAGTCCAGTTTTAACCAGCTTGTTGTTCCCTCATAGTGACATGCCCATCAGCCTAGACTCTGCAGTCATTTTTACCTGTCTGCTAGATTTTCCACCTCACATACCTAGATCATATTCTGGTATAAATGCTCCAAACCAAAGGATCAGTTCCAAGAGACACTTAGAGTTATCTTTCCATTTGTGTACCAGGGGATCCACAACTGTTTATGAAAACGATTTCATTTTAATTTCTAAAGAGAATAGCATAGCACAGTGTTTTCATTTTGATAAGGTTTTTTTCCAAAGCTATAGTGGTGAGGTCTCTGTTTATGTCATTAGGATTTAGTAATGGGTTCATTACCTTACTTTAGGTTACTGTTTATGTTATCATGATGTAGCAATACATCCACTAACTTACGTCCCGTCATGGAAATTTCAAAATAAAATGCTTTAGAATACTCAAAACAAACAAAAAAAAATTCTCACTTCCCTTAGCTTTTTGGTATGATTTTTTGTTTTTATTTATGTGAGTTTCAATCAGCTGTATTTGGCAGATAGCAGAATTGCTAAGATTTTATTGTATTCACTGAACAGTCAGGAAAGGCGCAAATGATATGCGAATAGAGTCAAATTTCTGGGGTGAGAAGCAGATATATGTGTTGGGTGTGTGTGTGTGTGTGTGTGTGTGTGTGTGTGTGTGTGTTCACATGTGTCTGAGTGCATATGTGCATTGATACGTGTGCACACAAATACACATGCTTGTGTAGACCAGAGGTTGGTACGATGCTTTTCACTGTCCATTTCCACTTTATTTACTGAGGTAAGTTCTCTTGTGAGCCCGAGGCTCACCAGTTCGACTCTTTTAGCCAGCTAGCTAGGTCTAGAGAGCTCATG
Source organism: Psammomys obesus (assembly GCF_907164565.1). Taxonomy (NCBI): domain Eukaryota; kingdom Metazoa; phylum Chordata; class Mammalia; order Rodentia; family Muridae; genus Psammomys; species Psammomys obesus. The sequence continues at coordinate 6,517,906 of NW_026592510.1, read as the reverse complement.
TCTCCAACTCCCAAGTATTGGCATTACCTACGGGCTATTGCTCTCACCAGGCTTTTTATGTGCGTGCTGGGGATCTGAACTCTGGTCCTCATGCTTGCATAGCAAGCACTTTATCCACTGAGCCATCTCACCAGCGCCCTAAGTTGTCTTAAACGACAGAAATACTACGATTTGCCCCCACCAAGGCAACTGTTATGGTAGAGGTAGAAGTAAAAGAAACTCTACTCTCTTGACAGTGGCATCTAATTTTATTCTGGTTTCGCTCCAAGACAAATCTAGGAACAGTTCAAATTACCCTCCTGCCTCCATACGTGGACAGAAGCATTTAGCCATTTCACACACTCAGATAGCAAGATGGTGAGAAGTTTCCTGCCTAAGTGAGGCTCACAACTGTCATCATTGACATCATCACGCGAGGACTTCCTGCAAATACAGTCCAGGTTTTATGAGCGTGGCACACAGGAGGGAGGACCGCAGATGAGTACATGAAATCGGTGACTCTGGAGCCTGCGAAAGCCTGAGCACCTGTGTCCTGTTTGCTCCTTGTCCTTGCTTTCTGCCTCTCTGCAGTGCCTCAGGGTCACCCCAGGGTCTCTGAGGGTAACCATTTTTAATTTCCATCACAGATTGGATCCTCTTGTTTTTATTCTTTTTTTTTTCCCTGCAGAGATCATGAGGATAATTTACTGTTCTGCAGTGGTTCTCACAGTTACTAAATGGAAGTTTGAAAAGTTTATGCGCTTCGCTTCTATTAATAACAACAGAAATTATTTAGTGTTCTAAATTGAGTTAAAATAACTCTTTTGGATAAACAGAGCTATTTAAAATTCAACCAGGGAATGTGACTAAGAGCGTTGAGGGAAGCATTTCAATACAGATATCGAAAAGTCACATTAAAAACTTTAACAGCCTGAATGAATATCAAAACATTTTGGCAATATTTTAGAAACATTTAGAAATTCATTTTTATCATTAGATCCCTTGGTCCAGGAAACTTTCTTTTATACAAATGGAAAGATATAACAAAATAAATTCTATAAAGATGGCAAACACAATAAAAAGCTGAATGGCCATAGACAATAAGGAACTAAAACTGTGGGCCTGGATGCAGGCCTCAGAATTTGGGGGAGATTAGGAATGCTGTCCTTTGGGGGGTGCATAGATGGCGTGGCGATTAGGACAAGCTGCCCTGCCATCGTGAAGACCGGGGTTAGTATCCCGGCACACACATTACGAGCTGGTAGTCCTGCACAGGTGGTTGCCTCAGCTGGGAGGGGGGTCACAGAGGGAGACAGGAGGAATGCTACAGCTGGCTAAACTGCAAGCCTCCGGCTCAGGGTCCCCGCCTCGGGGGACTTGGCAGAGAGTAGAAGGGGATATCACTCCATGCTCTCATCTGCTTCCAGCATACATGAGCATGCCTAACTGTGCACATGTATGTATACATACGGACACACATAAATAATTAAATAAATAAACCTCAAAAAACCCTTTCTTCCATATACAGGTGTGTGTGTGTGTGTGTGTGTGTGTGTGCGCAAGTGTGTACATGAGAGTGTGTGTGTGTGCCAGCATGTGTATGTGTGTGTCAGCATGTATGTGTGTGAACTGAGTATGTATGTGTGTATGAGCTTGTCTGTGTGTGCCCTTTCGCATCCATATCTTGTTTTAAAACTACACATTTTTTTTTTGTTCTTCCCTTATCAGAAAACAAGCATCCAGGCAGGGGCTATGTCTAAACTCTCACATAGCTCTTGGGTGGATGTTCCCTTTGCTTCCTTCAGGAATAGCCACTTAAATTTTCCTTTCAGGTTCCCCTTGAACTGTCTCTAATCCCACTATTATTTCTATAAAAACAGAATGATTTTTTCATACTTCCTCCCTTAACCCTTTCCCTGTCACTGCAGCAGACACGTCATAGTGGACACAGACCCATTAGCTCCACTATCCTTAATTACTAATTTCTTCTTCTTCCATCCATCCATCCATCCATCCATCCATCCATCCATCTATCCATCCATCCATCCATTCCTCCCTCCATTTCTCCCTTCATCCCTCCCTCCCTCCATCCCTGCTTCCATCCATCCAACCATCCATCCATCCATCCATCCATCCATCCATCCATCCTTCTATCCATCCATCCATCCCTCTTTTCCTCCCTTCATCCCTGCATCCATCCATCTTTCCATCCATCCATCCCTGCCTCCATCCATCCATCCATACATACATACATCCATACATCCATCCACTCACTCACTCCTTTTATTTTGAGTGTCTATCATCGGTATCCCCAGCTACACATCCAGGCTCCCAAGTGACTTACATTCTAGTACAGGAAAAAAAAATCAGTTTCAGAAGACTCCAAAAATGTAACCATGAAGACATGTGACTCAGATTTTTTACAGAAGACAAGCATCTTGCCTGGCAAAGATAACATCTACAGTGCAGTAGAGAGGCCAGCCACTGAGGCACAGTGTGGGGAGAGCTTGGCGGTAACAGGTAGACAAGGAGGTCATTTCCAGAGCTTGAGCTTTGCGAGGTAGGCGCTCTGAAACAGTGCTGACCTTTTGAGTTGGTAGCAGGGGGAGAGAGATTAACACAAGTGATTGGCTGTTCTGAAAAGTAACTCTAAACACCATCTTTTAGAAATGCGTTAGAGAGGAGAGAAATGAATCAGAGAAGGGAAACTATTTCTACTTCATCGAAGAAGAAGAAGAAGAAGAAGAAGAAGAAGAAGAAGAAGAAGAAGAAACCCAAAGGGAAAGGGAAAGGCTGGCTGGCTGTTTATAGAAACTGGTATGTTTCAAAAGTGACTGTTAAGCCACCACATGGGTAATAAATAAATTTACCCCTCAATAGCTGTTAACATTGTTTCTTTTTCTTTTTTCTTTTTTAATTTAATTTTATTAATTACACTTTATTCACTTTGTATCCCCCCATAAGCCCCTCCCTCCTCCCCTCCAGGTCCCACCCTCCCTCCCCAAGTCCACTGATAAGAGAGGTCCTCCTCTCCTTCCTTCTGATCTTAGTCTATCAGATCACAACAGGAGTGGCTGTGTTGTAACACCTTGTTTTAAGAAGGCCATCTTGTTTTTGTGCTTAACTCTAGTCCTGAACCATTAATGTGCCATTTCTAGGGTTGGTATATATCTATCTTTAGGTTCTCTATTAGAAGCAAATATTCCACAGACTCCTACAAAGTGGTCATTTTGATTGCTACTAATTTTCTTGTAACGCTTCAGAATGAGAACACTACTTTCGCAGGCGACATGATAAATAAGGGATGAACACACATTTCTGAAGGAAAGCCTGGTCATTATGATGAAATCATAAAATGCTTATATATATATATATTTAATATTCACGTACTACTTCTAAGTTGCTAGGGGGAAAGGGGCCTATTTTTCTAGACAAAACATGGCTGTGCATGTATCAGCTCAGAGCAGCTGTGGTCACCTGCACAAGATTAAGCATGACTAGCGGAGAGACCCTTGAGGCCATATCCCAGCAGTGAGCTTCCAGCAGTCAATGGCTGTTGAGGGAGACAGAGTCGCTCCTCAGGGCCATGGCCGGAGGTTGGTTGCTCATGCCCCAATGGATAGAGGCACACTATGCCTATATGGGCAGCATAATTGGACTCAGGGGGTTATTAATGATACCGAAAAAAGAAACAAGGGCAGACAGTTCACAGAAAGGGAGATGGGGAGGAAGGGATGGAGGGAAGTAATGGTAGGAATACGGTTAATATACATTGCGATAATGTATAATGTTGTCAAAGAATAAAAATATTGTTTTAAAAATGTATGCATCTAGTACTATAAAGAAGACCTCAGACATATGTTTCTGTAGTCATTAACTTAAATAATTTATTACCCCAAGATAAGGCACTGTGAAAATTCTTCTTTTAACTCACCTGAAGGCAAATGGGAGCTTGTATTTAGGACAAAAAGTGATCTGGTTTTGAGGGCAATTTATTTTACCCCAGATAACGCTCTTGTTGCCCATACCTCAACAAAACATAATGTTATGTTTTTAAGGAAAAATTTGGAACTTAACATGCATATTGAAGTATCTCTGGAGAAATTACTTGGATATTTCCTTCCCATTAATTTGATAATTGCAGGATATTAATAAAGAAAATTTTCTTCATGATTGATGGAGTCATGTCCCAGAAACCTATTTACTGTCATTTTTCATAATCTTCAGAAACGTGTCTGGAGACATTTATGGAGTCACAGGAATGTCAGCCGCAAACCCAGACCCTGTTGATGAACTAGTAACTGCATTAGCTGATGAACTGTCACTTGAAAGATGTTAAAGCAGACTTGAAAACTGAAATGGGCGTCAATAGTTGCATTTAAACTTTTTACCAGTGTTTCTCAGCTAATTTAAAGTACAAATAGTAAACTAAATTGAAACTTGATGGACCACCGCCTTACACATAAGGATTTGCATCATTTAACAGAAGCTTTTTATCATAAACCTGCTCGGCTGCCCACGCCCCGTGTCATTAGACAGCTCCGGGGCTTAATACACTGCCAATACCTAGCGACAAGGTGGGCAGCTCCCAATAAACGCCATTGGGGGGCAGCCGGCAGCTGGCAAAGGTACTGAGCACCCCGTTCACTTCAGTACTTGGTAAACAGACACTCCTTTCTTTCTTAAAGCTGAAGAAAAATAATACTGAAGCATTGTGAACCAAACATTTTGGACCCCCTGTGCAATAAGGAAAAACAATTTTCATAGTAATTATTAGGTTGGAAGCATAGATCAGTGGTAAAATGCTTGTCTACCTGGCTTTCAGCTCTAGAACATAAATAAGTTTACGAACAGATGCACAAAAGTTATTATTTTAATAGAAAATTACTAGTGTTAAGGTCTTTCCGTGCCCTCAGCATGGTAAAAGAGCATAATGTATATTATTACCACTTTGGTGGCAGATGAAGAAATTTACACTTAAGGAGATGATTCATTTATTCTAAATTAACTACCCGGTGATTATTCCTTAAGTTTTACGTATTATTATTGTGTGTCCATGAAGCATGATGTGTGGGGGGGGGGCATGTGTCCCATGACACACACAGGTCAACTTTTTGGAGTTGGTTCCCTCAACTTAGGTCACAGGCCTGCAGAGCTAGAGCCTCAACACTGAGCCATCTCACTAGGCCTGGCTGGCAAGTACTAGAGCAAAAATCTGAAGCAGTTTTACTAATTTTAGATTATATGGTAATAGGATACTTACAAAGAAGTTTCTGAACTTTCAAGTTTTAGTCCTGCTGTGTAGACTAAGACTTATAAAATAAAGGGTTAGTTTTATGGTTTTATATATAACCATAAAACTAACCCTTTATTTTTAAAGTTTTTTATTTTTATTTTATTTTATTTATATATATTTTTTATTTATATATATATACACATACAGATTATATAAATATAACAATACACATATTATGTATAATGTATGTACATATGTTGTAATTATACATACATATATTTATATATTACATACGTGTACACATATAACACACATATATGTACATATTTATATAATATATGCATATGAATAATAAGTTATATTATATATGTGTATATGAACATAGCCATAATATCCACTTCTAGAGTTTTGCATAGATGAAATAACACATAAAGTACTTCTATCAATTCTTAGTACACAGTATCTCCATAATGACAATACAAATAACTTGAAAATAAAAATAACAATATCCATTTATTGAGAATAGTGTAAGAAAAAGTTGACTGCAGTGTGCATGAATTGTACTGAGTATGTGTGTGTGTGCTCACGTGCGCGTGCGCCAGAAGACGCATGTTGAGAGTCTTCCTCTATGGCTCCCCATCTTCTTTTGAGAAAGTGCCATTGAAGAGGGAGTTTCCCAATTCAGCAAGAACAGCTGACCGGTAAGCCTCAGGCATCCTCCTGCCTCTGCCTTCCCAGATGTAGGATTGCAGGCAGCACCACTGCACCTGGCTAGTTTTGTTTGTTTGTTTGTTTGTTTGCATATAGGTCTCGGGCAGCCACATTTAGTCCTCACGTTGGTGTGGCAAGCACATTACCAACGGAAGCACTCCCCAGTCCTCTATGAGTTTTAAAAAACAAGAAGAAAATCATTTCTAAGGAAAACAAAAAATCTGTCTAATGTAGTTCAGCATTAGACAGACTAATGCTCCTGTACCCAATGTGCTTTCAAGAAATAATACTTGACCTTACCTTCAAATAATCCTCTAAATGAGTTAGTTTTTTTCTCAAAGCCTTAAATGATCCAATTCTACCAATGTGGATGACGCATATCTCGGAAAGATGTTCTTGGAGCGTGACCCCCAGAAAATTCTAGAAAGTGTGCTGTTCATAGTACAGACGTTCAGTCTGTTTGCTCTTTCCTCTGTCTGTAGTTTTGCCTTCGCAGGACTCTAAAAGGAGAGCGTACCATTGCCTCAGAGAGTAAGTTCTTGGGCTTGGAAAACGTGTGGAATCAATTTCAGGTACTGAGAGCTTTGTTTGACTTTTCATAATCTAGAGACTGGATTCATGTCAGAGTGGAGAAGGGAGTCCTTCCAGGTTTACACAAGGGCGCAGGAGTGACTGGCTGTGCTTGCTCATGCTGACTCTCTCAGGATGAGAGAGGTGTGTGTACTTTTTCTTCATCTGCACTGACTCCAAAGCTCTCTTCAGCCACAGGAAGCAGAGGTGTCTGTCACAAGTCTGGACGCTGACAGGAAGGGTCCACAGTGTCTCTTCTTTCCAGCTGATTTCATCTGTAGACACAGAAGTCCTCAACGGGGAGCTGGAGAGCAGCACACAGATAGCCCTGAACTGTCCCTTACACAGGCTCCTCTCAGCTCATCGACATTTAGAATGAGGCCAGCCGGGCTGAGGCATGACAAGAGCAAACTGTGCATTGCAAAGGATTCACAGGAAAAACAAAAAACCCAAACAGGGTGATGCAAGAATCTCGATGGCTAACACCTGCAGCCGCCCAGAGTTTATATCGCAGCACTATGATTCGATTAGGCTCCCTGGAGCCCATAATGGGCATTCATTTCCCCAACTTTATAGGTGATAATAAGTAAAGATAGTTAATGTGGGCATCCGTGTGCCAGGCCCTGCACAAGGCGTGTTTCATTCATTATCTCATTTAAGCTTCCTCTATAAAAAGTTACACTATTAACTCCTTTCATGGATGTGCCAACTGAGCCCTGGATAATTTAGGTAACTTGCTTAAGATTTCAGAGCTGAAGCCTGGTTAGGGGGAAAAGTCTACGCCATTTCCAAGAGCTTTCAGATATTAGCTTATTTCCAAGGCTTCAGATTTCACTAAACACTAAAACACTAGACAGAATGTTTTGTTTTTCAAACTCCTAAATCTCTGTGGGCTGAAAGCGTGCCGTCCTCTAGACAAAAAACACCTCTGAAGCTGTTGACCTTATCTGCTTCGCAGAGGATGCAGCCTACTCACAAACACGATGAAGCACTTGCTTCTTTTATCAAATGCAATAACTTGGGTCAAATTGTACCTACAGGCACATGGAATCCAATCACACTTGATCTACTCTTAAGTCTCTTTTGCCAGCGACTGAACCTGTTAGAAGAAAAGATTAATTCCCACATATTTAAGGATATGATATTGAGTTATAAAATGTATTTTGACTCCTTGTTCTTTATATATTTGTTTGCCAGACAGCAACCTTGTTCCTTCAGTTTGGAAAATGTGCAAGGCCATGGATGGCTGGATACTTAAATCACGTAGAAGAGGTAGTGATTAGAGACACAGGTAACACATTTTGGTAAGCAGAGCCTGAGCCCTAAAATCCCAGGTTGATGCTTGAACTCCATCTTAGCAATAAGCTTTTCCTTAAAGTGGATATTGTCTGGTAACTGAGAGTAAAGAATCCAATTTCTGTTCATCAGTTCTATTCGTCTAAAATGGCATTAAATTGACAGTGGTCCTGGAAGCAAGAAAGAAGGAAATGCAAGCAAAATCACAATCAAAAACCATGGAAAACTGAGCCTCAGCACAAAGCAGGGCAGAAATTGTTTACTAGGTTAAAAAAAAGATAGTCCTTCCTTCTAGGGATCTATGAAACAGTTAAAAATGTCATTCGAGTACATTCTTTCTCATCCATGTCAAGCTGTACATTCTCTCCCTGGAGGGATGGTGCCTGGCAGTCATTCCCATTCAGCAACTGATAAAATTGAAACAGGAATGAGTGAACTGACTTGGACCCGGTCAGTTAACAAGCTTGTAATAGCCATTCAAAGCACTCACAATCCAAGGCAAGAAAGACAGCACAAAACTGAGTGGAGCCTAAGTTATTTAGGTATTTAAGGGAAAAAAACGAAAACCCACTGGAACTTGGTAGGAAGCAATTTTGTGCTATGTATCTGATCAAAGGTATTGCAAAGTCTCGGGGTACATGCCTATGCAAAGACATGGCAAGGATCAGACTCAACTTAGCTCAAGATTCTGCATGGAGTATTACTACATAATTTAGCTGTCATGGAACTGTCTTAAAGGGGATAAAATTAAAGCAAATCAACAATGCAAAAATTGAGCCAGTAAAGCAATCAGCAGAAATGTAAGCTCAGATTCTAAGCAATTTGTCAGGAAGGCCTCTAATTTAAAACATGTCAAACTAAGCACAGAGAGGAAACTATCAAAATATTTAAGAATTTCAGCTAATTTTTCTTTATAATATCATCAGCCAAAGGAGTTCAGAGGATAGTTTTCATAACACACATTTTATCTCTTTCTCATCGGCTGCCATCTCTTCTCTTTTTGGGGATTTTTTTTCCTGATTTGTCTCTCTGTCATCCAGATCCTCAACTCTGTTAACGCCTCATGAGAATGGAACATGCTTTTACTTTATTTATCTATCTATCTATCTATCTATCTATCTATCTATCTATCTATCTATCTATCTATCTAT
>NW_026592510.1:6503845-6508953 GCF_907164565.1 Psammomys obesus | reverse complement strand
TATCTATCTATCTATCTATCTATCTATCTATCTATCTATCTATCTATTTATTTTAATTTATGGGTATTTTGCCTCAAAGAATGTCTACGCATGTATGCCTACAGTGCCCGCTGAGTCTAGAAGAGGGCGTCTCTTTCCCCGGAACTAGAAGGCTGTGAGTCATTGATGCAGTGGTGGGAACTGAACCCGGACCTTCTGCAAGAGCAGTGAGTGCTCTTAACCACTGAGCCAGCCATCTCTTTATGCCCTCACCCTGCTTTTCTTTGACCCCCTTCCACACCTCTGTATCTTTGCCACACACCAATTTCAAGTTTTAGTTTGTCTTAAGAATCTTTAAAAATATCTAAACTGAAAAACGAACAAAAACAAACAAACAAACAAACCTTCGATACAATGATTGGATATTATCAATGGGGTCCTACCGGAAGTTGAAATCATGTGCTACTTGTTGTTACTGTGTCAGCCTAAAAAGCAACAAGTTTCCCTTTGGGCCATTTCATACACATACTTCATTTTGGTTATTTCTTCTGTCCCCTGCCCCAGCTGTTTCCCTTTCCCTGACCTACCTTTGCATCCTCATTATTCCTTCTGTTTGGTTCCATTGTCTTAACCCCCTCCTCTTGTTTTTCAGCCTTAGGAGAGCCTCTCCAGTTTCCTGGCCTATATCAACATTTATTAGGTGCTCATGAACTTATTTGAGGGAGCACATCACATATCCAAGTATCAGAGGGAGCACAGGGTATTCAACTTTGTGAGACCAGCTTACCTCTGTGCATAAAATTTTGCAAGCTTTCTCTCATTTGATAACCTATTAAAGTAAACATATGTTAAGAAGAAAATGGCAGGTACAAAGTCCCGTGGCAGAAAGAAGGCCTGCTCGTTTCGAGGGTCTGGAAGAGGCATCCTTAGAGGAAGAGAGTTATGTCAACCTTAGGAAAAACCCTAAAGAGTTCAGAACATATTGTGCAAGGGGGGAGGAGGTCTAAGTAGCCTATTACGAAAAATGGTAGTGCAGAAGAAGCATGCCGAAAGGGGATGGCGGTGTTAGAATGAAGTCTGGTTACCATTGACAACTGTTCCGTGACGTCTGGCCATTCATCTTCCTATCCTCGAACTCTTGTCTGTCTGGGCTCCTCCCTCCCATGGTCCTTTTATGTTCTTACTCTTCATGCTAGTTGCTGTTTTCTCTCTCATGACACATAAACATACCATGACTCTATTGTGTTTAAAATTCCTTTGCTTGTTTGTTGCTCGTTACATGTGCTGAGGGCCAAACTCACTTTTCTACAGTTTGGCAACTAAGAGGAACAAAGGTGAAATAATTTGTAGCTCTTGCCACTTCCATAAACATTGAGTTATTAATTTTTTAATCTTAAAAGTAGATACTGGTGATTGTTTTATTTATTTATTTTTCCTCTTGAATCCCAAATTGTTTATAGCAATACTAGGCTCCCATGTAACTTTTAACATGTTTTTGGCATGTAGGTTTTAAGAGTTCTCACAAAAGTTAGATACACCTGCACACAGATTTCATATCTTTAAAAACAGAGGAGGTAGGGATATAGTTGGCGCTCACTGTTTGCTGCATAGAATTTTATTTGTGGCAATATTTATGTCCTGACAGAAAGGAGAGGAATGGAATTACCCTCTTGAGGCAAGAGGACCTTTCCACACTGGTTAACTTTCATGCCACTGGTGAACACCTGCTGCTACTTCGAGCCACATGGAATTCCAGCTCCAACCTGCACCTGCCGGTCGCTTATGGAAAGGTGGTTTGACTGTCAGGTAAAGGCTGGAGTTCATTTTATGTGCTCATGTCAGAAAGCATTGTTCTAGCCATTCATTCTGTGCGATGTCCAAGCCTCATCCAGAAGGAAAAGGCCACGACATCAGTTGACAATAGCTGTATAAAGTTTTCTATGAAAGGACTCAAAAAAATAAAAAAAAAAAATAAAAATTCTGAATTGCATCAACACTGGAGCCTAGAGTCTGTTCAATTCCAAAACACTACTAATAAATCATGACTACAATTTATTTTCTCCCAGCCTCGTCTTTTGAGAGAATGAAACATTCTCTGTATGACCCAAGGACGTTCTCATTATAAAACAGTAATCCACGTATTTGTCAGCAATATGGAAATCACCTGTTTTCATTTGATTTATCATAATTATTTCTTCCCTTTATCTGACCACCAAAGTAATAGCTCATGCGTCAGTCCTCAGACTCTCTGACACATCCTATCCTTGGGAGCATTTGAATAGGCTTCCTGGGGTGTTTCAGACCTTCTGCATTTTAAATAAGATAATTCCCAAAGTCCACTGAAACACGGTCAAGCTATTTCTCTCCTCCTGTTAGTTTGTAAAGGCTTGCGAACGCCACTGGTTAATACTTTCATCAGTTGTCCTGTTAACTGGCCTCTTCTATCCGTGACACAGAAGGAAAACTCAATTACAGCAAGTTTCAGGGGGCGGAAATCAAATTAAGTGTGATACGAATGGGTTGCAAAACCCTGACGATACTGATCAGATGAAGACAAATGAGTTATCCAATAGGACATATTCATCTTTACACATAATCTCATCACTGTTCCCGCCCGACTGAAATGCTCATCTTTATCTAATTGTGGAGTTTTCTCTCAGGTCTGTGTATCCCTATTCTAATGCCCACTCCCTCCTAGAACCATGTGCTCATGCTCAATGTCTAGGGAAGTAGAAGTAGCATGGAAATTAGCTCACAACATGGAAATCATTTTTTCTATGTACTGCCCGTTTCCTCGGGCAACTACTTATGTAATTCAAAATATATTTCCCCCAAAGAATTGTTGTAAGGATTAAATGAAATGGAAGTACCTAGGCTGACTTCAAAATACAGTCAAAAGCTCAATAAATGTCTCTTCTCCACAATCAAGTTCCATACCAGTGATCAAGGTGCCCCACCCTTCCAAGACTTGCGGCCACCTATTCATTTTCTAAAAGTAATTTATTCTTCACTTTTGTAATGAACCTATTTAATGTGTGCTTCCTGTTAGTAAAGCAAAACCATACCTGTTACATTCATTTGCCCTGCTTCTAGCTAGAGTAATCAGGCATCTGTCACATAAAACCCTTTATAAAATTCAAATATTTGCAGTCCTGGGGCTTAAGAGATGGCTCAACAGGTAAAGTTCCTTCCTGCTGTGTAAGTATGAGGATCCTTAGGATCCTCTGAAGCCACACAAAAAACTGGGTGGGCATGGTGTGCCTGTATACTCAGTGCTGGGAGGTAAGACAAGATGATTCCAGGAGGCTCGCTAGTCCCAGCCAGTGAGATCTAGGTTCAAGGAGAGACTCTGTCGCGACAATTAAGATGGAGAAACATAGGAAGACACCTGCCATTGGCCTCTGGCTTCCGCATCATGCACAAGTAAAATAAAAACAACAACAACAAACTAATAACCAAAACCAGCTCCAAAATCAAACCCAACCCAGACAATTTAAAAACACATCGATGTGCCACAGTTTCTTTATCCGTTTTCTGTTTGAGGGACATCTGGGTTGTTTCCAGATTCTGGCTATTACGAATAAAGCTGCTATGAACAGAGTTGAGCAAATGTCCTTGTTTTACGGTGGACCATCTTTTGGGTATATGACCAGGAGTGGTATAGCTGGGTTTTGAGAAAATTTTCTGAGAAAGGACCAGATTGATTTCCAAAGTGGTGGTACAAGTTTTCACTCCCACAAAAATGGAGCAATATTCCTCTTTGTCCACAACCTCACCAGCATGTGCTGTCACTTACGTTCTTGATCTTAGGCATTCTGATAGGTTGTAACACGTACATTTACACAATGGAATACTACTCAGCTATTGAAAACAAGGACATCATGAAATTTGTAGGCAAATAGATGGATCTTGAAAAGATCACCCTGAGTGAGCTAACCCAGAGCCAGAAAGACACACATGGAATATGTTCACATGTAAGTGGACATTAGACATATAATATAGGATAATCCACACTATAATCCACACTATAATCCACAGAATAAAGAAGCTAAGTAACAAAGAGGACCCTAGGGAAGATGCTTAATTTTCCTTCAGAAGGGAAAACAGGATAGACAATGGAATTGGTTGAAGAGAGGGAACAGGATGGGAGCCTACCATAGATGTCCCCTGAAAGACTCTACCCGGGAGGGGATCTAAGGAGATGCTGAGATCCACAGCCAAGTTTTGGGCAGAGAGCAGGAAGTCTCATGGCAGAGTGAGGGGATAGAAGGACCTGGAGGGGACATGAGCTCCATAAGAAGACCAACAGACCCAACAAATCTGGGGCCAGAGGAACCTGTGGAAACTGATGCATCAACCAAGGACCATGCATAGAGAGGACCTAGACCCCTGCTTAGATGTAGCTGCTAGGTAGCTCAGTCTCCAAGGGGCTTCCTAGTAAGGGGAGTCTGGTTCATACTCCTAGATCACTTCCCCTGGGCGAGGCCGCTGTGCCAGGCCACAGAGGAAGAGGATGCAGGCAGTCCTGAAGAGAATTGATAGTCTGTGGCCAGTTGTTAAGGGAGGAGGGTTCCCCATTTCTGAGTACTAGGGAAAGGGGATGGATAGTGGGAAAGAGGAAGGGAGCTGAGACCTCCAGGAGATAAGGGAAGGGGCTACAATCGGGATGTAAAATGAATAAACTAAAAACAAACAAACAAATAAATAACAAATACACATTGAAAGTATTCCTTGCTCACAGATCAGTGATGTTTCTTTTTAGAAACCTAAATGAATTATTTTCAAGTATGACTTGCTCACAGATCAGTGATGATTGTTTCTTTTTTAGAAACCTAAGTGAATTATTTTCTTCAATTAAAACTCTTCATCTAATTATATATAGTAGTGCACACTTGTAATTACAGCCCTTAGAAAACTGAGGTAGGGAGGTTTCAAGTTGAGGGCCAGACTGCATTACATGGCTGGACCCTGTCTTCAAAAGCAAAGCTGTTTATTTAGAAATTGTTTTGAAAGCACATATCAGAATACAAAGGGCTAAAAACTCCTTTTATGATACTTGTTTCAAACAGCAGTACACAGAATCACACACACACACACACACACACACACACACACACACACACACACAC
>NW_026592510.1:6477462-6503835 GCF_907164565.1 Psammomys obesus | reverse complement strand
ACACACACACACACACACACACACACACACACACACACACACACACAGAGCCAAGCTCATGTTTGCTCAGTTGATGTTTTTAATAATTACTGGGGTTTTTTTGTTTGTTTGTTTTTTGTTTGTTTTGTTTTGAGAAAACCAACATGAGTAGAAAGCAATCCAAATTCACAGACTCAGGACAAATTATATCAACTGCAGAAACTGGTGGGGCATGCTGGGTACTCTCATGGTGAACGTAGACCCAGCTCCAGTTTAGACACCGAGGCCTACAAGACTTGTGAGCATCACACATTCCTTCCCTCTCAGAAAAGTCAAGGGCCAACCCAGGAGCACGATGCCACCTTCACTTCCATAACTTGCTTTTCCTCCCTGTCATTTTCCAGTTGTCAGTGTTCCACCAAACCCCTAAGCTACGCACTGTGAACACGGCAACTGAGGGAAGAGGGCTTCGTATTGTTCACACCGTTGATCTAGTGTGCATTTCATCAACCACATAATTGTTATTGTGCTGCTTGGTAATTAGGTGTGAATGATAAGTGGCTCATGTAAATGAGCATATTGCAACCGTTACCAATATAGAGAGTTAGTGTAAGATCTTATAATTTACAAACTGCTCACATACATTATCACAATTAATTAACTTTATTTATCTCTTTTTCCACCCCCTTGGCAACTTTGCTGTTTTGGCGGTCAGCTGAAGAGAAGACTCTGAAGAGAGGATGTTATCAGACTGAAGGGGGTCCTACCGGAGGGAAGCAAGATGTTTAAGAAGACCGGAGAGATAGCTCTAAAGCTGTCACAGTCTGGGTTAGAGTCCTGGCTCCACCATGACTTTGCTCAGAGACCCTGCAAAACACCCTTAGGTTTTCAGGGTCAGTTTTCTAACCTGCAAAGGGAACGTGGGTAGACAAGACTGAAACACCTCACATCTTTCTTCCTCCCTTACCCAGTATTGTGAGGATGGAATATAGAAATCTGAGCCACAGCCAAGCGGTGTTTGTTTCCTTTCTGTTCCATCCCAGCTTTAAACCACGGGGAAGATGATGCCTCTGTTTTGAATTGAGAGTCTATGCTGTTTGTTCCTGGTGCTTTTCCCATCGAAGCCAGCCTACAAATAGGAATTAAAGCAAGGCTTTGTCTTTGTGACCCAAGGAAAGTTGGTTTTTACCTTCTTGAGTGAGAGTCAGCTGCCAAGTAAAATGAACTTGGATAGTGCATGGAGAGAGGGGAAGCAGCAGCAGAGTTTGGTAAGTAGTTGTTCATCCATAAAGAGACTAGGGTACTAAAATGAAGAGTCACTTTAAAAGAATTAATCCACTACAGGGCCGAAGCAGCACTCTTTCTCCAAACACCACTTAGGTGGAAACTTTGCCCAAAGAACCACAGATTAGCATTTAATCCAGCTCATCAATTACATGCAAGAATGCTCCACAATACTCACAAACAAACCCCTACGTATCTCACAGTCACCAAACACACACACACACACACACACACACACACACACACACCTTTCACACAATGTAAGCTGTTAGGAAATACACTTGCCCTTAAATATCTTTATTTGTATGAAATTATGGTCTCAGTCATGACACAAAATCATGACAATAAACAAACTGGGATAATAAAACATTGTGATTACCAACTTGCTAAAGGAACACTGTTAGACAATATCACCCATCAACTGAACTTCACCATATGGCCTTCAGATTACTTCCATGCTGCAGAACTTGGCAACATGTTCCAACAAAGAGGATGTTTTACAGTGAGAACAAAATCATGTGTTCATTACCGGGGGAGTGGAAATAACCTTCTTGTGAAAGCCAACGCACGAGATATGAATTCATAAATAAAAGCATATATTCTCAAATCTAAACACGCATTTCCATCTCAACTTTGCCCAAATTCTTTGTTTTCATATCTCTCCACCTAGTTATGGATTTAATATGGTTCTTCAAACAAGTGTATAACCAGCTGTTTCTATTATCTTTTCTCATACAACTGTTCCCTCATTTGGCATAAAATTTTATACATCATCTCCGGGTGTACATTAATCATATTTATAGTCTACATAAAATGATCATTTCCATGCACTAGAACTTCTAGGTCATTTTGGCAATAAGTGGGCTGTTCCCTCCCAGTGTGATTTGTCATAGCTAGCATAATCTTTCCACAACTGTTAATTCCAATTCTACTCTGAAGAAATCTCAGGTGGAGAGTGTCATAATTTCCAGTCCATAATTATTTTCTGATTCCATCTAGGGCCCCAGCAAGTGAGTATGTCATGAGGATGTGTGGCTATGTCCTCAGCACAGGAGGGGGGATCCCTCCCTCATGCTGTTGGAAACAGATCTAGGGCACAGATCGGAAGAAAGGCCAATAGGTGTGATTTTTACCAGGCCCTCCTCTCTATACGGTGTTTGACTTTCGAGGCCAGCTCTGTCTGAGGTGTCCAGACGTCTGTGCTGTCAATGCTCACCTTTTCCTTGTGTGACAGCATGCAGGGAAAACTGGAGGGAAAGGCAAATGATACCGTAGAGTTGGCTGAGTGTGAGTTCAGCTGCACATTTCTGAAAATTTAGGAAGGAGCCAGTCATCGTGGTTCATAGAGACCTGAATAGAGGTCCTCAAATCCCCAGCTGCTGTGCCATTCCAAAGGGAGCTAGGCTGTATCCCTTGCTACCCATATGTCCAGCAACCACCAATAGCTTCTTCAGACAATCCAGAGCCCCGTACTTGACAGTTCATTGAATGAGAACTGTGTCATCTTACTGGTAGCAGGAATAAAATTCTGCTGCCTCACGTAGCACAGTATTATTAGGACACATTATTATGGGTTACAGAGGTATGTAGGAGACAAATCCTAGTCTGGAACTACCTTTTTATAGAATTGATCACAAGCCACACCAGTATGTACCAGCAATACAACACATACCTAAGGGATGCGAAGAGAGCAGCCGTTTTAGGTGAATCAAATAAGACAGGTTTAATGGAGAAGGTACACTCTGAGACTGACCATCCTATGTGAAAAGGTTTGTACGTCTGCAACCCCCTTCATACCGACTTCTCAGTTATTCTGCACGGGCAAGAATGAGCTTCCCCCCCGCCCCATGATCTAAAACCTCTGCATCATTTCTCAGGGAAACTTTGGGAGTCCCTCTCCCCCCCAACTAAATTTGATCACCTTGTTATCATGGCATGTTGTGGCTGCCTTCCCCGGTAACAACCATCATTAATTTTTTGCATTCATCTGGCTGACTTTTTACGGGAGCGGCTACCCACACTGGCCTGTAGATTCTAGGAGGTGGGAATCTCACATCCTCTCCCCACTGTAGCATTTTTAGCATTAGCTCAAGTCGTAGCCTAGGTCTGGCAAGGCATCCAAGTGATTGGCATGAGAAAAATAGCAAACTAGGAACATCGAGGGCATGTAGGAAATACTTACATTTCACAGACAATGAAAAGTGATTTGGAGGGAGGGGTGAGGTTCCCATGTGCAGTTCAGGACTACGTGTTTAAATGCCAATCTGATCCCTCTTTGAAGCTTCTGACTCCTACAGTCAGAACAAATTTCCTTCCTTCTGCCTTTCTCTCCTGGTATGGCTTACATTTGCCCTGGACCATGTTAAGTTGGATGATCTCACAAATATCTGATGGATGGTTTCATGTGATCAGAGCAGCGTTTACAGTGGGCCAAAGAAAAAAGCTATGTGAGCAGGACAGACCTGTGATATTTGTGCTGGTAACTAAGCTATTGTATCTCATCTCAAAAGCCCATCACTCTGCCCATGGTTTTCTGACATTGACCTTGTGATTCACTCAATAAACTACCTTTGTCCTTTGCCACATTAGTTTTACCTGAAAGAAGCTACGAAGCAGGAAGAAAGAGGGGAAACATATTTCTTCCTGCTTGCTTTTTCTTTCTGCCTACTCACCCCTTAGAACTTTAGCTAAACAGTTCCATTGGTTCCACTAACCAGCTTGTGTATATGCTCAGAATCAGCCTCATCAAACCCTCAGCCCCAGAAGCTGTGCTCCTTCCCCAGAGGTCTCAGCTACCCACAGAAGCCAGATGGTACTCTCTCTTCAAACCTCTAAGCCCCATCTCTGCTCACCCTTCCTCTGAGCATCTGAGCTATAAATCGCGCCCCTTTCTTTGAGTTGGCCCTAAATGTGGGGCTGTTTCTGAACATATCAATTCATCTTTCATCCATAATGCCCTTTTTTTGGCCCAGCTAAAGCTGTTTAGGCAATCCTTATATTAAATTATCTCTAATAAAATAGCTTACATCAAGAATAATATTAACAAGATCCTAAAGCCAGGATAGGAGAGGTAGAGAGTTAAGGGTGGATTTGGCCAAATACATTGGATACATGCTGAAAACACTCAAAGAATAAATAACTATTTACTGAAATAATACCATCAGGTAGACCTAATTGAGACATGCTGATCCGATTTTATAGCATGTAATTTAATAACATCCCTGTAAGGTGAGGGATACAATTAACTCCATTTTCATACAAGAAAATTAAGGTATAAAAATATTAACTTACACAGCATTGCCAGATGACAAATAGAGAAACAACAATACAGACCTGCTTACATCTAAGCAAAAACTTAAACACTTCAAACCCATCAGCACATTCTCCTCTTATCCAGCTCCTGAACCATCAAATTACCCGCGAGGTGATGGGAAATCTGCACAAGGTGAGGTAACAGTGCTACAAAATAGTACAGGAGTCCGTGTGCCTTATAGACATGGCGGCAAAGGAAATGTCTAGGAGGTGCCTGGATAAGCCAGACCATAAATATTTTATCCACCTTAAAAACCGGAATCCCCAGCTGCTGACTGTTTTCCTTTTCTCGTTTGTGCTTTCTTTCATTTAAAATGGAAATAAACAGAAGGTGCCGATGAACACAGAAAATCTGCATCCATTTGTATTTACAAACTGCTTTAATTTCGACAACGAAAAACCTAGTGGAATGAAGTGAATCCAAATCGACCTTCTCTCTGGAGCTCTTCTTTCCTTGGGGCTGTGCTAATAGGCTATTGGCGCTGAAAATGGATGTTCTTAAAAACTAGTTAGAGCATCTCAAAGGCCCAGCACAACTTTATTAAAGCGGTCAGTGTAAACTCAAATAACACCTTTCATCTCTAGTGTTCTACCATCACGGGTCCCTATATACTCAAATTAAAGGTTAGATAAACTTAAAGACCAGAAGCTCAAAAATAAACATAAGCAAGCAAAATGTCAGCTGCGTGAGGAACACCTGAGTGTGAGTGGCTTAGAAAAACAATGTCCTAAGCTGTGTATTAGTTTCTGAACTTTAATCACCATCATCAGAAAGGTGGGCAATTCAATAATGCAGAATGAGTAGGAACACCCACTTTGGAGCTGATCATCTTGGGGTTAAAACTTGATGCCACTGCATAACGTTTTTGAGAACGCCTAAATGCGTATCAGTTCTATAATACAAATAATGGATCTATATTGAAATATATGCTAATATATTATTGTTGTTGTTGTTGTTAAAAAAAAACAATAAGTCCTGGGTTTGAGAAGATAGTTCAGTGGATAAACTGACTGTCATGCCAGCATGAGGACAGATGTTTGAATCCCAAGAACCAAAGTAAAGATGTAGTATATTGCACCCCCAATCCCAGTGTACCTATGATAAGATGGGAGATGAGGGCAGGCGAATCCTCCAAAGCATATACAACAACTAGCCCGGTGTACTCAGTGGTGAAGAATAAGCCGTCTCCTCAAACAAGGTGGATTTGAGGCCTGGCGTCAAACTATCCTGTAACTTCTACTGGCATGCACCATGGCCAGTACGCATTTACAGTAGCAGTAGATACACATGCATAAAAAGAAATACAAGAAAAAATCGTGACGTTCCTATTAGAATTAGAAATCTATATCTTACTAGAGATACAGAGCAATAATGTAGATATAGATATATCTATCTGTCTTAATATAGATACAGCAACTTGAAAGAGGCAGAGTGTGTTTAGGTTCAGAGTTCGAGGGTACAGTCGATCACATAAAGGTAGCAGGAACGTGAGGCTGTTTGCTGATCACACTGTCCACAACGAGGAAACAGAGAGGCATAATGCTAGCTCTCAATGTATTTGCTTTTACAAATCCAGTCTGGGAATAAATAACTCACAGATCCCAGAGATACATCTTTTGGGCAACAAATACTCTACAGTTGTCAATCAATATTAGCAACCATGAAGGGTAATGAAAAAGTCGCTGTGCTTTGAAACCCATCTATTGCCTCAGATAGGCAAGATCTTACCAAGGAATGTTCCCATGGGATGCAAGCGCATCACATCCCCAGTTGTTTTCTTTTTCACATTTATTTATTTATATATTTATTTATTACAATTTATTCACTTTGTATCCCTGCTGCAGTGCCTCCCTTGTCTCCTCCGTCCCACCCACCCCCACTATTCTCCCTTTATTCCCTTTCCCTAGTCCCCTGATAGGGGAGGACCTCCTCCCCTTCTATCTGACCCTAGCTGATGAGGTCTCATCAAGGCTGGCTGCATCATCTTCCTCTGTGGCCTGGCAAGGCTGCATCCATCATGGGGAGGTGATTAGAGAGCCTGCCACTGAGTTCATGTCAGAGACAGTCCCTGTACCCCTTACTTGGGAACCCACTGGAAACTGAGCAGCCAATGGGCTTCATTTGAACAGGGAGTCTAGGTCCTCTCAATGAATGGTCCTTAGTTAGAGTATTGGTCTCTGCAGGCCCCCTTGGGCCCAGGTATTTTGGCTCTGTTGTTCTCTTTGTGCAGTTCCTGTTCCCTCCAAGTCTTTCTATCTCCCTCTTCTTTCATTAGGAATAGTGCTACCTCAAGATCCAGCTATACCACTCCTAGGCATATACCCAAAAGATGCCCCACCATTCAATAAGGCCATGTGCTTAACCATGTTTGTAGAAACTTTATTAGTAATAACCAGAAGCTGGAAACAACCTAGATATCCCTTAACGGAGGAATGGATACAGAAAGTGTGGTACATTTACACAATGGAATACTACTCAGCAATTAAAAACAAGAAAATCATGAAATTTGCAGGCAAATGGTGGAAACTAGAAAAGATCATCCTGAGTGAGGTAACTCAGAAGCAGAAAGACACAAATGATATATACTCACTTATAAATGGATATTAGCCATATAATATAAGATAAACATACTAAAATCTATAGTCCTAAAGAAGCTAAACAACAAGCAGGACCCTAGGGAAGATGCTTAATCCTCATTCAGAAAGACAAACAGAATAGACATTGGAAGTAGGAGAAGAGAAGGAACAGGACAGGAGCCTTCCACAGAAGACCTCTGAAAGACTCTACCCACTAGGGCATCAAAGGAGATACTGAGACTCACAGCCAAACTTAGGGCAGAGTGACGACATTCCCGGTTTTTTAAACAAAGATCTAGAAAATGGGTGATGCCTAGTGGCCAAGTGACTATAGTTGTCATATTCACAGATGAGTAAGCTTTGATTCTCTGTTAGCATTTATGAAGAATAGTCATTGCTTGCCAAGTCTTAGACGGAAGCAACGACTGTACCTACTCTATTACCTACAACCTCTCTGGTTTCCACTCTTCATGTCTCTGAATCCTATTGTAAATCTCATCTCTGATGAAGGAGTAAAATAGATTTTAATTATTCTTGTCAACTTAATTAGCATATTAGTCACTAACTTGTTTATTTATTTATGTATTTCTTTATTTGCATATATAACAGCACCATTATATTATTTGATGTCTTGGAGAAACAACTTGATTATTGGACCTTATTGAATGAAATTTACTACATAAAAGTTTACTGTTACTCTATGTGCATCTAATTAAACATATTTAATGTACTCTCATGGATTCATTTTTATTATCTAATTCTTTTGGAAGCTTTGTTCCCAAGAAAAATTCTGATTTGGACCACTGCAATCCAATTATCCCTTAGGATGCTGAAAAGAATTTAAGATTTAGTCTTGAATTTTTAAAGTGACAGAAGAGCTTGTATTATCTTGAATGGAAATGACATTACCAAACAGGCCTTATTTTGTGTTTCCATTAAAAAAAAATACTATAACATTGAAGAAAATATTTTGAATTTAAAATCACTATGATATTCAGAAAGAAAAAAATTATTTATACTTTCAATATTTATATTCAAAAGTAAATGGGATCCGTCATGCTCACTAGGCTGAGAATTATTGGACTGATTCACAGCCAACACCGTCTGGCCCCCCAGTACCGTCTAATCAAGAGACTGGAAGAGTGCAAGAAGTTGATTATCTTCAAACCAGTAGGAACCTTGGGCAATGTTCACAAATAAGGCATGGCTCTTGGCTGAAGTCACTGACAGCTCACACAGGAGGGCCATCTTTATGAATAGGCTTGTTTTTGATCCTGGGGCATGGTGACTCATATGTTGGTCATTGATTGCTTTGGAGATTGGTGGGAACACTGAACACTCACAAATCCTCAGAGTTCAGAAAAAAAAGGTAGCTCCTTGAAAAAAATCTTTATATTATTCATATAGGAAAAAGATTTAAAGAGGACTCAGCACTGAAACTAGGCGGGTCTTTGAGAGACGCAGTTAAGGGAGGCTGTATCTCTCCCAGATTCTATCATTGGACAGGAGACTCTATTTTATTAATAGCTAGCCTTTATTTCTTAGAGAACAGTTTTCTTTGGTGTATCTGAGGTGCCTCATGTACGAAAGCACAGCAACCCTAATCGGCTTTAAGACCCTTTTTAAATAGCATCCATTCTCTGAGGCTTTCTCGGTCCACTTCTTCCTCTGGGTAGTTAACTTCTCTGTTATACAAATATCAACGGTTGTTTTTCTGCAATAGGCCACAAGACCCTGGATGAAACACCTGTCTTAAGAACATGAACTGGAAACAGTGCTTCAGATTCCCAGGGGAGGTGGCTCGGCAATTAAGAGCACGTACTACTGCTCTTGTAGAGGATCAGTGTTCAGGTCACAACACCTGTATCAGGCAGCTCACAGCCTCCTGTAACTCCAGCCCCAGGGAATGTGCTACTCTCTTCTGGCCTCTTTGAGTACCATCCCCTGACCCCAGAGTATTAAAAAATAAATCTTCGAAATTATATGTCTAATAATAGAGCCCAGCAGACGGATGAGAGTTGAGCTTGCATGCTGTGAGTGCTACAAAAAAGTGACAGAGTAAATAAAATGCATTACAAACACCATTCTCTGCCTCCATCCTCAATTTTAGCCTGGAAATGTTGTCCAGAAGAAGGGACCATCTTCTAACTTCCTTATTGCCAACTATATCTTTTTTTTTTTTTTTTTTTTGTAGCAGTAGTTAATGTCTGCCAGGTAAAGAAATGCTCTTTGAGTTTTGTTAAAATATAATCACTATTGAACAACCATTGTGCTTTAAAGATAAACAGAGAAGGTTTTTGTATTTTCTATATGTTCTTTAACTATAGGCTTCTAGGTCTCAGCTAAATTATCCATCCTTGTGATATACTTAATGAGTAGTGGTAGGTGTCTATAAATATAGTGAACAAGTAGCCCTTTATCTCAATGTCTTTACTTCATATTTCATCTGAAGTGATGCTCAATTTCTACTTCATCCCACTGACCAAAATGCTTATCAAGTTGATGTTATTCATCTTACACTAGAGGTTTTATACAACTGGATATTGTTGAAGACATCTTATCATAAATCTTATTTAAAATGTATTTACTAGTTAGTCAGTAGGCATTAATTGTGATACTGGTGGTGCCCAGAATCATGAGAGAGGCAAATATATTTGACATCAAGCAGAATATACACCCTCCAGGAGCACAGACTAGAGCTAGGTTAAGCTTACAGTGGTCCACACCAAACAGCCCAAAGATGCTAGTGAGAAGCTGGAGGACCAGGAAGAAGATGGTTTAGAAGAGGCTGATGGAAAGAACTCATACATTGACAAGGAGAAGGGAGAGAGGACACATTCATCATACTATTTCACATCTCTGTCTTTTGCATGTATCCATCACACCAAATGCAACTGACTTGCTCTGGCTACCAAGACCAGCTTCCAGAATGTCACACCTTCAATGTGCTATGATAGCAATGGGAACTCTGGTCCCAGGAGACTTAAAACAGATTCCTAGGAGAAAGCATGCCTCACTCTGACCTTCTAGATCATACTCCACAGACTACAGGAACCAACTTGCTTCCTACCAGCTAGCACCATTGGCTAGGCTTCCTTGACCACACTGTGACCTCCTTACAACCCTTTGGTCTGTTCCACATAGGTGAGAAGGAATTGCTGCCACTCCACTTCACTTAAGTACTAGTCTGCAAACAAATATAAAGGCTTTCTCTGTGTATATATTGAAGTGACTGGCTCAAGGCTTTAATTTTCAAAATCTGATTTTCCTCAGAAGGTTTTGAATATCTCTTTGTACATCTCCCTGAAATGATTAGGTCAGTTATATTAAACAGGTCTAAAATAAGGCACTTTTCTTTAAGGCCTCTCCCTCCCCCGCCTGAATTCCTCAAACATTTCATTACTATTTCATCTCTTTTGAGCCTAGCCAAAAACTTGGCCTCACATGACTCCCAAGCATACCAAGTCATTAAAAATATCCTTCAGCCAAAATTAAGGAAGGGTCAGTGAAATGAACTGCACACAAGGCATAAGCTGAGCACAATGACTTCTTTGACTTAAAGTAGGAAATGGTGATGCTTTTGGACAGCTAGGTTTTTTTTTTTTTTTTTTAGTAATCTGTAGCTGGACTCTACTGGGCATGAATGTTTCTCTGTCAGAATCCCCAACAGTTCTCCATTTTGCCATCACCCAAAGCAGGAAAGTTAGCTGGAGAAACCAGAGTTCACACGTCACCTCTCCCCACCCCCACCTCCACCCACCAAAAAAAGGGATTAGTATTCTACACAGAGAGAGGCAGCTCCATGGGTATCAAGGGGGGGAAGGGAAGATTAGCATCTGCAAGGTTCACAGGAAACACAGGAAGACACACATTTCAAGTGGCTGCTTGTGTTTTATTTGGATTGGAACCCAAAAGGAACCAACCCATGGAATGTGGGGTTACAAACAGAAAAGTGACAGTCACTGGAAATTATTCTGGGAAGAGAGACTCTGTTACTTAATTCTGGATGGCACAGCCCAGCCCTTTGAGATAAAGAGATGCATTGTTTTGCAAAGGAAGGAACCATCGTTGGGACCCACAGAAACTGATTTCTCACCTCTGAGGGAGACTCACCTCTATGTTTATCTGTGGTTTTCAGATTCATTTTACCAAATGAGAATCTGTTGCAAAAGTTAGTGGCACTCAGAAAGCGCCAGATTGACTTCCAAAATGATTGTACAAATTTGCATTCCTGCCAGCACTGGAGAGGGTTTCCCTGTCTCCACACCCTCTCTAGTATGTGTTGTCACTTGAGTTTTAGATCTTAGCCATTCTAATCGGTGTAAGAGGGAATCTCAGAGTTCTTTTGATATGCATTTCCCTGATGTCAAGGATGTTGAGCATTTCTTTAAGTGCTTCTCCACCATTCAAGAGTCCTCTGTGGGAATAGCCATACCTCAAGACTCATCTCTGCCACTCCTGGGCAGACAGCTGAAAGATGCTCCACCATACAACAAGGGCGTTTGCTCAACCATGTTCACAGCAGCTTTATTAGTAATACCCAGAAACTGGAAACAACCCAGATGTCCCTCATCCAAAGAATGGATAAATAAGCTGTGGTACATTTACACAATGGAATACTGCTCAGCTATTAAAAACAAGGAAATCATGAAATTTGCAGGAAAATGGGTAGAACTAGAAAAGATCATCCTGAGTGAGGTAACACAGACCCAGAAAGAAACACATAGTACATACTCACATATAAGCGGATTTTAGTCATATTGTACAGGATAGACGTACTATAATGCATAGACCCCAAGAAAATAAGTCTGATGGACATCTTAGACTTCATGTGGGCCCACTAATTAGAAGAGTTGGGGATATTTCTGATATGCAATAGGTTGCCTGCTTTTTGATCACTTCCCCCTGATGGGACTTCCCTACCAGGCCACAGGGGAGGAAGACAAACTTAGTCCTCATGTGAATAGATAAACTGGGGTGTCTCCCCTAGGTGTAGGAGGGGCTCCCCTATCTGAGGAATAGGGAAAGGGGGATGAGAGGGGGAGGGGAAAGGGAGGGGCCTATGACTGAGATGTAAATTGAATTAATTAATAAAAAAAAAGAAAGAAAAAAAGTGAGTGCCACTCAAGAATCAGCAAAATTCACCAGCAAGGCTAAGTAAAACACATTCTTTGGATAAGAATTCAGCAGCATGCTGAGTGTTTCTTATCAGGAAAGAGAGAGCAAATCATTGCACACAGAGTAAAGCACTGACATTCAGGAGGAGGTGGAGCCCCAGGATTAGTCCCCACTTTGCGACACCACGATAATACATTATTGGCCCAGATAAAGCAGCCATGAATAACTCACAAGAGAACTGTCTAGGTCTGAAATTAAAGGAAGCAAAGACTGTGTATACATTCAGCTGCTTGGCTCGGGTGTGCCAGCACTTACTGGCTAGTTCCAAAGTGAGGTTCAGCTAAGTGGTAACTGTTCACCAACTGTAGAGTCATCTTCAAACAGACAACACTCTGATAATCCATATAAAGACAAAAAGTTGTTTATTGTTATTTTTATTTGATTATTATGATGATTTATTTTCTGAGCAAGCAATCTAGTCAGCTTGTGGCAGTTAAATCAATTTTGATGCAATTACCAATTTCCTTTTCAAGACTTGATGCCCTTCAGCCCTGCCCCAGCCAGCAGGCATAGGTGGTAGTGACGGCAAGTTAAGCAGAAGCACAGTACCTCAGCAGGGATAAACAGTCCCCAGAAACACGTGACTCAGTATCATCGTTTTCCTAAGTTCTTTCATACATTTGGGTCAAGGTTTCCAACAAAATTAGTTCTTGACTTTAATTTCAACTTCAAAGGAAGAGTCCTTTACTGAGTTCTTCATATTGCAGAGCATTTATGCAGTGTGAGTCAGGAGGCACAAGAGAAGGAACATGGGAAAACAACCAGAGCTGTAAAACAACATTACAAAGCAAACCACTGGAGAGTTACAGCCGGGATAGGAGTGCAGATAGGTATTACAGGGCAACTGCAGAAGTCTACCAACGGTCTGCTCTAAAGAATGGGCAAAGAGAAATAGTGGTTGAACAGTGGCATGTGCAGAGAAGACAGGGTGCTTCCAGAGCTTCCAGAGGCCATTAAATGGACCAAGTTATTCCACTTTAAGCAACAAACCTATCCTATTGAACCTATCCTATTGAAATAACCAGAAGGCACTCAAAGAACATTATTGATTCACTTAGGTCAAGCATGAAGTTTCTGAGCAGTAATAACAGTAACCATATAGCCAACTATTTGTTGGATGCCTACTGTGTGCCCAGAATGGGTATCACACAGAGTTACCTCTTTTTCCTTACTCAGTGTAGTCCTTCAATGTTCCTAGTCATTCAAGATGTGGACTTGTTTTACCCCCATAGTGCTCGTCCACATGTCCCATGACCCCGCCTCAGCAGAAACCACGATCTTTTAAAATTGGGATTCTATATTGTGCCTAAACTGTAAGCTCATTGCAGAAAAGTGAAACTCACTTTGTGTGTGTGTGTGTGTGTGTGTGTGTGGCACAAAGGGCTACAGGTGACACACGCCATACATTAACGAACATGAGAGGTATACTGTGTAACGTGCTTGGAGACAAAGCTGCTTCATTTAAGGCTCGCAGCATCATCCTTGAAAAGAGGGAGCTGGAGTATTGAGAGACTGAATAGCTCCCCTCAGGTTTGTGCAGTTAATAGATGATGGAGCTGGAATTTTAAACAGCTCCCACAGAATCTAAATCTTTTAAGATTGCGAGTGAGTCTAGACTCAATATTTAATTCAGCTGTGTGACTTTGCCTGTAAAATATGGCAGCGTTTGGAAGTAACAGTGGTGACGCTCTGGGGTCACATTGCACAGGTTCGCATTTCAACTGTGCTGCTCCAGATGTGTGACCTTGGCCATGATCGTAAATAGCCTCAAGCCTGCAGTGTCTATAAAACAGCATAATATTAGTTATATTACAGCATCATGTAAGGATTAAAGGAGATTTCTGCCTGTAAAATCTCTACAGAGAGCCTCTTACACAGTAGATCCTTAATAGGAGCTGACTACACGTTGAAAGTAGAGAAATTAAGGGATGGATTTTAAACATGAGAAAGAGAAAGAGAGATCACTCATATACAAGATACCTACTTTGTTACTCAAGTTTTAGAGTTAAGAAGTGTTTGCATGTAAGTATGCTATACATATGTGTGAGAGAGTATGTGAGTGTGTGTGTGTATGTGAGCTTGTGAGTTGAGTGTGTGAACATGTGCGAAAAAGTGATTGTGCGCGTGAGACTGTATATGTGTAAGAAAGTAAGATTTTGTGTACACAGGAAGTGAATAGGGCTTCAAGAACGGTCATAAAAAGCTGTCATAGGGTTTCTTTTGCTATGCTGAAATACCAGAACCAAAAGCAATGTAGGGAAAAATAGGTTATCCCACTCACATTTCCAAAAACAGCTCACCATCAAAAGCAGTGAGGAGCTGGGTATAGCGGCACCAGTCTATAATTCCAGTATTTGGGGAGGCATAGACAGGTGGATTGCTGTGAGTTCAAGGCCAACTTGTTCTACAAAGCGAGTCCAGGACAGCCAAGGCTACACAGAGAAACCCTGTCGAAAAAAAACCAAAACCAACCAACCAACCAAAAAAACAAAAACAAAAACAAAACAAAACAAAACAAAAACCCCATAAACAATCAAACAAGAACAACAACAACCATACAACTAACCAACCCAACAAACAAAAACTCCAAAAGCAATAAGGGAAGAAACTCAAATAGGGCATGAATCTGGAGGCAGGAGCTGATGCAGAGGCCATGGAAGAGTGCTGCTTACTGACCTGTTCCCGTGTCTTACAGTCTTACTTGGCTTTCATATAGCACTCAAGACCACCAGCCCACATTAATCAGTAATTAAGAAAATGCCCTATAGGCTCCCCTATAGCCTGATTTGATGGTGGCATTTTCCCAACCCTCCCAGTTGATTCTAGCTTGTGTCCACTTGACATTAAAACCACCCAGGACAAAAGTCTGTTACTAAAGTGAAGACAGTGAGCTGGACCTGTGTCACCACACTCATTCTCACTATGATCAGTGATAACATATACCACAAATCAATGCCAACTCATGGATGAGATAAAACATCTGACAGGACACGGCCCTTTAGCCTTCAGAATGGTGGGCATAGGGAGTTTGACTGCCATATGTTCTGCCATTCACTTCCATACAGGAAATGTGCATAGGTCAAGTGTAGCCTTCCTAGTGCCCCGTACTGTATCCCTTCTTCACTCCTTGTTAAACCACACTGCCAATTTTCACATCTTAATCATTTTATTTTAAGAGGCAACACCATTTCCTCTCGCTCCTTCTTTAAGGTGAGCAGAAAGTCATAGTATAAAAATCCAGGGAGCCGTATGTTTTTGAGAGAATGCATCATATTGAGTCTTGGGGAGCAGATGTTAATTTGGAAGCTAGGGAAACAACTTTTATTTTACTCAAGACAGTTGAGCTCTTTGAGGCTGCTGTTCAAACGGAAACCCATGAGTTCACCATCAAGAAGTGGCAGACTGCATAGTGACTGATTTCAGAGGACAAATTGCTTCTCAGTGTTCTGTATTCTCAAGGCCTCTTTCCCCAAATGTCTACCTTCTCTGTGTACTTGTCCTCCCTAGTAAAATTATGCCAGTCTGCCAACTTAAAGGGCAGAAGAAAAGAATTCACCAAATCTGCAAACAGTGTGATAGCCAGAGAAGAGCCGTTGTCTGCCCCTGATTTGATCTTAATGGTTTGTATCAAACTTCCCACTGTTGTAGTAAAGTTCCACATTATGAACACTTGATGTGTTAGTCTTATGAAAGTGCCAGAACAGCCCCTTCATGACTAACACTGCAAATGAAAATGGTGACTAAAGACAAATGTGATGTTAACAGGAAACAGATGAAGAGAAGCATGAAAACCCAGAGGTGCTGATGCAAGTAGGTTGTAGTCAGGATAAAAATAAAATACAACATTGGCTACACAAAAGTACTACCAGAAAATGTCTGTCATTATAAACACCTCCATTAAAAATGATCTTCAGTAACACTTCAGCTTTACATGTGCTCGAATAAGAAAACAAAGATCAAATAAAGCCCAAAGTTATCAGAAAGAGGGAGAAAAAAAACAAAACAAAACAACAACAACAACAAAAACAAAAATAAAGAAAAAAACAAAGCAAATGCAGAAAAAAAGTATAAAAGAATTAATAAAAGTAAGATCTAATTCTTTTAAAAATGACAAAGTTAGTTAACTTTCACCTTAATCAAAGGAAAAAGAATTCTGGATATGACTCAATATGAAGCATTATAGTAGATACCTCAGAAATGAAAAGAAAACTGCATTGGAACTATTGCGCACATTTAAATACTAGCAAACTGGATCACTCAGATGAAATGAATACATTCCTAAAAATATACAATAGACAAAGACTGAATCAAGAAGAAATTGAAAGCCCAAACAGACCTCTAGCAAGTCAGGAGCTTGAATTAGACAGTAATCAAGAACTCTGCCCATCTAGAAAAGCTTAGGACCAGATGGCTGCAAAGCTAAATTCTAATGTTCAAAAAAGAATTGATAACAGTCTTCTAGAATTATTTCAACACAAACCCAGGTCTCTGTTATTAAGCCAGCATTACTCTAAACAAACAAACAAAAAAATCATCAAAGATACTACAAAACCCACCCAGACTCTCATCTTGAGTGAACATGAATATGAAGAGAGTGAGAGCGAGAGAGAGCAAGCAAGAGAAAGAGAGAAAGAGAGAAAACCAAGGATATATCAAAAGAATCTATACATTGAGCAAGTTGGGCTTAGTGGGAGGATGAGAGAATGACTTAACATAAACATAAAAGGATGTTATATACCCCACATTTCAATGAATATACGAAGTGAAGATGCTGCAGAGATGGTTCAGTGGTTAAAAGCACCACTTCCTCTGAAGACCTGGTTCAATTTCAAGCTCCAACATGGGAGCTAACCACCTTCTCTAACTTCAGCTTCAGAAGATCTGATGCCCTCTTCTGGCCTCTACGGGTACTGCATGCATATGATGCACAAACAGAAAAGAGGGAAATGATTGTAATTATAGTATACCAGCAAGATTTAAAAGAAGTATCACAAAAACTTAAAATGCAATAGTAATGAAGATAAGCATAGGACATGTATGAGATGTTCATGGCTAACTTCACAATACGGGGACTGAAAGTTTTCCTCTAAGATCCGGTCCAAGATAAGGATGTTTACTGATGCCATTTCTACTTAACATGCTACTTATTAGAAGTCCTATTTAGAAATAATTATCTGTAGTTAACGATGATATGCTTATATTAGGATATGTGTAAAATGCTATTTTTGTTCAGTTGATCAAGAGCGTGGTTAGTACTTTCAAGGTTCATTTTTTTTTTCTTCCCTGGGACTACAACATAATGAGGGGGATAATGAAAGGGGGGGAGAAAGGGAGATTAAAATTTTAACAAATTTAAGGAAACAAATTTAAACACTTCTGCAGCTAAATAACAAAGTTTATGAAATAGCAAGGTATATGCATGGTAATTAAAATGACATCAAAATGTTAGGCTGCCTACTTCAAAGGCAGAGAATGGAGAGAATGCAAAGAAAGTAGAACTCATACTTTTCATGGAAAAGCGAATGGTTACTGCTGTTATGGAAAAGAGTGAAAAAGGCTCCCATAATTAAAAATGCAACTTTCTTATGCAGTACCCTTAGTTCTAGGTATATACTAAGAAGAAATGAAATTAGCATGCCAGTGAAGATTCATGAACTCTTGTGTTCATTGTAGTATTATTCACCAAAGTTTAAATATGGAATCACCTGTCAATGTAAAAATGAATAAAAATGTGTGTTATATATGCACAATGGAAGACTTTCCAACATTTTTAAAAGGAGGAAATTCACGTGTTTATAATGGCAAAGATTAGCCTAATGAATGAGATTATAGTTAGAACAATAGTTTTGACACATGAAGATTAAAAAGATATAATTCATATATTAGATATTAAATAGTCAAAGTCATAAGCACTGAGACTTGAATGATTGTCATAGGTTACTAGGAAGGGCAATATGCAGATATTTGACAAAGTTTTCAGAGTTTCAAATTAGGTAATATGGACAAGTTCTGGCATGGGCGTATATTCTACGTGCATGCTGATTACAGCACTAACTACACTGCATTCTTGAAATTCAGTGGGTCTTAAATGTGTTGGGGGAATCAGGATGGGGGAGAGGGGGCAGGAAAGAATAGAAGGGGGGAAGGGAGAGAGGCAGGGATGGTGGAGGAGCAAGGAAAGAATGAAGGTGATGAGAAGAGTAACAGTTAATACGTCATCAACAAAGACACTGTAAGGTTGGGTCTGTCTTGGACAGAGTCGTATCTTTGTCTAAAGTACTAAGCATACCTCGACTCTCAGATTCATTGGAAAAATAAGTGAGGATAGGAATGATTCCTATAAGCACAAAGCAGACAAAACAGAGGGTTTCTAAGGACAGAATGTAATCAAAGAATACAGGGTAATAAGGATCCTAAATATATCTGTGACAGATGTTGTACAGACAAGGTTCATAAACACCCACAGGCATATCTAGGGATGGAAAATACTGTAATAGCTAGAAATACAAAATTTCCCCATGTGTTTCTATATCAATGGAAAAGATCTGTTGGAAGGAAGGAGTATGTTCTAAAAGCAATATTTTGTACTACTGACTAATGCAAAGAAACGAAATCTCATCCCACTTAGACTAATGGGACTCACTTTAAAAATAAACATGACCTAATACTGAACAGGTTCCAACAGTATTTTGTACTCTTAATCACCCCAAAATAGCACTGAGGTGAACAGTTCTGTTAAACAAATGATCATGCAAAAAAATGTCCTTTTCTTGTTTATTTAAATAGCGACCTATCTTGTTCAGTTGTCCTAAAAAAAATTGAGTGAGCTTCATCTGTTCTGTCAGCTGCAATACAGCAGGGAGGAAGAGGTGAGCAAGTGAACCTTTGAGGGCCTGCAGAGTGGAACTGTGGACAGTGTTCTCCTAGGCCATGGAGGATGTCAAGGCCATGGCAAAGCCAGCTGGAAACTGTAACTCTTCACCAGTGCTTGATAAGCAGGGAAAGAAGGTTTTATAGCAGTGTTTGCCCAAGCTTCATATTGTGTTCTTTTCTCATGATTTCACAATAAGATGGTAACTGAAAATAGAACTTAGTAATTGACAAGTCACAGTTCTGTCTTTTTCAGCCTTCTTAAAAGAAACCGGATTGACATTAACAACATTAACCAGAGCCTCCTAGACATCTCAGAAAGTCAGCTCCAGGCATCATCAGGATGTCTTCAGGGTTAAGACTCTGAGAAGTATTCAGAATGTCACAGGATTTCAGACCTTATCACCTAAAACATTCCTCGAATTTTGTTTACAGCAACCAGATAACGAGAGGATAGATTTCCCTACTGAGAAGTCATACAATGGCTTTGCAATAAAATCTAAATATTTTAACATTTTTTGTACATTGAGAATATGTACTACCAAGGATCTATTTACGTAAACATGCTAATAGCCATCTGGTTCAGCTACATGGTATTCTAGTGACCCTTTCAACAAGCATTTGTTCTTTTAAGGTGGTCATCTATTCTTCCCACTTTTAAAAGGATTCGCTATTTTTATTGGCTGTATGTGTCTTACCTACATACATACCCATCCAGTGCATGTATGCGTGGTGCCAGAGGGTGTCAGTCCTCTGGGACCGCAGTTACAAATGGCTGTGAGCCACCGTACGGGCATTAGGATTTGGACCCAGGTTTTCTGAAAGAGCAGCCAGTCCTCTTAGCTGCAGAGCCATCTCTCCAGCTCCACATTCCAGATTTACGACTCTGGAAGGTCAGGGTAGTGACCAGCTCATCCAGGCAGCTTTCCCATTGCGTACCGAGTGGACCATAAATGGGGCCATGAAAAAATTAGAGCAATGACGCGTGTGAGAAATTTCATTTGTCTTTGCAGAAATAAATTCTCCCCTCTCCATGAGACCTAAAGAATAGAGTTAGGGTAATACCTACAGTCTTTAACCACCTTGCTACCACGTGGAGGTAAAGACAGAAAGAAGAGCGAAGGAATAGTCAGACACAGGAAACCCAGTTCCTCTTGATTATTTTGAGTCTGTAGACAAGTCATGCCTGAGGTCAGCTTTTCCTTGGACTTCAGAAATAGAAAACCAGTAAGTTAATTTCCAGCCTAAGTGTTTGTGGGCTGGCTCTTTCTTCACTCATCTCTGACAGAGTCCAACTGACCAAGAAACTCCATATGGAAGAATCAGGAACATTAATTTACAATATTGTTCTGAGGTGTGAAGATGCTTAACTGTCATCTGTGCTCTATGGATTGAATATGCAAGACAGATAGAATGAGCTCATTTCACAAGACTATGTGGGTATATATGTATGTATATATAAATGTATATATATATATATATATATATATATATATATATATATATATACACACATACATACTGCATATTTCTTTTAAGGGGACTATTAGTTATTAAAGACAAACAGAATAGTCGTGCTCAGTCTAGTTTATGCCATACATTGAAGTATATGAAATGTATAGGAAAATAAATGTAAAGGCACAGATTAAAAATGTGGGCCTTGACATTGCACTGTTCATGTTTTGGCATAAGACATTAGAAGGCAGACAGAGAATTAGTGATAAATGCATAAATGCAGTAACTATTAGCACATGCAGGTAAAACCAGAAACTGGATACAACCCAACTATATACAAAAAGAAAAAAAATCAACTATTAAGAACTAATCATTTAGATAAGAAAGGAAATATGCTAGCCATTGAGTTCATGTCAGAGACGTCCCTGTTATCCTTACTAGGGAAACCCACTTGGATACTAAGGTGCCATGGGCTCCATCCAATCAGGGCATTTAGGTTATATCAATGCATGGTCCTTGGTTGGAGAATCAGTCTCAGAAAAGACCCCTGTGCCCAGATATATTTGGTCCTTGTGGAGCTCCCGTCCTCTCCAGATCTTACTAACTCCCCCTTCTAGGCCACAGAGGAGGACATTGCAGCCAGTCCTGAAGAGACCTGATAAGCTTAGGTCAGATGGAAGGGGAGGAGGACCTCCCCTATCAGTGGACTTAGAGAGGGGCAGGGAGGAGATGAGGGAGGGAGGGTGGGATTGGGAGGGAATGAGGGAAGGGGCTATGGCTGGGATACAAAGTAAATAAACTGTAATTAATATAAAAATAAAAATTTAAT
The DNA here is from genome assembly GCF_907164565.1 of Psammomys obesus. Taxonomy (NCBI): domain Eukaryota; kingdom Metazoa; phylum Chordata; class Mammalia; order Rodentia; family Muridae; genus Psammomys; species Psammomys obesus. The sequence goes on along the minus strand of NW_026592510.1, from coordinate 6,482,351 downwards.
AAAAAATTCATAATTAGTACTGAAGTGAAAGAAAGAAAGAAAGAAAGAAAGAAAGAAAGAAAGAAAGAAAGAAAGAAAGAAAGAAAGGAAGGAAGGAAGGAAGAAAGAAAGGAAATACTCACCCATCTACATATCTGGACCTGAAAACATCTTGCTAGGCAAACGACACCAAATACAAAAATACTACTTCCATATGTACACTACACGATTTTCCCTGCACAGAATTCTAGAGTAGGAGACAGTAGTAGATGTGTAAAAACTTGAAAGTGCTTCCCTAGGCAGGGCTGTTTGACTTTAAATGTTCTGAGGAACCTTTATGGAGTAAAAGAAATATTCTACAGCTAGTCAGGGTTGTTCAGGTATTAAAAAAATGATTAAAAAAGAAAAATTCACACATTTGCTGACAGCATTAAGGGTTAAATAAAATTAAATCTCTGTAAGACTTTAGGGGTCCAAGCTTGTGTTATTGGGGGAGGGGAGTAATTCACAAGAATGGAATGACTTTGGTACAAAGCCTTGGGAAATATCACAGAGTTTTGACCTTTGTATGGCTGTAAGTTGGTACGCATGCTCACATGTAGGAGTTACATACACAGGTACACATTTACAGATGTGTGTATCTGTGTGGAGGTCTGGGGACAACGTCACATATCCCTTCTCGGGTGGGGTCCATCCTGCTTTGAGGCAGGGCCTCTCACTAGTGAGCCTGGAGCTTGTCAACCAATCTAAGCTCCTTGGTCAGGGAACCCAAATGTCTGCCTGTCTCTGCCTCCCTAGCAAGTTCCTGCCACCATGACAGGCACATTTAGTGTGGGTTCCGGGCTTTCAACTTAGTCTGTTGTGTCTGTAAGGCAATTCTTTACTGACTGAGCCCCTCAGCCCTTTGCCCCCAGCTTTTTTATTTGAGGGTCCTATTAGAAACTCTGTATAGGACTCCATCTGTCATGGAGTAGCCCCTAGTTTCTACAGCCCAAACAACACAGAGAGCTAGGCAGAGTCTGGGGATAATGGGGTATGTCTGCTGGATAGTATAAGCACCTCTGAGCCAACCCCCCCCCAGGGAGTGTTATCAATGGTATCAGCAATACTAATTGTTCAGCACACAGCACCAGCATCACCAGCAGACACAGCTTCAGGGCAATTAATGGCTGTGGCAGCAGAAGAGATGTGGGTGGCCCCATTATGAGTTTTCACAGCGAGAACTCAACTCACTATTCGGGACACTAAAAGAACATGGTGGGGGGGGGTGCTTAGTAATGCAGCTGAAATACAAGTTACGGCCTTCCAGAAATAAGTCAGGGAGACTCTAAAGGGAAATGAAAGCCCAAAGCAGTCGATGGAGGTGAGAGCTATAGAAAAACCATCTGCAGAGCATCTACATGACTCTCCCTGCTGCAACACAGCATAAGGAGACATGGGTTATTCATTCCTATAGAGTCAACATCTTTTCACAAAAGCTGTTTGAATTGATTTTATGTGCATGGATGTTTTATCTACATATGTGTCTGTGTGGCATGTGCCTGGTGCCAGTCAAGGTAAGAAGAGAACATTGGATCCCCTGGAACTGGAGTCAGGAATAGTTGTGAGCCATCACGTAGATCCTGGGAACTGAACACGGGTCCTCTGTAAAAGCAGCAGTTGCTTTTAACCACTGAGCCATCTCTCTAGCCTCTGTGTATATATATATACTCAAAATAATCTTTATTTACTTTGCTCTTAGAGAAATGAAGCACTGGCTCCCTTATACCCGTAAGTGAGCAAGGTTTAAAAAAAAAATCACACAACCGTCTATTTCAGACTAAATGGATCTGTGCATATTAACCCCGACAGTGATTTTAAAAACCCTCTTTCTCCCTGTTACAACAGTTTTCAAAGTTTAACAAGCGCAGAGTCATCCAGAGGATTTACCAAATCGTTTTTTAGCCCTCCACACCATAGTTTATCATTCTTCAAGTTTCAAGAGTGTCATGGGAATTTTCATTTTTATTCAAGAAGATGTTCACACTCCTGGTCCACAGACAAGATTTTTTTAATTAAATTTTTATTTTTTATATTAATTACAGTTTATTTACTTTGTATCCCAGCTGTAGCCCCCTCCCTCATTCCCTCCACATCCCACCCTCCCTCCCTCCCTCATCTCCTCCCTGCCCCTCTCTAAGTCCATTGATAGGGGAAGTCCTCCTCCCCTTCCATCTGACCCTAGCTTATCAGGTCTCATCAGGACTGTCTGCAATGTCCTCCTCTGTGGCCTAGCAAGGCTGCTCTTCCCTCGGAGAGTGGGGGGAGGTCAAAGACCCAGCCATTGAGTTTGTGTCAGAAATAGTCCCTATTCCCCTTACTAGGAAACCCACTTGGATACTGAGCACAGACCAGATTTTGAGAATATGATGTCTAGTTGGATTGAGCGAACTTTATTTATTTATTTTTAGCCATGGAAAAGAAGTCAACAAACTAATTAGGGTCCTGTGTTGTATTCCAGGTTCAGGCTTACCTCCTTATCTCCCCTGGTTCTAACAAAAATCTTGTGGGAACATATTTCTTTCCTCCAATTCATGGATCAAACAAGAGTGGCTCACACCCAATACAGTACTTCAACTAGCAAGAGATCAAGCTGGTCCTCCAGGCCACAAACTTCATACTCTACTGTGTGAAGATTAGAATGATTAGAAAGAAAGGGCCATCAGGGGCTGGAGAGATTCCTCAGTAAAATACTAGCTGTGCAAGCCTAAGGATTCAAGTTCAACTCCAAGGTCCATATGAAAAGTTGGGGAAGGTAGCACATGCTTGAGGCTCTCAGCACTGGGGAAGCAGACATGGACCAACCAATCCTTATAACTCTCTGCCCAGCCAACCTAGCCAAAAAGCAGTGTGACTGCTGAGAAATGGCCCTAAGTTTTTTAATGACCTACATACATACACACATACACACACACACACTCAGAAGAACACACACACATACACACATATAGATAAAGAGAAAGAAAGGAAAATTAGGCAATCATGCTTGACAATAGAAATCAGTAGCCACAACACCCTAGAAATCACGGGAAAAATATCAACTATCCTGTTGACTATGAAAAGGGCACTCTCAGATAATTGTCCCCATAGAGTTCATAAACTTGCATTTCTCTACAAATTCACCTCCATTGGCAGCAGGAGAGTCAAGACTAACACAGCAGTAGCTATATGATGCCGAGATTGACAGTGGGGATTATTTAGGCTTATTATTTCCTCTTTAGGCTGAAGAAAATACTTAGGCCTCTTCATGTGACTCTCTGTGGACATAGTGACCACCAGGGACCATTGCTGTTTTTATTTTTATTTATTTATTTTTTAATTACCTGACTTCTAGATGCTGGGCCACACCAGCAACAGAATCACATCGTCCGGTAGCTACATCCCTGGTATCTACATTTCCCAAAGCTGATGATCGAGTTCTGACTCTATATTTACCTGGTCCACTTAACAACAACTTATTGGAAGGATGATCTTGATGCCTGTGTGTCTGTTTTAAAGGACATCCCTTTCAAAGACTGAATGTGAAAAGGGATAACTCAGATTTACTTCAAACATGTAAAGGGAACTAGAGATGCCTAGAGGTTTGCATCCCAAATATGGCTTGAAGATGCTATTGGGCTTTCTAAACCCTGGCTAGAGCTGTATTCTCTTAGATGGGACTTACAGAGTTTTAGGTAAAGCTACAAGTATGTGCCATTCAAGAAGTAACCTAGATGCCTGATTTCTAATGGGTTAATAATAATGACCCTGCTCATTTGGACACAGTTGTTCCTTAAGGTGTAAAGGGCACAAAGGAAAGAGAAGCTGTTGTTCGCATTCAGTCGAAGAGTAGCAAGAGTTTTGCCTGAGCTGAAACTTCACTGCAAACCAACAGGGGTAACTGAAGAAGGGCAACGGGGTATAGCATGAGGAGTGGTAGCCATTACAGCAACAATAATAATCCCACCAAGAACTGGGGTCATCCCAAATTCATGGAGAGATGGCCGATTCGAGGCAAAAAGCCAACGTCCAGCAGTGCTGATGGACCACAGCAAGAAGGCTGGATTTGCTCATGGGAACCAAGTTCTGAGCGGCTCTGAACTGGATGCGTGTGCTTTGTCTTACTTAAAATTTAAATTCCTTTCATTTAATTAAAAGTTATTTATCTCCCCTCCTTGTAGTGAAAGGCTTCTGGAAGTGTCATACAGGTGGCTTCATGTTATGCTCAGAGCACATTATTAATCAGGGAAGCTTCACGTATCCCACACAACTGCACAGAGTACACAAAATTCAGCAAATCAGTACTTCATTTCAAACTCTACTCTTCATTAAGACTAGTATTTAACACCACACAAATATATAGGCTCGATGGAATAATTACACAAATATTTGCGGTTTCCTTTTTCTTTTTCTTTTTTTTTCTGTAAAGCTTATGGGGTGCCTTGCCATTGTAGTCCAATAGTTTGCTGCCATCCATTAGAAATTAACTATTTGTAATCACATAACCTCCCAGCCAAGTATAAAATAGATTTCATTTCATATGCAGAATCTTCTCGAACTATCACAATGATCAACAACCTTGAATGATGAAAAATTTGACGATGGAAGCTCCATGGAAATCCTAAAGACTCAAGTTCCTGTAAATTTTCACCAAAAATGAATCAGGTTTCCACACCTGCTTTCAAGTAGCAGAATTAGGGGAACTTCTACAACTAATCCAAGCACAGAAAATCAGGCCATTGTGGCATCGTCACTGATTACTGGAGCTCCCGGTATCTATTAACATATTACCCCGTCATGCATGTGTTCCCTCGTTCAGTTTTTAATAAAAAAATTTAAAATCTTCACACACACACACACACACACACACACACACACACACACACACACAC
>NW_026592510.1:6395196-6477452 GCF_907164565.1 Psammomys obesus | reverse complement strand
ACACACACACACACACACACACACACACACACACACACACACACACATTTCATAGCTTATCTGCACCACTCCCAGAAAGCACACCCATCTGATTATATATATGCCGAATAAAAAAACATCCTCTAGCGGTGTAACTGGAATTCTATTACAATTGAAATTAAAGATAACAGATGAAGAATAACAAAGCAACATATGCTGTTTTAATTAGCTGCAAGTTTAAACATGCACCATCCAGAACTCTGGCGTGTGCTGCCCTGTTTCCATTTACATCAGAAGAACCGCTGATAAAAACCTGATGCTGAAGATGTCATCCAGCCCAATTCTTTTGTGCTGTGTGAGAAAAGACGGAATCTTAAACAGAGACAATATCATTTTAAATACCATAATGATTGTTGTAAGATAAATAAAAAGTACACAATGAAATACTTTGGTGTGATCACTAAGGAAGTGCCTGGTTCAGACTCATCCAGCTGGTGGCCAGTGGGCTGCATGTGGCTAGGGCCAGCTGTGAATGCTGCCCAACACAAAATTGTGAAAATTAGAAGAGTTTTTTTTTACATGGTATTTTTCTTTATCTCGACTGTGCAGTTCCTGTGCGTGAACTTTTCAGATTACAGCACAGTGCCACAGTGTCACAAGGTTTTGGAGACGTCTGATGGTATCTAAGCCTGCTGTCCTTTCTTCTAATGCCAGTCTTGTCAGAAATGTTTTCCCATAAAGAGTTTTTGGACTTTCCTCCACAAGACAGTGCTGTCCAGGACACTCCTTTTGGATTTATCTTAAACAACCCATTCCCGGCTGGTTTGCTTGCTTCGTAACAAGAGTCTCTCTTTCCCTGAGCTCCTGTAGGATTTATACTCTATGTATGCAGGTTCCTCATCTGAATTGTCAATAATTCTCTCCCTGGCTCATGCGGTGGATAGAAATGGCCAAGAGATTATAAGGAACTATTAGTGGGGAGACATTACAAACTCATGGCTCCTTCAGTGCACAGAGACAGCTTTTCAAGTTATTTCAGGGAATTCATATGTTTTTCTGAAGCCAAACCAGGGATCTCGGGTTCAAGACCTCAAAATGAACACCTATACATCTCTCATCCTAGTGACTACTCTATAAACATGGAGACCAATCTAGACTGTGTAATACCATGGCAATGTATATATTATCCTACCCCATACTAAGAAAGTTTCCAAACCAAAACTTCATTTCTTAACAGATTGGAACTACATCTTCATTTTTTTCCCCAAAGAACAAAAGATCCCCCTCCTTTGTCTTCCTGAGTCTTTTCCACCGCATTCTAGGAAAAAAAAAAAAAGGTACTACCCACATCTGCATTTTGACTATATGTTGTTCAACTGTCTTAACTACAGTGGGCATAACTATTTAGAGAGAAAAATTAAAATTATGTATGTTTTGTCGTAGAATATTCTTATCAATGTTCTACCAGCATTACTAAGACCTTACTATTCCATAATTAAACTACACCATAGGTATGAATGCATGGAGAAAACATAGTATGTAGAAGGTTCAGAACTATGCACAGCTTAAGGTACCCCTTGGAGTCTCGGAACACACCTTTTGTAGATAAGGGAGACTACTGTAGCTATTCACCCGACAAAGACAAATATGCCCATGCTCTTTCCACTGAGCCAAGTGTTAAAAAGAAAAAAAAAATTGTCAATTCTCACCCCCACCAGTCAGCCTATTTACGGTAAGAAAAAAAACAAAACTGGACGTGGGAAGACAAACAGATTAAAGAGTGGAGGGGTGGAAGACAGGAGGGGATGGCCACCTGGAGAATTCTTGCCCTCCCACTGTTTGAAAATATATCCCAGGTCTGTGCTTTAGTGCTGCTCTCTCAGAGGACTCGCCTGGCATCTTATCTGAAACACTCACTACCAGTGCCACCTCCATTTACCACATTCTCTCTCTCTCTCTCTCTCTCTCTCTCTCTCTCTCTCTTAACTTTATAGATGCCATTACTTTCTGAATCTACTACACTATTCACATTTTTTTTCCTACTGGCTTTTCCTGACTACAAAAGCTACATGAGGCAATTTTGTCTCAGATCCTATGGCAGCTAGTAGAAGAAGAATGCACGTAGAAGGAGCATTTGTCCTGTGTTCAGCCCTGCCCCTGCCTTTACCTGGGAGACTCCATTGGCCACACCTGTTGGGTAGAAGATCCCATTATCTCTGCTGGGAGAGCAGCCACACCAGCTCTCAGCCTCTATCTACAGCTTACTGAACCAAAACCACTCTGGGCTCGCAAAAACAAGCAACCTTCAGAGACAAATCAAGGGGGGGAAATATGAGGAGGCTGGGAAACACAATACAGAGAAAAGTCACAGGGAATATGGCATAGAACACATAAGATTTGTTGGGGGGGGCGGTGAGCAAAAAATAAAAGTTATGGATTTTTAAAAAGTAGAACATAGAAAGAAAATGAGGAGCAATAGAAGGTTGTACAGGAATGGAGGAGGGAAATTGGGGAATCACATTGCTGTCTATTATTTGTTCAGTCCTCACTTCAAATCGAGTCTTTGAAAGGCTCCTGTCTTCCCCCCAGCCAAAGGTTCTTTCACATCTGGCAACTTTTCTCAGGTCTTTGGTATTTCCGGTGGGTCCAGGCTCCCCTGCCAGCTCTCCTAACAGTTCCCGAGGACATAGACTCTGCTGCCTCTGCATTCTGTTGCCCCTGCAGAGCTACAGCCACCACAAGCAAGGTAGGGGCTGAAGAACTTTTCACTCTGTGTAGCTAGCGCTCTGTCTCCTTAGACAGAAGGCATCTCTCCACAAGTCTGAATGTAGGAGATTAGCACTATTATGAAAGTTTTAGCTTTACTCTTCATTAAAAAAATAAGAAGAGAGATGTGAAGCTAAGGAGACATTGTACTAATTCTGCTTTTTTTGTGTGTGTGCTAATACACCTATACTTTCTTTAAAATATATGGGAAAACTTATTAGAAGAACAGGGCGTTCAACTAGAAGCCCATTGTTCTGTGCAATGGAAACCTGGTAAAGCTTTGATAAGAGATTTAACAATGGCCACAACAACAAAAGCCTCCTACACTGGAGCCACACCAGAATACAATGTAACATATGTTTTCTGCCTCAGAAATTGTACTGCAAATCCTCAAAAATAAAAAATAAAAGAGTCCTTTAAAAATACCTTCTATAAGCGTGGTCCTGTCTCATGAACTTTGGACCAAAGCATCAAACCTGGCTTGCAGTTAATATTGCTCTGATAAAACACCATGGCCCAAAACAATGTGGTGGGGAAAAATGGGATTTATCTTGCTTGTGCTTCCATACCACTGTTCACCACTGAAGGAAGTCAAGGCAGGAAATCAATAAGGGCAGGAAACTGGAGGCAGGAACCTGGAGGCAGGAACTGAAGCAGAGGCAGGGAAAAGTGTTGCCTACTGGCTTTTTCCTCATGACTTGGTCGGTCTCCTTTCCTATAGAACCTAAGACCACCAGCCCACAATGGGCTGTGCCCTCCGCCATCAATAACCAAATAAGAAACCACCCTATATGCTTGCCTATAGTGAAATCTTTCCAAGGCCTTTTCTCAATCAAGGTTACCTTCTCTCAGACGACTGTAGCTTGCGTCAAGTTGAAATAAAACCCAGCCCACACAGTACCCTTGCATTTTGGTTATGGAACAGTTCCAACAGAAATAAAACTGTGATTAGCCTTTTTGCTTCCAAGTAGAAAATAAGAAACTCGGCCTTAAAAACAAACAAACAAAAAGCAGGGAAGCACCATGCTCAGATTTATTTTCCTTCAAATAAGTCTTAGTAACAAAAATAACAATGTTAGAAAGAATTTATTTTTGAAATGCATTTGTAAAATGTAACAAAGTGATTGGAATAACCTATGAGCCACAAGAGACAGAACAGTTAGACTTGTGTTTTAGTGCTAGCTGCTTTAAGTACTAGTTTTGTGTCCCTGGGCTAATTACTTACCGTTTCTGAGCCTGGGCTCCTCAGCGTGTACAGTGGAGATAATGATGCTTACACAACACTGTTGGGGAACTAGCTCATCTAGCGTCTGACAGGCATGAAACACTAGCTCTCCCTTTCTTTGCAAAGCATTTGAAGTATTTTTATTATTCAGTTAGATTTTCTTACTTTAGAACGAACAGTGAAGAATCCCATTGTTTTGAGTGGATTGATTTTGTAGCTCTTGATTTAAAATGGGGGTGTTTAGAAAAGGTCTCCCTATTTCTTGTAATCTGCTGTAGAATTTACAAACATTTTATTTCCAAACCCTTCATATTATAGGCCAGCATGATGGCTAAGTCTCTTCACGTCCCAACAATTTTATAACACTATAAATGGGTCTAATGCAGCTCTATTTAAAAATACACTATTCATTAAAATATGTTTGTAAGTTGGGCTGTTTGACTCAAGAATTCAGTTCTTTATTGAATGGATTGCTCAAGATCAGCCAGATTCAGGTATGATGCACAAATATCACTAGAAATATGTTTCAGCATGTATTGATAATTAAATTGCGGTTGACCTAAGTCTAGAGTCTTGAATACAGATGCCACAACTCTCCATGAGGAAGTGCCATAAGTAGGTCATATATATAATTTTGTTTAACCAGGTCACTAAGTATCCTAAACTATCTAGATTATTACAGGTAACCTAGCACACATTATTTGTATATGTAAATACCATCCAGAACTTTCAAGATTCCCTATGTCTTCAGTTGTAAGTTTCTCTCCTCCTCCCCACCCCCAGGAGCCTCAAGTGAGGTGCCCTTGCCTGCACACTACTGAAGACTCCTCAAACTACCGAGTTCTACTTTGTCAACCCGAGTTCTACTTTGCTTCCTGCCTCCCCGCCACGGATTCCCATTAGATGGTAGTAAGAAGGCAAAGGAATCCAGACAAGGCCCTGTCATGGCCAACAGCTTTAAGACCCTTCCACAAGTTTTACTCATTAAGATATACTACTTCTTGCCTACTGAAATGACCTCTCTGGTAGATTTGTAGGCAATCTAACAGACAGGAGACTATTGTTTCTACACAGGGAAAATACTACTGCATGACTAGAGAGCTGTTTTGTATCTCGTGGCCATGGCCCTGCTAGGACTCCAATCACTCAAAAGACATTGTAGACTCTGTGCTCTCTCTGCATCCTCACCTTTTAAAGCTAAGCATTTCAGTTGCTTGGTTTGTCTCTAAGTAAATCTTTCCAAGGTGGAACTAGTCTTGGATCTAGCAGTCGGACTTTCACTTTGCAGAGAGAGGGAGAATAGTGAAGAGGGCACTGGAGAGAGCCTACTTACATTTGGAGTCATTGTGCCTCAGAATACTTTGCTGGGTTTGTTTTGTTCTTTTGTGTTTGTTTTGTTTTCCTTTATCCTTGTAATTCGGCTGGACAAAAAAAAATAAAGGCAGGACTTAATGAGTTAAAAAGTTGACTCAGCAAAATAGGTGCCAGAGGACTCAATTTTCCTATCATTCATAAAACAGATGTGACAAACACATGCACCCACACACATGCACACACACACATACACACACACAACAGCAGCAGCAGCAACATCTGAGAGTTGTGAGTCTTGTAAAATGCAATGATTATCATTGGTCAGTGTTTGTTTACTGATATAAAATGGTTTTTAAGAGATGCTCTTAAGTGGATTTGCTTTTAAAGTTTCTCTTCTTACTTGGTCACCAGGTGGGCGTAATATGAATTCATGTATAAATTAGTGAGGATGGTTTTCAATTTGACTCCCACTTGCTCTCTTTTGTAAGCCTTTTTTTTCTTGTATGTTCTTGGGGTGGTTTGAATAAGGATGGTCCCAAAGGCTTATATATTTGATGCTTGGTTTGAAGTCGATGGAACTGTTTGGGAAGGATTAGGAGGTGTTCATTTGATGGAGAAGGTGTGCAACTGGGAATGGGCTTCGAGATTTCAAAAGTTCATGCCATTCCCCATTAGCTTTTGCTGTGACTTCTTCCTGCTTGTAGATCAGATATTAAACTCTCAACTACTGCTCCAGTGACATGCCTGCCTGTTGCCATATTCCTTGCTTTGATGGTCATGGACTTCAATCCTCTGAAACTGTAAGCTTCCAATAAACTCACAAAAATCACCTTGGTCATGGTGTCTTTTCACAGAAACAGGAAAGTAACTAAGGCAGTTATTAAACTTTGACGGCCTTGAGGGCTCAGTAGTCTGAGCAATTTTCATACAAACTTTATTCAGAAGAAAGAACACATTTGATTGAACTCAAGGCTTCACACATGCTAAGCAGATAGTCCATCATGAGAATCATCACCAGTTATGAGAGATCTTGACTCCTCCTGAGCCTCCAGAACTTCCAACACACTTGTGACTCTGCAGATGTATGCACTCTAAATGCCTCTTGTGCTTCAGACATGTACAGCTAATTCCCTTTTAGATATGCTTCAATGAATTTCAGGCTCAACTAGGATTACAAAAAAAGTCCCGTCCTCCTCATTAAGTTATATTTTCTACTTTGTTGACTATAATCCCCACATAGTCCCTGTTCATGGAACTGGAAGCTTAGCAAGTAGCCTCACTGTCTTCCTGTCCTCTTCCAACATCATGGCCTGTTGAGTTTTCAGCCTCGTGTCAGCTCTTGTGAGTCTCCAGTTCAAAGTGTTGGCATCCTATCACTTTACACTCCATTTAATAACAGTTAGAAGCGTGCCCCTCAAACAGCTGAAGTCATCTAAGGAGATTTTTCTTTTAAACCTAATGCCTGAGCACCATTCTAAGAAACTTTGATTCAGTCAGTCTGCGATGGGGTCAGTCATGGATAGTGCCAAAAATGTTCCACAGGCATTTCTAATGGGCAGAGATTTGCTGCTTTAGAAGCTATCCATTCTCCCACTGTGATGTCAGAAGTTATACCTGATCAGAACCATCTCTGACAGTTTGGGCCATACCATTTTTTTTCCAGCTCTGGCCTTGCTTCCCATCTCCCATCCCACATTAACAGGGTACCTGACTGTTTAATGCTCATGGCTTGGCTCACTTCGCTCTTTTTTTTTTAATGCCTTTCTAGGTTCCATTGCCTCTGCCTACAATATTAATCCTTTCTTCCCTCACTTACAGCATCATCATTTGCTTTTCCTTACCAAAAGACTACTTTCTCAATGTAAACTCAACCAGTCTACCATGGGGATACTATCTCTATTCAATATCAACAACAGTCTCTTTGCTGGGAAATTTACTTTTTGACACAGAGGGTGTTATAACATAAATATTACACATGCATAACAGGTGTGGTACAAGGAAGTTTGTTGCAGGAAAGGTAGGGGAAAGAGGGAGAAGCTCCATGAGAGAGACAGTGTTAGACAGCAAAATGAGGAAGGGTACGGACAAACAGAGGGACAGGCAGTAAATGCAAAAGAGGGGGGAGAGACAGAGAGGTAAGAGACAGGGATCTTTTATCCCCCGGGGGTGCACCCTGGCAGCAATGACAGGTGATGATGTCACAGGTTGCTAAGCAACATATATGCTAACACAGAGACTATAATTTTCTTGTCTAAATAGTTTCTGACATAGATAGTAGCTTCTTTGTGTTCACTCAATGTTATGTGAATAGTTATAGGGACATATAAAAATGAGTGGCCATCTTTAATTTTATTTAGAAATAAGAACATTTGTAACAAATTAATGAGTTATAATATTTTTTCAGCACTTCTCAAATTTATTTCACTAGTTTCCAACTCACACTCTTTGTACCACACTACAAGGAGCTACAATAGCTAGTGATAGTCAGAGATATTTTTCAAAAGCAAAATTACAAATTTCCTGACTTCATTATTTTGTTTAACTTTTCATAGAAAAAAATACAAATAACATATACTGGAGCCATCAGAAAAATTTCACAATCTGACTATTTTGTTACACAATAAGCTTCCAAATGACAAAATATAAGACATAAAAAGCTAACAGTAGGCAACAATGACTTTATAACATGGGAACAAAACACATGACTCAGTCTTGACAAATGCATCCCTCGGCAGGCAACAATGGTGATTTTATGACCAGGAACCAAACACCTGACTCAGTCTTGACAAACACAGCCCTTGGAAGAGCAAGGATGCTCTGAACATCACTTTATCCTTTTTCACCTCTAGATCTACTTTCAGTCTCAGGATGCCTACTATAGAAGTGAATTTCAAGTTTTTTTTTCAGAAAGATTAGGCCATGTAGTGTCTTGGCCATGGATTTTTGAGGCTGAACGAACACAAGTCAGAATGTCATACAATAGCAGAAAAGCAGGACTGGTTGCCAATGGCTGACAGCAGGCACTTCAGTGGGCACAGCAAGGGGGATCCCACCATTAGGACTTCACTCATGTAACCTAGATAACATTCTGCCCATCAAATGCTTGGGCTCCCCTTTCCAAAGAGAACCACACTACAAAGCAGACTACAAATATGAATGGAATGGTTACTACCCTTTAACTTGACCCACAGTAACTTTTCATGTAAACATTTCCATTGTCATTTCCCTTTCAATCACTAGGGGTAGATTGTTTTCGCACCTTTAAGATGAGAATTTGAGAGGATATCAGCCACTGTATAGACAAGAGCTGTCTTGTTATCTGTCCAAACACCCGATACTCTTAAATGAGTGAGAAGTCATCCACTGTGTTAAGGATTGCCACTGCAGGTTTATAACTGATTGTAGTCATCTCTGCTGCTCTGCATGCTGAAACTATTAATCTGGAAATCTCAGAAAGAAAGACTAGAAGACAGGATGGTTCCAGCACCACTAGAACACTAAACTACTGCTTTCTTATTTTAATTTCATGCCATGGCAGACTTTTGGTTTCATAAAACATAATTTAAAAGAACTCCAAATCAAAAGAAAATGGTACTTCAGTAGACATGAAAGCCATGAAGTGGTGTGATGCCCATTAACAAGTTCTCAGAAGTCCTCAGGATAGAAGGAAAGCGAGAGCAGCAGCAGTTCTCAAGGGCAGCTGGGATGTATTGTCACTGAAAAGTGGTGATTACTTTGAGGTAGTAGTTTCAAAGCAAACTTACAAAGTTGAAAGTAGCCAATACTGTCACTTCAGTATCAACAGCCAGAAAAAAAAAATCATATAACAGCTGGAGGGCACATGGATAGTGAGTACTAATCAGTGTTTGATTGGAGGAAGACGTTCATCCAGGCTCTACATGTGAGGTATTTTGTTTAAAACTCAAAAAATATCTAGAAAGAAAATGATCTAGTTGATAAATATGAATGCCAAGGTTTGGAGATCCATGTATATCTCAGCCATGGAAAGGAAGGGACTGAGACTGAAGGCAGGCTACTCACATGCTCATGTGCCCTGTGCTTATGTCCAGGATTCAAGTGCCTAAAGAATAAAGTGGGTATTTGGGGTACTTCATTATCAACTTGATTGCATTGAGAAGTTATATAAGACTCATTAAACACACTTATATATCTGTAATGGCATCTTTAAAAAAACTATTAGACAATGCAGTCTCCAATCGAATGAATACATTACTCCTTGATGGATTCATACTATGATAGTGCTATGGGAGATGGTAAAAGGTAGGAGGTGGGACCTGGTGAGAGTATTTGAGTAACTGAAGACATAGTGTTAGGGGCTGTATCTTTTCCTCATCCTGCTTGTGTTCTTCCATTCTATTCCTCGCTTTCTACAGTGAGAAGTCATCCACACTCTGCCAGCCATGATTGAATGCCACTTCTGAACACTTGAGGCAAAATAAATAGTTTCTACCTTTTACTTGTTTTCTTGGTAACATAACTGATAGTAGCATGCCTGTAAAGCAGAGCAGGAAGTGAGCTGTGTCACCTAGGTGTCTGCCTTAGTTAGAGTTTTATTGCTGAGAAGAGACATCATGATCATGACAACCCTCATAAAGGAAAACATTTAACAGGTGCTGGCTTAAGATTCAGAGGTTTAGTCCATTTTCATCATGGTAAGAAATATAGCAGTGTGCAGGCAAGCACGGTGGCTGGAGAAGAAGATGAGGGTTCTACATTTTGATCTGCAGGCAGCAGAAGTAACTATCACACTGGGCCTGGCTTGAGTACATGAGACCTTAAAGCCCGCCTCCATAATGACACACTTCCTAAAACAAAGCCACACCTCTTCCAACAAGACCACACCTCCTAATAGTGCCACTTCCTATGGGCCAAGCAGTCAAGCACATGAGTCTATGGGGGTCATTTCTATTCAAACCACTACCGTGTCCCTGACTTACCCGATTGAGGTGACCCAGAATCCCTTATTCAGCCAGCTATTCTCGACACAGGAATGTGAACCTGTAGCGACACCCTCCTCCCTCACCTCCCATACTCAGGATTTTGAAGACAAACATCTGAGTTTCAGCTTTGTAGAACTGGCAATGAGTTACACGTAACTAGCTGTTCAGCAACCACGTTTTGGTGCTGCAGTGGGTCTAATGGTGCCTGTTTGAAGCTTCTGAGTTAATAGCGAATGATGTCTTCATCAGCAGAAAAGAAGTAATCCCAAGCAACCTTTACACAAATTCCAAATGTTCCTTCTTTATGCTCAGTGAGACTCCAATCCCACTGAAACAGAAGCATCGGCACTTAGTGTCTGTGAGCAGAAGTGAGTAGTAGCTGTAAATGTCCTGCATCACTACACCAACAGGATGATCTTTGTACCAGGGGCTTCACTGTAGACTACAGCGAACTATGGGTTCTCACTCAAATCACGGACAGATCTGTGTCATCTCAGAGCTAGCCCTCGAGTGAAATGAAGGCTTCTGTTTCGTTGTCAGATGGATCCTATTTAGTCTGCTAGGCTTGGTAGAAGGAAGAGATCACCCCACAGAGACACTGGAAACAATTCCACCTAATTAAAATGCAGATCACCCACACAGGAGCTGCCAGGGCCGAGGCAGATTTCTTGGCCCACGCTATTCCATGTGCACTCGGCTGGGGATCCCGACAGGAGCACACGATCCTTTGTCCGGTTCCCTCGGTTTCCCTTTCTAGCAACTGATTCTGAATACATTTACTCATAACCTTAGAGTTGAGAGGAGCCCATGGCAAACCCAGACCTCTTTGGATAAGCAAGAAGAGCAGCTGAAATTACGATCTGAATTTTCCCCACCAGAGCAAAACACAGATTCAAAATCCTTGAAAATAAATGCTGTCTACAGGTAAACGACCAACTGAAAGTTAATCACTGCTGTCAAGGCCTGTGTGTTAGTTATGTATCACGTATCATATGTATTACACTCCTATTAAATCTCATTTTACAAGCTAAAAGTTAGGCACAGAGATTTTCTGTAGGCAAGCTCAATTCCCCCGTGGACTTCATCATACTGTTAGAGCTTTGTGTCCACCTGAGGTGGAGGAGGAATCAGACCAATGGAACTAAACACTTGTGGCAATATTCATATATAAGATGGCCAAGTTCATATAAATTGCAAAAAAAATCAAATTTCTTCTTGAATAAGATAAAAAGCAGCTGTGCTACTTTTCTAAATTCCCTCAAATCTATAGTTTTACAGCTTAAAGCCAAACTTTGGGAAGCCTGCAAGGAATCTAATGGAAGAAGAGAGAGGCAGAAAGAACTGGAGGGGACAGGAGCTCCACAAGGAGAGCAACAGAGCCAAAAAATCTAGGCCCAGGGGCCCTGCAGAGACTGATATTTCCACCAAGGACCATGCATGGAGAGGACCTAGATACCCTGCTCAGTTGTAACCCATAGGTAGCTCAGTCTCCAAGTGGGTTCCCTAGTAAGTGGTACAGGGCTGTCTCTGACAAAAACTCAGAGGCTGGCTCTTTGATCACCTCCTGCTGTAGGCTGCAGCCTTTCCAGGCCACAGAGAAAGACAATGTAGCCATCCCTGATGAGACCTGATAGGCTAGGGTCAGATGGAAGGGGAGGAGGATCTCTCCTATCAGTGGACTAGGGGAGGGGAATGGGGGAGAAGAGGGAGTGTAGGTGGGACTGGGAGGAGACTACAGTCAGGATACAAAATGAATAAATTGCAATAAATAATAAATTAAAAAATTACAACTGAGAAAGCAATTAATCAATATTGTAATCTTTCCTAAATATTTTATCATAATTTTCCCCCACTTAACTCAATGTGTAAATACATTTTTATAAACCTACATGTGGTATCAATACTATGAAATCAGTCCCTAGTTTCTAATTGTGATTTATATAATAACCACAATAGTAGTATGTAACAGAGAGCCCAGCTTCCATGATCTGAGCTTCTCTGAGGATGTAGTTAATGGTTATGGGACAGGCAAGAGCCTGACCCTCTTTCCCTCAAGCTGGGAGCAGCATCCATAGTTTCCTGTGTGTGCTCAAGTAAAACATGCTGGCAAGCTCTGATCCCAGCTGTGCATCAAACTGTTGCATCTTTCTTTAAATTATCCCCTTTGCTTCTAAAACATTGCAGCTGGGTCCCTACACGGTAAAGTGTAAAACTATTAAGTGGAAATAAACTTGCAAGAATGACAAAGACTCAGTTATAAGAATGAATACTGCAAGGGAGAGTTCTCCTCCCCTGCCATCTGCCCATAGCTTATCAAGTCTCATCAGGACTGCCTGGATCCTCTTCCCCTATGGACTGGCCAGGCCAAGTGATCAAAGAGCAAGTAATCACCTTCATGACAGAGGAAGCCTCTGCTCCCCTTACTCAGGGCCCCACATAGAGACTGAGCTGTCTATGGGCTACATCTGAGCAGGAGGTCTAGGTCCTCTCCATGCATGGTCCTTGGTTGGTGGATCAGTCTTTGCAGGACCCCCTGGGCTCGGACATTTTAGCTTTGTTGGTCTTGTGGGGATGGGGAGAAGAGGGAGGGAGGCGGAACTGGGAGGAGTTGAGGGAGGGGGCTACAAGTGGGATATACAATGAATAAATTAAAAAAAAATAAAAAAATACACAAATAAGAATGAATACTACAGTATACAAGAGAAACATTGGAAATTGACTAGTATTGAAAATATAGGATAAAGTTATGATACCTGAATAAACATTAACTAACACAAGCTACATTTTAATTAGGATAGTCTTTAGTATGGGAAAAGATCCATGATGTAGCAGTCACAACACAATCAAGTCACAGAGCAGTGTATACTCCAGGGAGACATATTCCGGGGTACAGAGTGCTTTCCTGGCTGGTAAGATCATGTAAGTACAAGGGACCATTATGCTCTTCCTCATAGGTAAAGCACTTTCCACGTTTTCAAAAACAAAACAACATTTTCACAGAAGAATGTAATTGCAATGCACGGTTTCATTACAGCAGCAAACATTAGTAAGTCCTCCCTGAGTAAAGGCACAACAGCTTGTCCAGAGTGCTGACACAGCACAGACCGCGCTGGGGAAGAGCAACCATTCTGAGGCCTCAGCAGCCTTTTCCTGCCATGGTGCCCACGCTCTGAATGATACTCTAGCAAACTCATTATCATTATTGCCGTTGTTAGGATTATTCCTATGTATCTGTAGACCAGATCCTCTCAAAGGATCCAGCAAATTTTGCCCCATAAGATTTTTTATACCTGATCAAGTCGAAGCCGTTGCGCATGAGAAGTAACTTGTTCTCAGAAAATGTGTCTAAAGATCAAGTAGTCCGTGTAAACTGTAACAGATACGAATGCTAAAATTCAAGGCATCATGGTATATGCCTGCTCGTGATTCATCCCCCCATAAGCGTTTGAATGAACAGCAGGCCCTGCTTTAGTCTTTTCCCCTTTTGAAAAAGTTTACTTTAATTAAACAGGTAAGAACATTTAAAGAAAGAAAGAAAGAAAGAAAGAAAGAAAGAAAGAAAGAAAGAAAGAAAGAAAGAAAGAAAGAAAGAAAGAAAATCAGTAGTTTTTCAAAACTCCATGTGATCCTGCAAAATGAAGTTCCCGCCAGTTCTAAAATTGGCCTCTTATGAATGAAGAGGCCGCTAAGAAAAACCCACCACCTGTCTTTCAAAACACCAAGCAGCTCCCTAAAGCAACTGTTGCATCCAATCCAGATGTTACCCACTGCTCTAGGTTCCTGACTTCTCCCATCTGCTCCAGCAGCTAGGTAATGAGCCTTGCTTCTCGGGTCTGTCAGTGGCCCTTTCAATCAATCCCCCAGAGCCACCAGATACACTTTCCTACAATAGAACTCAGCTCTGTCACCCTGCTTGTCAGCCCTTAATGGCTCTCTGTTTTCTATTAAACAAAACCGAAGTTTCAGAGCAAGACAGATGGGGCTGACAGGGCCACCATTTTCGGCTTGTCACGCACAGCATTGCTCTAACACTAGCACGTGTGTGTGGTCCCTGGGCCATCAGCAGCAGAACCGGGGGACTCATTAAAAATTCAGATTCTCTGAGTATAAAACAAAACAAAAACAAATGAGGAGAGGGGGAAAGATGAGCTAATGAAAAATCACAAGAAACACTTGTGTAGAAACAGGCAGTTGCACACAAGAAATAATCTCTTAAAAGACACAAAATAGGAAACATAAAATAGACTTATAAGGTAAAAAAAAAAAAAATGGCCAGATGAAGCATTATGAAACAAACAAACAAAAAACAAGACAAAGAAATCCTTCCAAATACCCCATTGAGTTCCTTTTCATGTTGGTCATTTACTGCTGGATATGGGGCCGGCCCTTAGGCCCTTAAGTGTAGTTTGGCTACCCAGTGATACTCCATTGAAGAAAATTGGTTGTTCCTTTGCAAGAGGTTATCAATTAGAGACATCCTCTAGATTAGGGCTAGGGGCTTGTGTCCACTTCCATTCTCAGCGCTGGGACCCCCACCTGGCTCAGCTCTGTGCAGCTCCTGTGCACAATGCCACAGTCTGAGTTCATGTGCGTCAGACCTGTGGTGTCTAGAAGATCCTGTCCTTGGTGTCCTCTTCACTCTTGCTCTTCTTATGTTCTTTCCACCTCCCCTTTTGCAGTGCTCCCTGAACCCTGAGGGTAAGGATTTCATATCCCAGTGAGGACTGTGTGTTCCAAAGTCCCCCACTCTGTTTTCTCATGAGAGAACAAGAAAGTATGCATCTGGGTGGGTGGGGAGGAACTGGGAGGGGTTGAGGGAAGGGAAGCCATAATCATAATAACATTGTATGAGAAGCTATTTTCAATAAAAATAACTTTGAAACTCTCTGAGGGCACAGGATGCTGAGCTCAAACCTCTATGAGGCAGGACCTTGAAAACTCTGCTATTAAGCAGCCTCCTAAATGATTATGATGTGTGGTTAAGTTTGAGAACTTTCATTAAACTGTAGTCCCTGTAACACAATACATAGCATCAAGATAACATCTTTCCATGTCCGTTCTCCAGCTAGGCTTGCATCTATGGGACTTATCAATTTCTCTTAAAATAAGCTTTCTGTATATTCCTTATGTCCTCTGATAAAGCATTAGCCTTTTGAGGACTATGTCACTTAAAAAAAAAAATACAAGCCCATTTGGAAAACAGGATGTAATTCGCAGGCGTTTGTTGAACAACAACTAATGATTAGCATTCAGCCTTGGCAGATTAAGCAAACATCTAGGACAGCTAGCTGAGTATGAATTTCAGATAAGGAGTGACTTTTTTTTTTTAGTATAAATATGTTCAAATATTTATTATCATTTCCTTGGTCCAGTGAGACGGCTCTGTGGTTAAAGGTGTTTGTACCACATCCTTGATGACCTGAGTTCCAGCCACAGAAGTCACATAAAGACAGATGAAGAGAGCCCATTCCAGGAAGTTGTCTCCTGATCTCTCTGTACATCTGAAAGTGGCCTGTGTACACTGTACATTATGCACACGCAGTAAGAAAGTTGTAAAATCATCCATGGTTCATATGAGATTTATATCTTATTAGATGCTCTCTATTTTACCTGGCAATCCTATCATGCCAATGTTACTTTGTCTCTAACTAGATTTAATTTCATGTGACTTCTCTTCCTGAGAAGTTAAACTAAATATGGGGAAAGATACTACATAGTCAAAGAAATGTTTTTCTTTGGAACATCACTTGGGAAACACCTGAGCTTGTTTACCAATATGAAGATATCCCAAATATATTTGTATTTTTCTGTGAAAAAAAAGTAGTTACTATTTTACCAGAAAGCCAGTCCTTTTATCTGAAACATATGTACTTAAAATATGAAGATATGTAAACTGATATTAACAAGATACCTATTTTCACAGCTTAGCTTGATTTTCAGCACCGAGTTCAGTATCATTTTACTCTCTTAAAGATGAAATTTATCTTGAAAGGTGGAGTACTTATCACCGCTTTAAATAACTTTAAAATACTCTTACAGAATAAAAGGGCAATTCCTAAATACATTCAAAAAATGTTCAATAAAGCGCTCGGGATTAAATATATAACCTCCATGGTAGCAGAGTGGAGAGAATATTAAAGAGATGTGTCAAGTCTGATTCTCCTTGATTTTTTTTGAAAGTCCCATTTCCTTAAAAATCACTTTCTTCAAGATTCCAAACTGACATTTCCTGTACCTATGCCACCAAAGGCCAATTCCAAGAGATTAAAACCATATTCCTATAGTTTCTTCTCAAAGATTTCTATAGATGGCTCAACCAAAAACACGTGCTTCGTTTTCCACAGAACACAGCAGCACTAACATGGGATCAGTATATATCCCACATTTATATGCTACGCTTTATATTCAAGTATGCATATGCTATTGCATGTATAATATATACATGTATGTGCATATATATATATATATATATATATATATATATATACATACATCTTTCCTGATATTGCAATGCCTTGAAACTAAGAGCTGCTCTACATTAACAAACAGGCCTACTCCAAACATTCCACATAATATGTGAATTCAGAGAAGCCTTAGTAATAGTAAATAGTACTGGCTCGTTTTAATACCTCACGGTAGTTTAAGTTCCTAAAAGGGATACAATTAACTATCATTTGAGTCCAACCTTCAAGTGTTTAAGGGATAATGTACTGATGCTCTTGAGACACACCAGGTTCCAGGCTAATTTAACACTTCACGTAGCCCTTCCTACTCTCATGTAGGTGAACAGAGTGGAGGCAGAAGATGAATGGCACAAGCTGCTGACAATATTTGCTTTAAATAAACGAGTGAATAAGGAGGTTATTCAAAAATAACTTATTTTATGGCATTTGGAATTTAGAAACTGATTGCTAAGGAAGTTTCCCTATCAGTGTCCAGGTCTTTGGGAGCTGTTCAAGCTCACTGGTCCAAACGGAGAATCACCTGGGACAATTGGGTTCTTTTAGAATAATGTCAAATAGATGTGATACTCTAATAGGAAACTTAAACTCACAGTATCTTAAGGATTTCAGCATCCTGTACAACTTTCAGCTCTGCAACAATATTCCAGAAAGTTACTATATGACTGATATCATGAGCTTCAGATTTCATTCTTTTATAAATCAACAGAAATTTAAAATAAAGATAACTCCTTTCTGTATACCAGTTGACTACTCTAATGAAATAACTACAGTCTACATGTCTCATAAAATCTTTGTATGCACAGTAGCTTTTCAGTATGGAAGAGTAAATCAGGCCAATGACATGGCTTAGTGCAGTAAGGCACGTATTGCTGAGCCTAACACGAGTTCAATTCCCGCTGGGGACCTACATGGTTAAAGGAGAGAACTGACTTACAAGTTGTCCTGTGACCACCACACATGTGCCTTAGTGAATGTATAACCCTCACACAAAATAATAAATAAACACGATGTCAAAAATAAAAAGCTAAATCGTCTATAAATTGCATGCATGCATTCATACAGAAAGATTTATCCCATTACACTTGATTGTTATTCAAATGCAACATGTCATGGAAAAGAAATAAATTAACAAGACTAATTAGTATCCAGAAGGCTTACTAAAAGAATGGGTCAATTTAGGGGCTAGGAAGATGGGTCAGTCCCTAAAGCTCTCGAGGGACAAGATTGGGGACCATCATTTGATTTGCATGCACCCTTATAACAAATTCCCTGAAGTGGTAGAGCTTGTAATTCCAGTGGTAAGGACACTTCCTGGGGCTCACTGACCCCGTTTCAAAAATAAGATATCTGTCAACTTAATTAGTTTGGTGGGTAAAAGTGATTATTGCTGAGATGGCCTGAGAGTAAGCTCCAAGACTTGTATGGTGGAAGGAGAGAATAGATGCCTGCAAGTTATCTTTTGATCTTAACACACACACACACACACACACACACACACACACACACACACACACACGAGAGAAAGAGGGAGAGAAAGACAGAGACAGACAGATTGACAGAGACAGAGAGACTGAGACAGCAGATGAAAATCTAACTAAGAATTTAAAATTGAACCTGACACAGAGAACCTCTGAAAGGCTCTGCCCTGCAGACTATCAGTGCAGATGCTGAGACTTAGGGGCAGAATGCAGGGAATCTTAGGAAAGAAGCGGGGAAACAGTAAGATCTGGAGAGGACAGGAACTCCACAAGGAGAGCAGCAGAACCAAAAAATCTGAGCACAGTGGTCTTTCCTGAGACTGAGACTCCAACCAAGGACCATGCATGGAGATAACCTAAGACTCCTGCACAGATGTAGCCCATGGCAGTTCAGTATCCAGTTCCATTGTAATAGGAACAGGGATTGTCTCTGACATGAACTGATTGGCCTGCTCTTTGATCACCTCCCCCTGAGGGGGAAGCAGCATTACCAGGCCACAGAAGAAAACAATGCAGCCACTCCTGATGAGACCTAATTGACTAGGATCAGAAGGAAGGAAAAGAAGTCCTCCCTATCAGTGGACTTGGGGAAGGGCATGCATGCAGAGGGTGGAGGAAGGGAGGGATTGGGACGGGAGGAGGGAGGGAACTACAGGGGGGGGATACAAAGTGAATAAAATGTAATTAATAAAGAATAAAAAAGAATTTAAAATTTAAACAGGGTAAATGGATGCAGACGAACAGCATCTGAACTCCCCCCCCACACACACACAAACACACCATGCACTCATATATACAGGGGTATAAAGGCAATTTTGTCAAGATTTTAGATCCTTCAGTAAATTTGTTTCCAAATATTCATTTTAGGCCAAAATTTAAAAGACTATTTGGTAGCTAGTAATGCCTTTTTCTTTTTTTCAGGGCTTGGGGGTTTCCTGTTTCTTTAACACAGCAGGAAGACCCTAGCCTGCAAAATACATACAAGCATTTACTTTCTCCAGAACAAACATTGTTTTCTCTAAGGATTTAAATAGTCAGGCTCTATAGAATTAAAACTAGGGTCAAATAAAAAAACTTCTATGTTTTAAAAATATGGGGCAAAGAAACTCCACCCACGAAAACTTAACAATATAGTCACCCAAGTAAGAACTAAACAAAGACATCACCAGTATATATCAATGAGGGTCTTAATGCCTTGATAAAGGGCAAGTAATGGTTGCTGGGAGAGGGGGAATTGGTCTTCTCCAGGGACAAACCCCTCATGGGTCATCCAATATTAAGTGGTACCCCAGACACTAAATATACTCAGCAAGCTCTCTCTCATTCTCTCTCTCTGTCTCTCTCTCTCTCTTTCTCTGTCATAATTAAAGAAATAGAGACCAATAATTTGAAAATGAGTGGGAGGGACACACGAGGAGATTGGAGGAGACAGGGAGGGGTAGAAAAGATATAAATACTGTATTCATATATGAGATTATCATGTGCTTATGTGTATTTTTCCATTTTTAAAATTAAATAATTCGTTTTAAATCTTGGTCATTGGCCCCTCCTCTCTCTCCTCCCAGTCTCACCCTCCTTCCTACATCCCCTCTCTTCTATTCCTCAGAATAGGGGAGCTTCCACTACCCTGATACCCGAGCTCATCTATTCAGATGAGGACTGAGTTTATCTTCCTCTCCGGTGGCTTGGTTGGAAAGTCCCATCAGGGTGAAGTGATCAAAAAGCAGGCAACATAGTCCATGTCAGAGATATCCCCAACTTCCCTAACTATTGGATCCATATGAAGCTGAAGATACTCATTGGCTGCTTACAAGCAGAGGACCTAGGTCCAGACCATGCATTATCCTTGGTTGGTGCTTCATACTCCATGGACCCCTCAGGGCCCTGTTGATTGGTTCTGATGGTCTTCTTGTGAAACTTTTGCCACTTCTAGGTCCATTTATTCTCCTTCCACCCACTCTTTTTTTTTTTTAGTAGACTCCCTGTGCCTCATCCAATGTTTGGCTGTGAGTCTCAGTATGTATTTCAAACTGTTGCTGGGTGATGCCTCTGAGAGGAAAACTCTGGCAGGCTCCTGGCTGCCATCATATCAGAGTCTAGTTAATAGTGATAGGGATTGGCCTTCTTTCATGTGGTGTGTCTTAGGGTTAGGCCCAGCATTTTTTTTTTTAACATTTCCTCAATCTCTGCTCTATCTGTTCAGTCTTTGTCTCTGCAGATCTTGTAGGCAGGATAAGTTATGGACTGAGGTTTTTGTGGGTGGGTTGATGATCTCCTCTTTCCACTAGGACTCTTGGCTAGATAAATGGTGTCTTCTTCAAGTCTCCATGGCCCCTGCTACTAAGAGTCTTAGCTAGAGTCCCCCTCATATCCTCCCAGAGGCCTATTCTCATTTAGGTCTGTAGCAGAAAGACACACATGGTATGTACTCACTTAGAAGCACTTATAGTCATATAGTACAGGATAGACATATTACAATGCACAGGACCCCAAGAAGATAAGTAACAAGGAGTTGCCAAGGTAGGACATGTAAATCCCACTCAGAAGGGAAAATAGAATAGACAGAAGTGGTGGTTGAAAGGTGGGAACAAGGTAGAAGAGAGAGCACAGAGAGAAATGAGGGTGGAGATCAGACCTGGGGGAAAGTGTGTGTGGGGAGGGTATGTGTGTTTTGTTTGAATGTATGTAGGTTTTCCAGGTACATTCCCACAGAGGTCAGGAGAAGGTGTTGGATCCCCTGGCATTCAGATGACTGTGAGAGTCCATGTGACTCCTGGGAATGGAATCCAGGTTCTCTGTAAGAGCAACAAGTTCTTAACTGCTAAGCCAACTCTCCAGCCTCAGAGGAAAAGTTTTTAATTAAAAAACATATATGGGCACAAAACCTTTGGGTGATATTTGGCTATATTCACATAGGATTTCTAGACCCCTAAATGAATCATGAAGTATCACATAGAATAAACAAAGCTTAGTTGTTGTTGTTTTTTTTTTTTTTATCATCTCTTAATTTAACCCCATTAAACTTCCAGTAAATATGGTAGGGAATGACATTTTAGAATGAGAATTTGAGACTCTATCTTAAGAGAAAGCTTAATTTTCACAGCTATAAATAATACCAAAGTTCACACACCTACATTGGTGGCTGGCACAATTCGCCGTTTCAGACAACGCAAGAGCAGTTTTTGGAAACCCACTCACACAAAGGTGGAGACTTCCTACTGTGGAACAGTGAGAACTTTTAGAGAAGACACACATCTGTGATTTGTGGGGTTAAACCATTGGGAGAGGAGTTTCTCCAGTCACACTGACAATTTCTGAGGGAAGTGACCTTCTGCTCACATGAGCCATTCCTCATGGTGATAGTGTTAAGGGCGTAGAGTTGCTCAAATTAAGACATGTTGTCAGTGTCTAGAGATGTGAACAAGAACGTCCAGGGATATAAGAATGCTTTCTTTTCATACAAAAGGAGTACTCTGAAGATTCTTGGCTTCATGCTATTTGGTGTTGCCATGCTCTGAAACACGCACAGGTCTCTTTGTGTAAGTTGTTCTCTGCCTCCTGGGTATGGTCTCAATTGCTGAGACCTCATTTACTTACCCGTGAAGCCAGATCAAAGGTAGCAGCCACCCTGATATTCTAAGGTAGGCCAAGGCCAATCAATGAACTACAAAGGTCAAAGCTTTTCATCAGTTACTAAAAGATCAGGCTAAAATAAACCAGCCATAGAGAGAAAAGGAGAGCGTGAAATCTTTACGGTGAGAAAGATATTGCACAGGAAGAGTATCAACTCAGTTAAGGACAATATACCAATGGAAGTGGCTCCTCCAACATGTGTCAGGGAAGTGATAAATTTGAAGATAGAAAAATTTCTGTTTTATCTTTTTAGCCAGGACCAAATGTTTCCCTGTGGAAGGACATGATTTTAGATACTATATCGTTGATCTTTATTTGGGCTAGAAAATAATTGCATCCTGAATTCCTCAACAGGAGTGATAGATGACTGAAGTTGTTGGATTTTGATAAAATGATAAAAACTATTAAGGGATAATATTAACATGGAAGCCAGAAAGGAAAGTTTTATTCCTCCTTCCCTTTTCTCCAGGGATAAAGGTTGTTCCCAAAGCAACACTTTCCCAAGGATTTCTATCTGACATTATAGATAGTGTTCATTAGGGTAGGGCCTGGCAGCCTGACAGCTAAGACTCAGGTCTACTACAGAAGCAGAGACTGATATAATTAAGGAGATCAGATCACATATATTTAAGACATGAAAGAATAAAGGGAACAACAGAAGGATGAAGTCTGAGGGAAAAGATTAGAACTGGGTGGGGTGATGGGATGTATGTGTCATGAAAACAGGAGGAGATACTTGAAGGCAGGAGTGGGTCCAGCAGATGGGGAGTAGCTTTGAGAGGCCAGGCCAAGCCATCTATAATTATATGTAAGCGTGGAACCTTACAGTGAAACACACTGCTTTGCGTGTAACCACCAATCAGTAACACCAGAAAAGAACAAGAATAGAGAAACTCTCCACTTTTCGTGAGAGAATTTTCATCACAAACAACAGATATGTTGGGCTAAGCAAATGAAGAGATTCAGGAGCAAGGGAGCAGAGGGTGTGTTGTTTCCCACGGACAGAGCTGCTAAAGCCTACACTCAGGATCTTAATAAAAGTATGTAGTAACAATATGATTGTGGTGGTAAGCTTTCAGCCAAGGCGTTGCTGATGAGTGCCTTGCAAATCACATGCTATCCATGTGTGTGGAGCCAAGATGTTATGTTTTAAATTGACTTATTCTGTACTACACAGAAGAATCAGAATATTTCTCGATAATAATAGTAATATAATAATAATTATAATTTTATTTTCTTTAAAAATAAAAGTTAACGCAGAATGTTCTGCCAATGTTGGCTAAAAAATTCTGAATGCAATGACATTGCTGAGCTGTAGGGCTACTAAGGACTTTAGTCAGAGAAGCTGTTATCATACTGGCCTCTACCTTCATTCACATACTTTCTGTGCAAGGCTCCATAGACATTTGAATATCCAACCCTGCCTTACAGGATGGTGAGAATTAAAATAATTCATAGGAATTATTGTGTTTTATATAATAACTAGTCAAATGATATGCTACTGGAACATTCTTCACTTTAGACCAAACACCAAGGAAACAAATCTTGGTCTTCACTCAGTATAATTGAAGTAAACTTAGACAAGACGGTAGTCTCGAGAAACTTTCTTGATTCTATACATGATAGCTCTGTTTCAACTGTCACACTCTGTCCACTGCCTGAAATCCTAAGTATTTGGGCTCATATCTGGAAAAGAAAATGTGGGACAAGACTGAGTTGTGCACTTTTCCCAGGCAGTTATTTCACAACGTTCTAAGCAGTACTGATGTTGAGAAATGCAGACATTGATGTTGGCTCAGGACTATCTCAGAACTAAGAAGTGTTGCAACCCACATTTTTCCAGATTTAATTTAACAAAATCTAAAAAAAAAGTCTTAATCTTTGTCCGTGAAATCTGATGATCCACTGAAAACAATATTAAAACCTTGGCTAGAGAAGAGCATATCACAATAATGGCCTGCTCAACCATTTCAGGATGCTCTGAATTTGTATTTAATAATACATGCTCTAGGGAGTCCAAAAGAAAAATGCTTTATCTTTTCTATTTGAAATGGCTTGGGAAATGTTCCAATCCCTTGAAAATTTGCTGGGGAACACTTGCCATATCGTGCTTACATATGCTTGTTTGAGTTATGACATATTTTATAAACTTAAGAGTTTTAAAGAACAAATAGCATCCTTTTTATCAGCTATGAAACCAGGCTTAAAGTGTTTTGACTTGTATACTGCGGTAATCACTGGAATTATCATTTTAAATACCCTCCTTTAGAAAAGAAATCAGATTGAGTTTTTGAATGGCTAAGTGTCACCTAAGCCATTTTAAAAAATGAATGTAATTTATTTGTCAGCAAAAACCGTCAGGTCTTGCTCAGTTAACGCTATTCATAACATGTTGATCTTTGGATATGGTGTTTGCTCTCAATCCTCAGTAATCATATCGGGTAGAACAGATCCCTGATGGTTTAACCCTGGGCAGTGGCATTCCTTGCAGGGATGGACATGGAGCAGAAGATTGGAGCAATACATCGCAGCACATGCTTTTTTTTTTTTTTTTTTTTGGTGGGCACGTTTTCAAAAGCACCATATTTTCCAGCCATTGCTCCTGCTCTGGAAAATACCATATGCACAAAAATTCAAATTAGCATGCACTCCCGAGGAATGCTCTCTGCAGCTCAAAGGAAGGGGAACCTCTGAACATTTATTTATACTAAAGCATGAAAACAAAGGACAGTCAAATACATACACCAAAGAGCCTTGGAAGTGATAACTTAGCGTATGTCTAAGCGTCATTACTAAGTTATAATACTAGTACGATAATAGCAGTACAATAGTGGGTTTTGGGATAGAGGAGCAGGGGAGTTGACAGACAGTGCCTCTGCCATCATAATGTCACACTCACTGCCAACGGACGTGTGCATGTGGGTGCTGGTTCTGCCACACTCAAGAAGAACCAAGACTCTTCAGGTCCCGCATACAGACAGGGATAGCATCATCCTACTACAGGGCTACTGTAGAGGTGAAGCAAAGTAGAGGACACACGTACATCAATGAATGCAATTTGCATCACATAAGGCAAGAGAAAGTGATGATTGTTACAGATTTATTAGGAGTGTTGTTGGGAAAAAAATGTCTCTGAGCTGTACGCACTGCAGGCTATCTTGACCAAAAGTGGCATACATATACACCTTCATAAAGCCTTAGAGAAATACTTCTGTTTCTGTGTGTATTTGGGTTTGCACACATATGTGTATAAATACAATATTAGAGACATAAATGACGACAATGTAGATGTACACACTACAGTCTAGAGTTTATATTTTGTATAACATAAGTGTACCTCAAAAATAATCAAATATATAAGCTCTTGGCAGGTGGGACTGTGTATTTTTAAACACCATGCAGTGCAGAAGAAACAAGACCAAGAAGCATTGAAGCTGCTAGAGCCAGAGGTTCAGAGACACATTCCCAAGTAAAACAACTGTTCAATGCAAGGTTCATGTCAAGGGAATAATGGTCTGACCTTCATCAAAAAGACTACGTCCCTCTTGACATGTAAGAGTTATTTCCTAGAGAGATGAGCTCAGAGGAGTGGTTTCTAAACACAGAGTTAAGACCCAGGTGCTGGCATTTAAAACCAGTGGACGGGTTTGCAACATATAGTCATGATAGTGACATTAATAGCAACAATGCATATTTGCAGAGCATCTGCTGCACACACGAAGGCTCCTGGAAGCTAGAGTGTGAGAACAGAGACTCCACTGACAGTGCCCACAGGAGCCATGAGTGCAGCTGTGCCGACTCTCCCTTGCTGACTCAGCAACGGTAGATATTATACCTGGCAGGGGAGAAAGCAAAATGTACAGTGAGGGTGGGGTCCAGAAAAGAGAGAGAGAGGGGTCAGCTTCTGCTGGGAGGAAGCTGAGCAATGCCTGGGGAGACCTTAAAATATCCCGAAAGAACCTGCACAGCAGGGATGGAGACACTGCTAGGTTTTTGCTTTGGGGGGTATGGTATTTTGGTCATGCTCTTAAGAAGCCTCCCAAGCCACACGAAAGAAACTGCCATGATTAGCTCCTGTCTAGTTTCCTGGTCACAGGAATATGAGTGGCTTTCAAGTCTTTACTTTTCTCCTTAAGCTCAGCAGTGGACCTAGGGTGAATTTTTTGTACCCCTCTTCTATGGAAACGTACCTTAGTTTTCTTTAAGTATGTGCTTATCTTTATCACCCTTCTTCTAGTTTTCGGAACAGTTTGGAGGGTTTTACAATACCATATTTTCCATATAGTCAGAATCACAGAGGCTTGGATCAAGGACAGTGGATGTCCCAAGATTTCCAAGCAGAATAAGGGCTTGGTGAAAAGATGACTTTTTTCCACAGGAACGGCTAAGCTGGAAAACTATCCTGAAAAAGCCAACACAGTACATTGTAGAGCTGAGAGGTAAAATCTGTAATTATGGAGAGTGACTGGGGCCAGGACTGTGGCAGAGGAGTCTCTGCATGCCCGAGCGGCTATTGCATGAATCTGTTAAAGTAAAGCCTTGATTGAGTTGGAAATAGCAAGATGTTGGGCATGCCATAGCTGCGAGACATTTGCCAAGGACAGCTGTGGACAGGGAGTGGAACCAGCCCAAGAAAGAGAAGTATGTTGCAGTTGGCAAAGCCAAATGGGCTTGGCCATCTCAGCCCTCTGATTTCACATATGGAGCCAAAGGATTTGAAGTTTGCCCTGATGGGCTTTGGTCTTGCTTTGCTTCAGCACTTCACCCTTATGCCCTCTTTCCTCCCTTTTGGAATGGCCAGGTACATTCTGGGCCATTGTCTGTTGATGTAGCAATTTGATTTTTGATTTTGCAGATGGTTTACAACTAGGAAATTGTCTTGCACCTCAGAAGAGATTTTTAACTTTGGATTTTTAAACAGTGTGGAGACGGAAATACTATGGGGACTCCTGAAGCTAAACTAGATACATTTTGAATTATGATATGACTATCAGCCAGTAGGGGTCAGGGAGCTGGATGTGGTGGCTTGCAAGAGAATGGCACCCAGAGGCTCATCCATTTATACGCTTAGTTTTCAGTTGGTGGAACTATTTGAGAAGGATTAGAAGGTTTGGCTTGTTGGAGGAGGTGTGTCACTGTGGGCAGGTTTGAGGCTTCAAAAGCTACTCCGGCATTCTTTCTCTTCCTCTATGTGGGAGCTCTCAGTGGCTGCTCCAGAAGTGTGCCCATAGCACAGCATTCATATTAGAACAAGCAACATGGGGAAAGTTCTCTAAAATTCTCTAATTTCCTGCTCAGGTTAGCAAAGTGCTGACTGCAGTGACCAGGCCCCCATTTTTCACAAGATGCTGTGAGAGAATTTCTTTCTCACAGCTCTTTCCAGGAGAAAGAGCTAACCTCTGGTTAGGTGTTTCCCAGAATACACGCTCTCATTTATGATTCAGCTTCACACTGGAGATGTGGAATTATCATGGTTGTCATATTTTATGTTCATGGGATTTGAAAGCCTCAGGATATGTTTATTTCTTCTTTTGTCGAGCAGTAATTTTGCTCAACAAGAGTAGAGTGCTAAACAGAAAGTGGGCTGTTTCTGACTTTACAGTGTTTAAGGAAAGGAACAAATTGAACATGACTAATGTAAACTCATTTTGAAATACTCTTTCTGTGGAAAGTTCTAATGACAGAGGGATCTGTGGTATGTTATAAGATGGACCTATATTCTCTAAGGAAGCAGAACATCAAAATGTTTTATTGTTTCTTTATTAACTGAGATGCTCAACTGATTAAAATTTCTCCTCATTTGCAAGTTCAAATGCGACAACAATTATATATTAAAATGAGAACTTACAAAAAATTAATGTAGGAAAAAATGTCATCCCAATTGTCCTTAAGATTGTAAATAGACATACTTTAAGTCTTCTTGGGTTGCTATTTCCTCATCTGCAAAAGAAATGAAGTTATGCTAATAATTGTCTCTTTAACTCCCTTTCTTCTCTTCAAACAAACACCAGTTTCACACAGTTGGCCATCTCCCACCAGGTAGCTCAAAGGATGGGGCTCCCAACTCTTCATTCCAATGATGGTGAAGACCTCTTTACATCCTTCATGGTAACCCCGTGTCTCTAGCTTAGGATCCAACTACCATAAGAGTATGCCACTATGAGGCACCTGGCAAGAGGTCACATTCTCCTGAAAAAGAAATATGAGAAAGGAGGGTTTGCAGAGCTTTCTCTGCAAAATGTATTCCTGCCTATTGCACCCATCTTATTGCCAATCTGCACAGGGAATTGATGCTTTCAGCACCCAAATGCAAATCCCAGAGAAACTTAAATATTGCACTTAAGGTCCAGCCTCCATTAGAAGCCTTGTGTAAGATGAGAAATAGGCTACTTCACAGCAGAATCATCCTTATACTCTGACAGGCCATGCACAAGCCCTCACAGCTCTAACTCTGCTGTGGTTATCGGTCTATGTGCTGTCTTTTAGAAGAAAAATATGAGCTATGCAATCAGTTGCTCCATATTAGAAAATCAGATTATTGTTTGTCAAGTGATCCAGTGAATTCATAATTTCCAACTTCTTCACAGTCAAAGCATATCTAAAAATGTAATTCTATAATAATTTTCACATGTAAATTCTATGTAATTATATAAGGTATTATCTCTGTTTATAACTAATGCTGGTCATGCTTAAATTGGTCTAAAGTATTAGGGCATGGAACAAGACCCCACACACACACATTACCTAAAAACTCTGCTTTATAATGTTATTTTGAAACTGTAACACAGTTACACTTATGTAAATAATGAATTTCTTTCAATCAAATCAATGCCATCCTTTGAACCATTCCTCTGATTATGTTTCCATCCATGATCAAATAGAGCTGAACCCATAGTCCTTGTTGTTAATTTATTAATTTAGGTCAAAGCACAATTTGTTGATCTATAGCTTGACTTTTTCTTGGACCTTAAGTAATACAAATCTGGTTTCCAAGAAAACCTCAGCTTTTCTCCCAAGTCACTTCTTTAATTATATTTTCAGTCTAATAAAATAAATAATGATTTATTTGTTTTCTCCCTTTATACAATATCTAAAACCGTTAGGGATACAAATCAGCTTATCCCAGGATAATCAGGTACTTTAACTCAATTAAGCATAAATCCAAATTCCCTAAGGAAAAAAACTGAATTAATTTTATATTGCACAGCTTTTTGCCACAATACATGATGCTGTTACTGTTCTACTAATGGGTGATTATAAAACTTTCTCAGGTTGGCTTATTCTCTTCCAATGAATTGTCCAGTAAATGGTTGAATGAAATTTTCAGTTTGACCCTCAGTAAGAAGGTGCG
This sequence comes from Psammomys obesus, assembly GCF_907164565.1. Lineage (NCBI taxonomy): Eukaryota > Metazoa > Chordata > Mammalia > Rodentia > Muridae > Psammomys > Psammomys obesus. The sequence continues at coordinate 6,448,281 of NW_026592510.1, read as the reverse complement.
GGTCAGACTGAAAATGTTTAGTCTATAGTTCAATAGCATCTTTCATATCTAGGAATTAACCAAAAATGCAACTATTTATGCAATACCTTACAAAAAACATATGCATTAGATAACATTAGGAGTGAGGCATATACATTAGACTTTTTGGAGGTAGCCAAAATACAAAAACAGCTAAATTTTTCTGAGAGTATTGTGTTAGGATGTATGAACTTAAAAATCAAAATAAGCGCTTACAAGAAACAATTCCTGTTTCAACTCCGGAATTTTATTGAGTGATTTATTGAAACACAAACAGTATAGTGGTGGATGGACGTGACTGAAACGTATTATATAAATGTGTCCTATTTGAAAAGAATAAATAATAAAAATTTTATTTAAAAATCTCCAAATAGTCATAACTTAGATCGACTATACGTAAAATATGTAGTGTGATCTTGTCACTTTTGTTGTAACTGACACTCATGTAAAGGCAGGGTATGTGTGCAGGAATATAATCACAATGAAATTATCAGATTCTCAGAGAATTAGTAAACACGAAAAGGTAAAGGTCATGAGCTAAGACAGTGGGTCTCAATGTGCCTAGTCCTGAAAAACCCTTTAATACAGTTCCTCATGCTGTGGTGGTCCCCAACCAAAAAGTCATTTTCAGTGCTACTCCATCACTGTGATTTCGCTGCTGTTATGAATTGTAATGTAGATATCTGATACGCAGGATGTCTGATATGTGACCCCAAAGGGGTTGTGACTCACAGGTTGAGAACCCCTGAACTAAACTGTCCATTAGATTGTGTGCGTGAAGCCATTTCAGAAACACAGCACAATGTTCCATCGGAGCCTCTTTGATTTGCACACAGAAACAATATGTGACTATTGGTATCCCAGATTCCCTTTAAGAAAAAAAAAAATTTCAAATCTTTGAGGCATAATAATGTGAAATCTTCCATCCCTTTGACATGACGTTTTGCATTTGCAAAGATTAAAGGGATGCAAAACTCTATCATCTTTCCATGCCAATGTGAATGCCAGTGTTCGGGCCATCTCTGCCTTCTGATGTCAGCGAGTAGAAGCAATGGTCTGAGTGCTTCAAAGTGAACAGGAAATACAATACGGCAGACAGAATCCTGCCTAACCCTGACTTCTCTGTGTCTCAATGATCAGGTTCAGAAAGTAGAATTTGCACATAATTGGCTTGGAGATGAATGAAATATGTAACATCCAAATCAGAGGTTAAATAAAATTCTCTGATCTCAGAATCAGACAGAGCACCTTGTAGCAAAAAGAGAGGTCTATTGAGAGGAAAAAGAAAAAAAAAAAGAATTCTCTTATTCATTATAAATTCAAGCAGGGAAATGAAACTTGGTAATCTAACAAAATCAGTTTTACATTATAAAACAGTTGCTTTGGAACTCCAGAAGAACACTGAATTCACAAGGAATAAAAGTATTCATAATTAGAACCCAACTCTACTTCTCTCCTCTTGTCTCCTCTCCTCTCTTCTCCTCTCCTTTCCTCTTCCCTTCTCCCGTATCCACTTCTCCCCTCTTCTCTTCCCCAGATTTCCTGGAACTCACTTTGTAGACCAGGCTGGCCTCAAACTTGTAAAGATTTGTTTGCCTCTGGAGTGTTAGGATTAAAGGTATGTGCCACCACATCCGGCTGTTCTGTACCTTCCTAACCTCTGGCAACATTTAGTGAGCTCGTCCCTCCCTTTTAGAAAAATGGTAATCTGAACAGGTGAAGTGGCCCATTTCATTTTTCTGTTACAACACGGTGATACTCTGCCACAAATCTGAGCACACAGTCATATACTCACCTGCGTTGCCACAGACTAATGAGAATGTGTGCAACTCTGACATAGGCAAAACAGTGTTTGCAAGTGATGAACTCTAGCAGCGGTGGATGAAGAGCCCTGAGAACCTAGATCATAGGCTTTAAAGTTAGGATATGCAAACATAAAGTCACACTGTCTTCTTCTGCTGGACGTTTGGCAAGTATTATCAGCTGGATCAAACCGAAATGAATCCAAGTGCACATGCTAGTTGTATGCCAAACTGGAGCCACAAAGGGGTCACGGCTGCTGAAATGCTTTTTAAAAGAAACGGCGTGTAGTACAGAAAGAGCAACCAACAACTTCTTGCCAAGGTTTGACCCGGCCACTCTAAAGAAACGATTTCCAGTTATCCCTGCCAATTTGTAAACAGTTGTCTGGTCAGTCGTAAAGGGAAACACAACACTCCCTAGACATACCAAAACACATAAAGTATACAATACAGCCCATTCCACCCTTAGGCTGCCCAAACCAAGTCTACACAACAGAGCCTGACTTGTCCACCGTGTGTTTGACTCTATGAGAAATCCCTTGCCCGTGATTTTATGTGTACCAGAGAAACAGTTACAAACTATGCCCTGCTTGAGACATGTTGTCATTAAAAGTATTCGGCAAAGGTAAATCTGTCTGTAGAGAAGGACCAGTGGCCAATTTCAGTAACATGAAAAGGGGGCGGGGCACCCATACATCCTGACTGTGAATCCACCCAGAACTTCAGCCTTATTTATACAACAGCTGGCCACAACACCAGAAGCCAAGCGACGGCACCGGAAGTTGTGGGGAAACTGCCCCGCAAGCAGCGTGATCTCACCACTCATTCTACTCTGCCCCCAAACCTTCTTACATCTCCTTGTAGAATGTGGTATATGGGCTTGAGAGTCCCCCACACGAGGCCCACTTCCCACTCACCTCTCCCGCTGCACACCCTGTGTCCGCGGCATCGGAGTCTGGCAGCAGCTCGCAGTCACAGGGAGCAGAGCGTTTGTGCGCGCTGAGCCACGTACAAATCTCCACAGAGAAGGGGCCCTGTACCCCTGGCTGCTTTAGAAAAGAAGATTCCCAAATAACTTCCTTGCTTCCTGGAGTAAACGGGGAGACAGGGCACTCTGGGAATGAAAACACACCTGACAGAGCCATCCATCAAGGTCTAAGCCTGTTCTAGGAAACCCACCAGTCTCCACGGAAAGGCCCTGGCCTTTCCCTGACAGGTCATTCCATCACTCCGAAGCTCTTCTCACCCCTCTCCAGGGCTAAGCTTGCTCTCAGACCAGCAGGCCAATTCTGGTTTCAGGCACTCATTTATTCCTAGCTCTGGGAAATGCCTTGAATCGACACACTGCTAAATATTAGCTTCTCATAGCGGTTTTCTCACACTGCTCAGTCAAAGGTCTTTTTATGTTACCACGTGTTCATGTTCACCCTTTTGTAACACAAGAAAAATACGTTTAGGTGTCTGTCGTACTTGCTAAGGTAAAATGAATGAACTGGCCTTCTCCCAAATTGCTGTGCAGGTTAGGAGAGGAAGGAAAGCCAGGACATTTCCAACTAAGCCTTACTTATGTCATTTACTCTGTGCAAGACACATGGATTCTAGAGAAACTTCTACGGTCCTAGTACCATCCTCTGGAAGACTGAGTTCTCCAAGGGGTTGGGAATTATGCAAATAAATGTATGTGTTAAAGTCTAAAGCATTATCCAACATAAGGCGTTACTTATGCTCCTAAGCCCACTTGAGCAAATATGACATTTTGAAGTCCGTAATTATAAATTTGTCGATAATAAGTGTGCCTGGCCACTAGAATGGAAGCCTCATGATTGTAGGAGTGCCTGAAATGCTGACTTGTCTGCCAAAGCATTTGAACAGCACAAGGGTCATTTATGCTGAATAAGTAAACGGTATCCCTCTTTCAAGATAGCGGTTTAAAGTATGCTGAGACTTGTTACTTCAGTATTGTAATAAACATTCAGTTTGTTAAACCTATTATCCTATTAACTAATAGAAATTCAGTTGTTTTATAAATGGAAACTTAAAAGTTGGGCCTAAAACTACTAGGGATCCCAGTGCTACCTAGAAGACTGTCTGACTAAAATCTGGTAATTAAATGAAAAGTTGCTTTAAATAGTCAGAAGAGTAGGAACTTTGCATATGCACTTATGAATAGCAACACGAAATGAAAATTAACAGGTTTGCATTTGCTACACATTTGAAAAAATACTATAATGTTTTTGAAAATATTCTGTATGCTTAAATACTTCTCAATTAATATTCAGGTAGAGACCACAATGCAGGCTGCATTTCATGTCATGGCCTATCCAATTTGTGTGCGTATACAGCTCATAGGAACTCTCCACCCAACTTTTACTAATTATTTTCTGAAGTTATATTTCATTTTGGGGTGCTGTAAGTTTTCCATATTTTTAAAGGGTGATTTTAATATATGACTTAAGTAAGACTCATACTTTAAACATGCTGTTTTCTGCTCACCTCTTCATTTGAAAATAAAACAGTATCATTTCAATGTAATAAATAATCAACTTGCATTATGCCTTCTATTACTTTACTCTCCCTTGAGCCAGACAAAATTTTAATTAGGGGCATTTTTAGTTTTGTCTTTAATCTAATCTGTGCCTTCATTAGCCAATTACCAGTCCCTTGTACCAATTAATGGCTGCTTTATCTTCTGAACATAGGAGGGGGCTTTACAATAAGAAAACTGTTATTATTTATTTAATGTACCATTATTTAATAAAGCAATTTCCACAGTTGTGATGGATACTCACGGTTCTTTTATACGAGTTCTCTCCAAAAAGAATTTGTTGTGTTGGAATAGCTTATAAACTTCAAAACCTTACACAGGCTACGATCTCCCAACTGGCACTTCTTCAAATAAACGCACGCGCAGAAGGTTTACAATAGCGATTATGTCTGCAGCCATAGCTTCCCCACAAGGAGAAGGAAGAGCGTGAGCTAGCTGCAGTCAATCGTTTACTTTCAGCTCCGACTTAGACTTACTGTGGCTATCCCAATACGCTCTCACCGTAGACCTCTTTTCTGCTACCGTGGATGCACTTAGCTGAGATGAGACAGGAAGCTGAGAGTGATAACGTGTGCGGAACAGTCCATGTGTGAACCACGCGCATAAAACAAGAACAATGGTATGCAAATCACTCACTTCCAAGCTAGATATTGCAAACATTTTGATCTGTATGTGAAGTGAAACTTGAAAGAAACTGAGATGTTAATATGGGTCTCGTCTTAGTGAGACCTAAATTGTGAACATTTGGCGTTTTCTAACAACGCTGAGTATGAAACTAGTACTTTTGGGGTACATTCTATAGATCAACAACTGTCTCGGGAAGCCCACAGACATGTTTAGGAGGAATTATTAAAGGTTAATAATTTGACAGTGGACGGTGCAGCACAGAGAAGGGCGTGGTCTAGGACTCTGAGGTATATAAATATGAAAGCCCTGAGAGAAAAAGTGTGGCACATGGCGGTTTGGAAAGACCAGAGGTGGACGGGGAGGTGGTTTGGAGCAGACAGACTGAGAGAAACTTTTCAATGCAGCAGCTTGGGGGAGACCGCTTGCTGCGTTTGCTGTTGACAGAGACTGGTATAGCCCCCCCAAAGAACCTATTAACCCTAAACAGCCAGGAGAAATAAAGGAGTCTGTACCGCCTCTCCCCACTAACCTCTCTTCTACCTAGGGTTGGGGGGCTGGAAGGGAGAGGCTTTAAGGAGCCCCAAATAAAATAGTTTAAAAACAAGTGCAACAATAGAAAAGAAGGCCATCAGCGCAGAAGAGGCCAGAAATCAGCGATGTGAGAGACACACTCCAGGACTTATGTGAGGGCTTCAGGAGCTTCGCCCTTCATGGCTTCTTCATCCCATACATCGTGAGGCTACCATGGGGCTGGGTTAAACCAATTCATCCAGGTCTTGTCTTTTGAGCGATTAGGTTGAAAAGGTAACAAGTTTTATTGTGTATATTCAGTTATCAAAGGCACAAAGTTCATTGAATATTTATCTCAGCCCAGCATCTAGTTGAAGTAGTTGGCTCTGGTTTTACCCCTTGAATAATTCCTTCTTTTACATATCTTAACAGAGACAAGGAAATACCTTGCTCACATATACTTTTATTCTCCTTTATTCTGATTTAGACATTTACGTTCCAGATATAAAATTAATTTCCTTTTCTTCTTGCATAGTTGAATAGCATATGATGGGTAAAGGCAGGGAAATTGGTTCAATAAACACAGAACTGTGAATAACAATTGTCAGTGTATCTGAATCATTTCAACAATGCACCAAAAAGAATTAATGTGCTTTAAAGCAAACGTGACAGGAGAAGCAAGTACGGGGCTTTCACCTTCCTCTCTGGTACTCAACCGTCACTTACAACCCCACTCGCTGTATAAAACCCACAGGTTTCACTGCTGCCCTGTTCTTTAAGGCAATCTATCTCCCCATAGCATCACCGTCTTAGGTTCATGGTCTCAAAGCCATATTCCAGGAATGCATAATCGAAAAAGAAAGACATTAGACAAGAGAGGTATTGTTTTGGGCCCGAAGATTTATAAGTTTTCATTGCACCAAGAGCCAATATTTTAAAACTGGATGTCGCGTAAATATCCCAATATATTCACATTACTGAAAAATGGATTGGGCTGCAGGACAGTCTTGACGGTCTAGGAGTGGGTAAGAGCAGGAGTAAGCCAGAGCTCAGCAGATCATCACAGTTCCAGCTCTCCTGGTGGCACGGGGGCTCCGAAGCCACCTCCAGCCGTGGGTATTCTTCTCAAAGTTTGCATTATGGATACTTTTTTTAAAAAAAAAGTCTTACTGGCCACACTACTTTCTACCAGTGTGGACACTACTTAACTTGTTTTTTGCAACAAAGTGTAAAATAAAATAAAACTTAAACACTCTGTGCCCAATCTATTCAATCTGTGCCCAATCTATTCAGAATACCCAGGCCTGTCTCTTTATATTTTGTCTCTATTCCTACACCATGGGTCTAAAACAAGTATGCTTTCTCTCTGTTTTATGGGCTGAGAATCAAAGTCATGTCCCATATCTTAGCTGAACCTCCAACCCAGGCATGTGAACCTTTCATACTCACATCAATCGTTTTTCAGTTTCAATCTCTGTCAATTCAACTTTTGTTAGTTTGTTTGTTGTTGTTGTTGTTTTCATCACACTCTGAACTCTGTCTTTAGAATTACTTGCTTTAAGCTGCAGTTAAGGGATAATGTGGAATTTTCTATTAGTTATCTGGGCCAGGCAAGTTGGCCCATCTTGGGAGGCAGTACAGGCTGGCCTCAAGCACAGTGATGGCCACAGGATGAGTGGCCATGAATTTGTTTCCTCCTTTTTCAACATCCTCGATGCTTCTCTATTGTGTGACAACTTGATTCATGATCTCGACAAACTACTGACTTGTCTGTGTTTTTCCTACTCTGTCCAACTCAGGAACTATTAGCTGTAATCTTTTATGACTGTTTGTTATGTCGGTGTGCATGTGTACATATTCATGTAGGGTGCATATATGTGTAAGGTCTGTGTATGCACGTGTGCATGTGGAAACAACATCAGATATTGTTTCCCTGTGTGTGTGTGTGTGTGTGTGTGTGTAAGTGTGTGCACATGTGTTTGTGAGTGTGTGTGAGTGTGTGCGTGCATGTGGGCGTGGGCGTGTCTGTACGCATATGTGTGTCACCATGTGCTTATTGGGACCAGGATAGGGCAACACATCTGGAGCTAGAGTTACAGGTGGCTGTGAGTCTTCTGACATGGATGCTGGGAGCTCAGCTCTGTGCCTCTGCGAGAGCAGCACATACTCTTAGTTGCAGGCCTCATCATTCCAGCCCATCACCTTGTTTCTGGAGTCAGGATTTCTCACTGGCTTGAATTGAATAGCTCAGGCTACTAAGTCTCAGCAGGGTGCACCAGACACCTACCAGCCTTATCTGCCAGGCAGAAGGCTGTCACGAATGTGGCACCATGTTCAACTTTATTTTATTTTTGTTTGCTTGTTCCTGGTGATCACTCTCAAGTCCCTGCACTTGCAAGGCAAGAACTTCACTCAGTGACCAATTACTCTCTTCATTCCTATTTGCTACTTTCTTTTTTTTTTATTATTTTATTTTTCTTTTTAGTTACATTTTGTTAACTCTGTGTCCCAGCTGTATCCCGCTCCCTCATTCCCTCCCCAACCCCACACTCCCTCCCTGGTCTCCTCCCTGCCCCTTTCCAAGTCCCCTGATAGGGGAGGACCTCCTCCCCTTTCATCTGACCCTGTTTTATCAGGTATCTTCAGGGCTGGCTGCAAAGTCCTCCTCTGTGGCCTAACAGACTGCTCCTCCCCTGGGGGAGGGGGTGTCAAACAGCCTGCCCTTGAGATCCTGTTAGAAATAGTCCTTGTTCCCCTTACTTTGGAAAACTACTTGGTTACTGAGCTACCACAGGCCACATCCGAGCAGAAGTTCTAGGTTATATCCATAGATGGTCCTTGGTTGAGTGTCAGTCTCAGAAAAGACCCTGTGCCCAGATATATTTGGTCCTTGTAGAGCTCCTATCCTTTCCATATCATACTAACTTCCCTTCTTTCATATGATTCCCTGCACTCTGCCGAGGGTTTGGTTATGAGTCTTAGTGTCTGCTTTGAAACACTGCTACCACAAAAGGCATCTGAAAGACTATTTGCTACTTTCTAAATCTTTCCGCTTCCTTTGATTAAACTTCTGGCTTTCCCGAACTGGGAGAAAATCCTTTTCTACCTATCAAGGCCTTACATAAATCACGCTTCCTATAAAAATCTTCCCAGATTCCAGGAGTTACAGTTCAGATCTTCAGACCTGGTGTTTCCTTAGCCCCGTCAGGACATGTACTAGGTTATATCCCATGAAATTGTTTTTGGGTTAAAAATGTTTAAAAGTTTGCAGGAAGGAAGGCTTACTATTGCTGCAAAGAGCATGTCTGCTACACTCCTTGAAGCAGAGACCATGTCTTATTCCTCTTGCACTCTCCAAGCATCTAACAGTGCTTTGCTGGAAGAATCCTGATGTTGCTCAAAACACTCAGTGTTAGCAGAGTGAGGAAGACACGGTACACATCTCTGAATTCCTTTTAACTACCACGACAAGGATGGCCTTAATTCCTGACCTAGATGACTTAAAATTTAAAAATAGTACCTGAGAGGAAGAAAGGAGGACAGAGTTCTAGTTGAAAGATGCATTGGCACCTGCCTGGCGGCTGACATCCTCCTCTATCCACTTGAGCAACAAGGCCCCGGATTAAGACCATTGCAATCAGAGGTAGTGTGACGATCCTATGACCAGCACCAGGCCCTGGAACTCAGAGACGAAAATTTGAATTCAGTAGAATGTGTGATGTTTTATGTATTATGTGATGTTTTATGAGTTCTTCCCTTCAGTATGGGAGCAAGAAAGAAATCTGTTCGCAACACAGTGCCTGACACATCCTGTTGCTTAGCAAAGGGAAGAAAGAGATCCAGAAGAGCTGAAGGTCTCTGAAGCCAGGATATAAAAATCCTACTCACCCCTTAGCGTTATGCTTGACTGACTGTCTGGGAGAGGAATAGGAGCAGGCTGAAGAGGTATGTCTACTGGTCCAGGCTTCACAAAAGGAAAACACAGACTGTGAAGTTGGCAGTTTAAAAAGATCTACTCTCAGTTGTAGGCAAAGTTGATGAGGTAACCTCCAGCTGCCTGCATGAGCTCTCACATTTTTTTTCACCCGAAGTGGCTATAAAACTGAATAATAATAATAATAATAATAATAATAATAATAATACCAATTAAATAACTGCCACTGCAAACGATATCAGCATCATGTTACCTTCAGAAAAAAATATCATTGTACATGGGCTAAAAAATAAGCTATGTTTTAAAGCAATAGAAAAATAAGCATTCACAACATATGAGAGAATACAGAACCTTGGCTGTGTCTTATTCCCTGAAGGGCCCTTTAAGGCATTTCCCAGCAAAGAAACCTATAACAGGCCGTTTAGACTATTTGAAATAGAGACCTCACGGCAGGAGTCTTCGGTAAAGGAAGGGTGGGTACAGGCCTTTGTATGCAGCTCCATCTGTTTTCCATATCCCCTGGAACTCAGCGATGAGGTTCCAAGTCAGGCTACCTGCGGCAAAAATTGTCTAAAACTCACCTTGACAATATGCATGGAGGGAAAACGGGGCTTCCTAAACCAAATGCTTCATTTTGTAAACTTCAGGTTCACAGACAAGGAGTTAAATATCTTGTCATCTCCCCAGTGAGATTAGCCTCAAAGGTATGATTTGCCGCATAAAATAGGGATGGTATGCTTTTCAGATGTTTGTGTTGTAGTTTTCTACCCGCTGTGTGCTGGTGCAATCTCAAATAATAGAGGTCATCCGAAGGCGGGCAAGAGAGACATTATTGCTTCTGAACCAGTATGAAAACAAAAACCAGACTAAAATTCAAACATGAAAAGAAATCTGTTTAGGAGCAACTACGCCATGTCTCACCATTTTGTTCTAGAACTTTATTTACTCATACAGAAGAAATAAAATATTTAAAAACTTACCAAGAAGACAGAAGAGAATAATTTAAGAATCCAACATTTTCCTCAAGTGTATTTCTCTATTCCCTTTCCGGCTAACTAAGAGATGAGGTGGGAAACTACAGACTCCTATCAAGGAGTTAGCACCTCTAAGCCTGTTCTTTTTTTTTTTCTTTTCTTTTCTATTCTTTTCTTTCTTTCTTTCTTTTTTTTTTTTTACTGTTGATTAAGTTTTTCTTTGACAATTTCATACATAAGGACTCTGCTTACTCTCACACCCTCACTCTTAGCTTCCTCCTCCCTCACCTTGGTCTCTGCATTTTGTCAGTTTTGTCTTGTGGCCTACCAATGTTAATAAAGATCTTTTTTAGGACCATGGGTTTGGCAATACCCACTTAAGTCTGCCGGCCTGGCCATTTGGAATGCAATGAAGACAAGGACTCTCTTTTCCCCAGAACCCACCAGGAGCTAATAGTTGAGCAGGAAGGTATGGGGCTCCATGGGCCCCTATTTGATCAAGGTTTGGCTGTTGACATGCCCAGTCTTACGGAGACCCAGTCCAGTCCACCCTAGATGCTGTGAAATTGTATTTACAATGTATGCACTATGTTCTAAAGACAGCATTTCCGAATCCTCCTTACTATCATGTCCACTCTTAGACCTAGCTTCAGGCACAGACATTTTCTTGGTCACACATGTGTGAGATAAATTTTATACACCTAAGAGTGAAAAAAAGGCCAACTGCACATTCCGTGGCCATAGAACCTCAGCAAAGTACAAATGAGGGTCATTAAAAACAGTATCTTAAAGGCAGTAAAACACCTGATATTAATAGATGAAAAGAGTGAGAACTCTTGAACACGTAACAGATCCAGAAGAGAAGGACATGGAGGGTAGGCAGGCACTTGTGAACAGAGCAAAGTGTGTAAAAACAGACCAATCCATACAGACCAATTGCTAGTAACATTGTTTGACTCTAAACCTAAGCAGGGGCAGGAGCTTCTTCTCACACCTCTGTCTTCCAGGAGCTGATCTTTTGCCTCCGTTTGGAGGCCAGACATGGGGACTAGCACCAAGACTCTGCTACCTCTTGTTGGCTTCTAGCAACCACACTCACATTTTTACAGTCCCTTGAACTCACCTACAGTTTCCTTGCTTACATCTGCTGCCTAATTCCTGTGAGGAACTGGTCCAGCAGGTACATCCAAGTGATGTCATAACTACACTAGACACATCTACTCCTGTTATCTACCAAGCGATCAGTACTTCTAAGTCCATCTTCCTACATTATCATTCTAGCCACATTTCTTGCTCACAACTGATCATCGAAGACTTAGTAAAATGTAAAGATCCACTGTGCAAGATGAGGTCTAGGTTCTATATGTCTGCCTTGCCTCAGTAGCCTACAAATCATATTTACTTTTCTAAAAGGGAAATGGAATCATGTAAGCCTAATTGTTCCTGTTGAACCCATGATGGCTCTCACTGATCATCTTGAACTTATAGTATGGTTCACTATCTTTTCCTTAATTGATTTCAGAGTTGATTTTACTTAAGGTTAATATCATATCTCCAGGAGCATTTTCTTAGGCGCTAGAAAATTCAGCTGTTTCAATTGAGATGCATCATTTTGCAGTTATGATGTTTTAGTTCTTTCTCATTCTTCCTCTTTCTACAAAGTTATAGATACCAACATGGTGTTTCATCTATTCCTGGCTTACCCCTAGACTGTGAACCTTTGAGAGTGGGTTATTGTCTTCATTACAGCATCACAGTGTTTGTTGGTACCTGGCAAAATGACAGTGTATCCAAATTTGCAATAATAGCTTGCTGAATTTAACTTAACTCACCAGGGTGGTATTTTGAAATTTTCTCATACATTTGAGATTTCGATTATTTCTCCAGTATTACTAAAAAGAAGCAGACAATGTCTTCCTCCTTCCATGCAGGGCCATGCGCTTGAGCAATCCCTTCACCTCCTTGCTCTAAGCAATGTTCTGAAGCTTGTTTCATCTTTAGCACTTGACCCTTGTTCCTTCTTGTTCGGCTCTTTTCCAATCTCCAGCCTTTACTCTTCTGCATTAGAAAGCTTCTTAACTACTCACCTATCCACAACACATCTTCTCTCGCTTTCCTCATCACCGCTCACAACTATTACCCTATTTACATTTCTGTTCAGATGCTTTCCAAGTGATTCAGCATTCTTGTTGTTTCAGATCAACATGCTGGATTAGCCACTGATTCTTATTTTCACGGAGGACAAAAGGCCATTTTTTTTTCTGGTGACTATGAAATAATGATGGGGGATTTGGAGATCTGGGGATGTGTATAAAACAAGTATGACAGCTTTAAAACTGGCTGTAATCTACTGGATAGTTGGCTGCTTAAGGGATGTTTTGTGAGCACAGTTTGTAGAAGGGGCAACGAAAAAGAAAATTCCTTTCTCGGCATCAGGAGTTCCACAGGTTGTCAAATTAGGTTCTGGAGATGGAGGAAAAAAGAGGAAGATCTGGCAGGAAGAGTAGGTGATGACAATTAGAACCTAAAACATATGTTATGTGAATTGTGGCATTTGATGTTGCTTTAGCAGGTTTGGGTTTGCAAGGTTAATCAGCAGAGACAATTCCTGCCAAGTGAGGCGTTAGTGGGGGACTCAAAGAAAACAGGGTTTGGTCCCTAGTTCTGCCATTAATTTACAGATGGAGGGCAGAGCATCTACCTCCCAGACTTCAGTGTCCTCCTCTCCCAGTATGTGAGTATGTTTCCTCTAAAGTGTGAGCCCATGTTTGAGCATACATCTTTCAGCTGCCACAGTCAATGACTTTCTGACAGCAGAGAGTAGCTAAAAGAAGTACTTTTTAGGGTTGGAGCAAATTAAGACTAGCCCCACAGATTACCTGTGCTCTGGCCACTGTCCTGGAGTAGAGTCCCTTCCTCCAAGGAACAAAAAGAGCCAAGTAATAATGTAGCCTGTGAGTGAAAAACACAGTGTTCAATTCTTTTCAGGTTCAGATTCCTTATGAGCTAGGTGAACTTGGACTAAATATGTCTAGGTATCAATTCTTCACCTGTAAGATATCACTCCTTTTGGACCAACTTTATGAGGTTGCAATGAGGGTTAAAACAATAAACTTCATAAAGCATCTAGCCCAGTAAGTGGATTTGGGTGATTCTCAGCCAATGTGGTAAGACATACACAAGTGTAAAATTAAAAGTTACCACATGTGGGAGGATTCCAATGTGGCAGACATAAAAGAGGTAAGCCTTTTATTACTATTTTATAACAAAATAAGTGGAGTTCTATAACATCGAATTGTGCCCAATCTGGTTCAGAATGTGGAAGCAAGAACTTTGCTCATCTCAACCTTTTATTCCATTGAAAGGAAATCTCATTCAACTGACTACTTGGTATTTCTTATTCGTGTTATATAAGGGTAGTCTCTGATGGGTGATGTGCCTTTGATAGCAGAGATCCCTGCATGATTTTGTCTTATTCAGTGGTTTTTCCTCAAATAAACTCATATATTCAAAACAATCAATATGTGAGAACTTGCTCTTAGCCACTGAAGAAGCATAAAACTCAAAAGCTATTGACTTTATGAGCTACTGATGAGAACAACACACAAAACATCTAGTTTCCAAAAAGCACAGATGAGATACATCTAAAGTATGTCATGCTGTGAGGCAACAAAACTAGGGAATAAGGGGAAGGGCTTGAAATTGACTCTGTGAAATTAGTGACAAATTATAAAACAAAAACAAAACAGGAAAAAAACTGCCCGAGAAGAAATTTCACAAAGGTGTGACTCTGAGATAATTCTGGCATGCTTAGAGGAAATTAGGCTGCGCTGTGCTGGGCTTCTCAAAGTAGGCAGCCAAGAGGCAAGGAATGTTCCTGAGCACTGGGCACATGAACTGAAATGGACAAAGGTGGTGTTGATTTTTTTATTATTCAGTCAGTCAGTCAACACAATCCATTAAACCCCTAAAATATGCCAGAGAAAAGCGAACCTTTGAAATGCGAACCTGTGAAAGCTGATTGAAACCTGAAGTAGCTACTACTCAGGAGTTCTGCATGTCCCCTCATTCTCCAGGTACTGACAGGCAATATTTACTGAAGGTCTCTACATGCCGGAAATCAGGTTACACCCCCTGGAAGAATTACCCTGTTCAGTCCCATTCTGGTCCTCAAAGGCAGTCACTGCCACCCTGTTTTAGAAGGGCTAAACTGAGTCCTCCAGATATTGAACGACTTGATTGGGGTGACACCGCCAGAAAATCACGGAGAATGCAAACCTAGGTTGCTCTGGCTCAGGCTTTCAGCTGTTCATTTAACCTGTTCAAGCAGCAAGCCCCTCTCACCACAGAGAAGCTGAAGTCACATGTAAGAATATCACTCCCAGCTCCTCATGTCTCTAACACAAATCTGTCCACTGTTCGTGAGCTGGCATCAGAAATCTGTCCTTACTCCCAGCTCAGAGGAAGGTGTAAAGATATTTTTAAAGTTGGAAATAATTTCACACATTATCCAAATGTGCAAAATCAAAATGCCTAATGCTTCTTCTAGCAGTTTGGCTCAGCGTGCTTTAGATAACCTTCTACAGCCTCCTGTAAAACGTTCTCTGGGAAGCCCCACTTTGAACTTTTAGATATATGTGTTAGTGTGCTATTTAGGCTGTTGAAGTTTGTCCCCTGCTAGTCTCTTTTTTAAAAAGCCTCACACAATCTTGCTTGTTGAAGCGTTGTTTTCATATGTTCCAATATTTCTATTATTTACTCCTGGTTACAGATGCTATTTAAGAAGCAGTTTCTTGTTGCAAGGTTAGAGAGGGGAGTAAGCTGAGATTTAGCAAAGAAAAGAAATTCTATTTTAATTGGTTTCTACAGGGCAGCTGCCTGTACACTTTTTCTAGTATGCCTTCTTAGCTAATACTGTAGTCATTTTCCAAAATGATTTTCTTTTCAGTTGCTCTAATCATAAATTTTAGATGGCTTCTCATCAAGTATCTCAAGCTCACTATTTTTTGTTTATCTTATCATTTGCCATTAGGTCTAAACATACCAAATGAAGAAAACACAAAATTCATAAAATTTAAAAATTCATAAAATAAATGAACTGTTCAATTATAGATATAAATATAGAAACTTGAAGACCACCTCCCAAAACTTTCAAAAAGAGCCTTTTTTTTTCTATAAAACTATAAAATTGTGTATGAAAAATATTTTCAAACAAGAAAAAAACTTGTCTATGGTGACTTAATAAGCTACAACTATAAAATGCAGATGTTCAATATTTCATGATCCCACTGTTGTTATCCCCAAGATATATATGTACTTGTCAAGCTGTGGTGAAAAAGAAATCATGCTTTTAACTTCATCAATTTGGAAAGCAGTTGTAACAATCTTTACATTCAAAGGCTGGAAGCTGTCACATGCATTAAAAATAAAAAGTGAGGGGAGGTAAAGGGGCCAGTCCTTAAGTTCATGTCAGAAATAGTTCCTTTACCTCCCCCCACCCCCGAGGGAGGAGCAGCCTTGCTAGGCCACAGAGGAGGACATTGCAGCCAGTACAGAAGATACCTGATAAGCTAGGGTCAGATGGAAGGGAGGAAGACCTCCCCTAAGCAGTGAACTTGGAAAAGGACAGGGAGGAGATGAGGGAGGGGGCTATGGCTGGGATACAAAGTATGAATATTAAAAAAAGTAAAAATTAAAAAAAAAAGAAAGAGAAGTTTCAATCTACTTACTTAAGGATGTGTAATTTCAAGGAGTCTTGTCTTTTTACCAGGGGAATATTTCAGGGTACAGAGTGATAACACCATAGAGGTAGTATCTGAGGTAGGTCTGGAATTCACTGGTGGGAATGATACCATCAAAAGTGACATGAAATAATTTTATTGGAAGTCCCAGCAATTTAAACATCGTCAGTCATGAAACACTGGCATCTGAAGCAGGATATGAGTGTTTTCTTCTAAAAATTCATGAAAAAGTAAATATCGCTTCTGTGGGAAGTGATTCATAATAGCAGCTTTATTCATAGATAACTAGGGAGGCACAGGGCAAACATTTTATTTTTATTTAAATTTTTTTGTTGTTGTTTATTTTTATTTTTCCATAGTCTAGGGACTTTATTGTGTTTTTTTATTTATTTTTTTAATTTTTAAAATGAAAACATAATTACATCGTTTCCCCCTTTCTTCCACTCCCTCTGATAAATATCATGCACCCCTCTGACTCTCTCTCAAATTCACTGCCTATTTTTTCCTTAATTGGTAAACAACAAGTAGTCATCTCTGAAATTGTATATGTGCAAGTAATATTATACAGACTGAGCAGGGTGTGTGTGTGTGTGTGTGTGTGTGTGTGTGTGTGTGTGTGTGTGTGTCAGAGTCCTTTTATTCTTTCAGGTCATCCTGCATGAAGCATGTATGACAGCCAGTGCCATCCACCATGTCACTGGAAAATGTGTTGATGTCTGTTCTAGAGAGCATACTTCATTCCCCCTTAATCCGCTAATTTTGTTCTACCTGTTCCCGGCATTGGTGGATCACAGACTTGTTTAGTTCTGCCTAAGTGATGGGCCCCGCTGGGTACGTAACTGTGCTTAAGGCCCTAGAGAAGCTGACTGCCTTGACACCCCAACAAATCTCCGTGCTTCCCAAGCATGCAGCCTTAGCGCCTTGTGCTTCAGTGCATCGTACATATTAAGGAATCTCTTCTGCACAGACATCACAGCTGCCACAGACCCTGAGGATCCCCTAGTAGTGAATGTGAAGAACATACGATTATCTGATGGAACTGTAATAACAGCAAGATGCGTCAGCACAGTAAAATTTTTATTTAATGTCTTCAGGCATAAGTAAATTAATGGATGTGATTTGTTCTGGAATCCTAAAGAACTAGAAAGAATCTGCTTTTTACAAAAAGATAGAGGAACATCTAGACTGCGGTTCATATTAGAATGTAAAATGTAAGCTGCCCCTCTTGCTTCCAAGTCCACAGGGAATTGAGACAAAACGTCATAGCATCGATGCTGAATACTGCAACAAATATCACCAAAAATGACGGACATTTCTATACCGTATGTCACGTCCAGGTCACATTTTGGTCTTTACAGAACAGAGAACTCAAACGAAACCGTTGTGACTTTATCCCTGTGTAAGAAGAGCATACACTCTGAGTTAGGTAAAATGTGCCTATTCACAGCCCAGAGAAGAAGAGGAAAGCAGTGAAGCAAATGTATTTGGTCATTAGTTTGGTAAAGTTCACAATTTGACTTTCTGTGTTACTTTCATTTGGGTGAAATCTCTTAATTTTTCTCTTTTCTTATTCAGAAAAGAAACTGGATTGGTTTCTTTTTTTTGGCTAAGTTCCAATTGGAGAAAAGGTTACCGAAAGAAGGTTGCAGAATTTTACTGATTTGTCCCTAATTGGAAGACTTTTCGCCCTTCATTTTCCTTTCCTTTTGATAGACTAAGATAGGTTGAATTATATCTAATTGGTAGAATAAATGCCAAGCTAAAGCAAATTATAGGTGAGGTAGGGACAGATGTCGTTGGCTTAGGTAAAGTTCAAGATCAAACCAGGCAACGATGCTGGAACTGCTTCTTATTTTTCTGTTTTTTCCCCCTCAAATATATCCATATTACTTGATTCTCTAAACAATTCAACAGGGGAAGATGCATTTTTGAAAGGATTGATCCATTTCTCTTTACAAAGGAAAAAAAGAGGTCATTGGCATTTGGGTAGAAAAGTCTAGAACATCATCGACTGATAGAATAATCATTAATAGACAGGGCAGTGTGGCCTCAGCAATAGCTGGAAGTGTTTCTCTAAGTCAGGAAGACAGCGGCAGGGGTTCCTGCAGCCAGTGAAGGTGCTCCACATAGAGTTGTGATGGGTGGAGAGTACTTTAATGGCTTTTGATGCGTTCAGACAGACAGACCCGTGCACTGAGACCTTGTAAACTTACAGAGCTTCCCTCACTCCAAATTGTTGGGCCATCTTCCATGGGGAAGATATGGTACTAAACAAGCTTGCAACTTGAAATGGCTCATGATCATCTGGAAAACATATGTCTCAGTTTGGACCTTGGTAAAAATAAGTGACATGTGTTCAATTTTTCAATATGGCATCCATTCTCTGAATTCCAGAAGATTATTTTCCCAAGAAAACAATGAGACATTTGAGAACCAGGATGCAAATTCACACTTGAGGTCTATGTGTAAGAAACAGGAACGCTTCTTGTAGAAGTGGACAATAACATCCGGGCTGTTTTCAGAGGTGCCAAATTGTCTTCCCAAGCTTACAAATAAAGGGGTAAGACTATTTGCCAAGATCTCCTAATTCACAGCAATCATCTCTAACGAATTTCTCTCATTAGACTCTATCTGAATCCTGCAGCATCAAACACCGAGTGAAGGGATTCCATTTATCCCTTCTAGTTAGTAAAATGGACTGCTTATGTGAATGAAAATAATCCTTTAAGTTTTAGAGAATGCCATCTGGTTCTGATATTCAAGAATTTGGTGAACATGTCCATGTTTACTCTAGAATTTTGTCTTAATAACATCCCATCTGTACTAAATTTCCTATACTGAAATATCAACTAGTTTGTTACACTCTAATACTGAAGTCCCTCCTAGTTTTTTCTTTATGATGGGAGGCTTTCACGAGAATAATCTTACAGTGCAGACTTGAAAACAGAAATAGATTCCATGCCCAGTCAGGCATTGAGGGTCATGCTGAAAAATAGGACACCCTCATCAAGTCTCCTCTGGCCTCCTGCAAGGAGGAACTCAGCCTAGGTACCAGTATTTGTTACAGAGATTCAATGTGACACATGACCTTTAAAAAAATGTGAAGAGCAATGCCATATCTGAGGTCACATCCTTAAAGTTTTTTTCTCAACTCTGCCTGTACATTTTCCGCCTTCTTCTCCAAAGCCCTATACATATGTGCTTTGTGTTAAGTTCAGCTTGATCATCTCTTATCTATATCATGGCACAGTTTGGAGTTCTTCCAAACTGTGTAAATTAACAGCTCCATTCTTAGAGCTACTTCATTAAATAATGGATTGACTGTCCTTCGATGAATGTTACCCTAGTTCTTATTTTTAAATGAGTGCTTCATCTCCAATCAATAAACCATGACAAGGAATAGGGATGGGTCACTTGAGGAATGGGGCTTTCATTCTAAAAAGAAATTATTATATTTATTTAACATGGGAGGAGCTTTCCTGCCCCTGGGCACACGTGGAAGTCAGAGGACAGCTTACAATGGTTGTGCTCTCTTCCATCATGTACAACCCAGGTATCAAATTCCGGTCATCAGGATCAGTAGAAAGAACTTTTACCTGGTAATCCTTGCTGCCACTTTTAGGGACCAAGGATAGGTGATTTTCTAGAAATTGCTGTGAGCCAAGCAGACATAGAAACACATTTAGTATAAGGTAAAACAAGAGATCTGTATCCCTTTGGGATGGCATCCAGTGTTTTAGAAACCATTTTTCTTTGGTCAAAGTTTTTTTTTTTTTTTTTTTTTTTTGCTTTCTTTCTTTCTTTTTTTTTTTTTTTTTTTTTTGAAATTGTACTGAGGTGTTTTCACAGCTCTTTTGTCTCAAAAGACAGTGAGATAACACATGTTATCACTGTTGACTTTGTAAGTTTTCAAATGAAAATTGGTATGGACTAACAATCACCTACGTGTGAAATGCTTGTTTTTGTACTACAGATTCAGAAACCTCTCTCTCTCTCTTTCTCCATCTGTCTGTCTGTCTCTCTCCCCCATCTCTTTCTCTCCCTCACACACACTTTCAAGTGTATTGTACCTTTCCCATTTTGTCCTAAAGTATCTGTATATCAAAGACACCTGCTGCTTCTTTGAAGCCATCTCTATTTCCTTATTAAAGTACAAAACAGTACAACCAATCCTTCCACGGAAGGATTACCGCTACTGTATTAGTAATGTGTCTCTTATTAAAAAGCTATATGGTAGGCTTTGTTAAAAAAAAAAGCTGTGCAGAGGTTCTGCTTATGCACATTGCCTCGTGCATTGTCCTGTTCTTCTTTTAGCATCCTGGATGCTTGCTCTGCAGGAGTTTACAGCAGGTGCATGCCTCTACAAATTGCTCTCCTGTATCCATACGGTCCGCCACTCTGAACTCCTCTTTCTTACCTCTCGTTCATCAAGTGAAAAGCATTGAATCAACACCGCTTGGCAGTATGTCAGCTTGTGGAATCATGCCCAACTATAAAGGTATGCGTGTTTACTGTGTCAGGAACAGAGGCAGTAAAAAACGTGGCTGGAACTCAATGACCTCAACAAAAACACATGAAACTTCACAGTGTTGTGTAAGATGAAGTTGCTTTAAATACATCTAGGCACGTGCCAGGTTCTCTAATAAATACCATTATGTGACAAGAAATACCATATTTACATTGTAATGGAAAATTTTGCTTTAGAGGACTGCAAGCTACCAAGTCGGTTCTTTAGAATCCATCAAATCTAGAAGCGTAGTAGAAATGGGGAAAAAAAAAGATTTTTAATTCATCACCACACAGCTCTGAGGCGGATTAAGCTCAATTTGAAACAAAGTGTTTGTTTAGCTCATGTTCGAGGGAAGCTCATGATGGGAAAGTCTCAGGAAAAAAAAAAAGGTTAGTTACACACACACACACACACACACACACACACACACACAGTTACACGCTCACCCACACACTAAATAAATGTTAAGAATATAAAGGAAATACATCTTCTAAATAAATGAAACCTAGGTTAAAGCGAGAGAGGGGTAGTCATGCATTTTATAGGGAAAGACTTTTTTCTAAGCAGCCAATTAGATATGCCCCAGTAAGTTATAGACATAAGACACCCACAATTCAGCTATTTACTCTGATGTGCCAGTTTCAGGAGCCCCAAAGCTGTAGGCGTCCTTGACCTTGTCTACCTATCACATTACTCTCCCCACTTGCTAAGTTTATTATAAAATTATGTAACTTTAATAAGAAAGCAACCAAGGCTTAATTTGCCTTTGAAAGTTAACTTTTTAACTTTTCACAGAAGAAATGTCTGCTGTCGCTTGCACTCTTAGACCCACTGGAGGACGCTTTTCACTTCTCAGAGTGACCGAGGCACTGTGTCTTCTTTCTTACTCCCGGAAGAACGTCTGGTGCTGACCTGTTACAGATGATCAAGACTTAGAACTAAATTCCCTCCTGGCAAACAGTTATGGGCATCCAAGATCTGATTGGAACTGTGCTCAAACATTGGCAGGGCAGTCCTGCCCCTTTAAAGCAATCATGCAGCTCCCTTATACTTAGAGACTTTTTTTTTCATGCAATGTGAAGAACACATGCCACCTGTACTCAGCCATGTGGACGCCACTCAGCTGACAGCTCAGAGACCGCCCTCCATGATTGGTTCTCTTGATATCAAGGTCTTGGCATCTTCTTCTTCAGACCCTTCTAAAGTTCATCTCCTTTCCCCTACGTATTGGATATTGTCCTTATCGAGATCCTTTGTATTTTCTAGAACCCCTACATCTCCCCATAACAAATTTCCCAAATCAAATTGATGTGTCCTTAGTGGTTCTATTCTCTTGAAGAGATGTACCATTTAACCAACCTTCTGAACATTTAGTTACTAGATTTTAACTAGTAACTATTACTAACAATGCTGTAAAGGACGTCTTCATATCTCTGACAGTACAATACTGGCGAGCCATATCCCTTGGTTAAATTTAGGAGCTTTAAAATTTTGATAGGTAACATAAAATCTCTGATATGGGGTACTTAGCACCGCTGAATTTATTTACCCAATAGAAACCAATTCTTAAAAGTTTAAGCTGTATTTCGGAGGGCACAAGGCTGCTAAGCAGAGGTGCAGAGCAAGGATTTGATACAAAGCTATCTGATTCTAAGCTTTACCACTTGCACTTTGTTTCACGATTTCCTAAAACCTGTGGGGACGGGGAGTATGGTCAACAGCCCTTACACTTTTGGAATAGCAGAGTCTGGTGCTAGGATGGACAATGAAAAGTTTCAGGATGGGAAAAACAATTGACCAATGACTCCATTGAAAGAAACTGGATTCTAAAGATGTTTAAATATAGTGGAATGTATCCCATCAGTTTTCAAAGGATAACTGAATACCACTTCACTGTCTGATATGACATTATTCCCTGGACATTTATGCTAATGACATGGTTTCTGCTTTCTAAGGGAATGATGTTAACCAAATCATAGTAAGAATCGGGTAAATCTGTAACCAAACAGTATAAACACGTCAGTGATACGTGGGCTTAAAATAAGTGTGTATATATATGAAAAAAGATCAGGTTATTATTCCTGGGAGATGCCCATTGAGCTAAAATCCATTCATGGTTGGGGTAACTAGAGAAAGAAGGTAGTAAAACAAATGCAGGAGTTTCCAGACATAGGACTGAAGTTCCAGGGACTGAACAGTACCAACTCCACAAGGACTGAAGAGAGGAATGGAGAAAACATGAGCAGACTCTAGGTCCTGTAGGGCCTTGTTAGTCTAGGAAGGGAGTGTTATCATTGATAAAATGGTAGTCATCAAAAGACCTTTAGGGAGGTGTAGAGCGTTACAGCTGCAGAGTAGAGAATGATTGCTGGGCTCCCAGCAGCAACACCCATCAGTCTATGTGCAACTGAAAGCTACTTCTCTAAGAAGAAACCCCACATGCTTAAGAACCACAGATGAATATGGATTACCAGGATCTCTCTCTCTGTCTCTCTCATCTGTCTGTATGTCTAAAAGAAGCTAATTAAAAAGTCCTTTGTTAAACATGAAGTACTAGGGAAAATCATTACAATCATGAACCTGGGTCAGCGACATAGAAAGGGTTAAATTAGAGAGCTTCCCAAATCAACTCAGCAGCAAATGCAGCATCAAATTAAAATTAACTGGCTGCCCAAGTAAGCCACTTGTGGAGGCATGGTTTGGAAGAATCCATTTAGACTATATGAGTGTGGAAACTGGTTCAGAGACTCTGTCCCCAGTCCCATTTCCCCGGCCTCTTTATGTGTTTCGAGCATTTTAATCTACTGAAAAGTGAAGTTTCCGAAAAGAAGACAAGAATGATAGCACTTTTAGGCTGAACACGCTACTCCAGACCTTCAGACATCTGAAAGAATATCCCAGACAAATGCACAAACATCTGGAATGCTAACATTTGGATCAAAGAATGAGTGATATCAACACCTGGTGTGGTCTCTGTGCACCACAGGAGGTTCTGAGAGAAACTCTCCACCTGCTACAGAAGTTCCTGAAAAAATGTTCTTAGGGAGACTCATACTCCAACCAAGGACTATTCGTGGAGATAACCTAGAACCCCTGCACAGATGTAGCCCATGGCAGTTCAGTGTCCAAGTGGGTTACATAGTAATGGAAAGAGGGACTGCCTCTGACATAATCTGATTGGCCTGCTCTTTGATCAACTCCCCCTGAGGGGGGAGCAGCCACTTTTGATGAGAACTGATAGACTAAGATCAGAAAGGAGAGGAGAACCTCCCCTATCAGTGGACTTGGGGAGTGGCATGCATGCAGAAAGGGGAGGGAGGATGGGATCAGGAGGGGAGGAGGGAGGGGCTTATGGGGGGATACAAAATGAATAAAGTGTAATTAATAAAATAAAAAAAATGCAAAAAAAATGTTTTTAGGGGATTACGGTTACCCTAAGGTAGAGCTACCCAGAGATATCCATAAGAAAAATCCAGCTGCCACAGTATTCAAGGCACATAGTGAGTTCTTTGGCAAGGCAGCTAACCCCTCATTTTTCTAACCCCTCATGTTCTAGTTAGTTGGATGCTTTTCTTTTTTCTTTTCGTGTGTGTGTGTGTGTGTGTGTGTGTGTGTGTGTGTGTGTTAGGAGAAAGTACAGCTTAGCAAGCTTATTAAACTGGTCAGATCAACGGCAGAGCAAACAGGGCTAACTGTAAACTTGCAGTCTTTTTTTTTTTTTTTTCCTGAGAGATGGTCTAACATGGTAGCCCAGGTTAACCTGGAGCTCATTATGTAGGCTTGGCCGGTCTTGTGCTCATAGTCATCCAGCAGTGTGGAATTCCAGATGTTAGTCGCCAAACCTGGCTCCAGCCCCTCCTCCCAGTGATCAGCTGTCATGGGAGGAAGAAGAATGAGGTGTGAGGAGACAGTCTGAGCACTCCCTCCGTGGGTACTGACTCCCAGGATGCACTTCTACCATGTTTCCTTCTGATCCCCTGGATGCTTTTCTTTTCTTTTCTTTTTTTTTTTTTTTTGAATTTTATTTTTTTCTTATCAGTTACATTTTATTAACTCTGTATCCCAGCTGTGTCCAGATCCTTCATTCCCTCCCAGTCCCTCCCTCCCTCCCTCATCTCCACTGTGCCCCTTGCCAAGTCCACTAATAGGGGGGACCTCCTCCCCATTCATATGATCCTGTTTTAACAGGTATCTTCAGGACTGGCTGCAAAGCTCTCCTCTGTGGCCTAACAGAACTGCTCCTCCCTTGGGGGGTGGGGAGGCCAAAGAGCCAGTCATTGAGTTCCTGTTAGAAATAGTCCTTGTTCCCCTCACTATGGGAAACCAATTGGTTACTGAGCTACCACAGGTTACATCTGAGCAGAGGTTCTAGGTTACATTCATACATGGTCCTTGGTTGCATGTCAGTCTCAGAAAAGACCCTGTGCCCAGATATATTTGGTCCTTGTGGAGCTCCTATCCTTTCCTCATCAGACTAACTCCCCTTCTTTCTTATGATTCCCTGTACTCTGTCAAAGGTTTGGTCATGAGTCTTTGCTTTGAATACACTGCTAGTTAGAGTCTTTCAAATGCGCTCAGTAGACTCCTGTCATATGTTCAATGCGCATCCCATCTGTCTTTCTAAACGAGGATTGATCATCTTACCCCATGTCCGCTCTCTTGATTATCTTTTTTAGGTGTATAGATTTCATTATGTTTATCATATCTTATAGGTCTATATAAGTGAGTATATACCATGTTTGTCTTTCTCCTTCTGGGATATTTCACTCAGGATGATCTTTTCTAGATCCCACCATTTGCCTGCAAATTTCATGATTTCCTCCTTTTTGATTGCTGAGTAGTATTCCATTGTGTAAAAATACCACAATTTCTGTACCCATTCCTCCGTTGATGGACATCTGGATGCTTTTCTTAATTCCCATGGCCATACCCCCATCCTCAGTGACACTTTCTTGATTCACACTGCTTTCTTCATATGAAATTCCCTCCAACTACAGTGGAGGTTCACTTTATCTTTTAGAATTTCTAATGTCTGGTCAGGGAACAACTCAACAACATTTGGGGGGAACTACCTAAAAAAATCAGTCATTCGAGATACAATGATTAATTTTTGTGTTCAAGATGGTTAGGTTTCATTATATTCCCAGAAGCCAGCAGATTTCTTCCAGTGAACAAAGTTAAACAGGATGAAAATGGTTGAGTGAAATGTCTCAGCAGTAAAAGAATTTGCCAAAATATCTGAGACCTTGAGTTTGATCCCTGAGACCTATGTAGTATAGGAGAGAACCACTCTCTATGAGCTGTCTCCTAACCACCACACCAATGCTATAGGGTGTGTGTGTGTATGTGTTACCTATGCTACAGTATATATGGAGCCAGAAAGCATCTTTCTATCATGTAGTTTCTAGGGATTGAACACAAACCAATAGGCTTGGCAACAAGCCCTTTAACCACTGGACCATCTTGTTGGCTCCATATGCCGTCTTGTTAAAAACCATATAATTCATACTTTCATTAACTCTTTCTATCAGTCATTTTTGTTAAGATCAGTTTTATTATTTAAGATTATGAACAAATCCCTGGACTTCTAATGTTGTGAACTTTCATTAATACTCCATTGAGTCTCTGTGAGATTGTTCACGTGATGATCTAAAGTTCTAATCAAGCTAGTGTTAATTAATTGTATCATTTTAGTCATTCAAATAACCATAGATCTACATAAAAAAGATGATCATTCAGCTTACAGCCTTCCTCTTGATTGATAAGAACATCACAGATAAGTTGCTAAACTCCAGACACAAATCTTGGTTGGTCCAACAATCTATAGCTGAAATGCTGTAGTCAAAATAATAATGTAAAACTTTGATCCTAATGTATGCCTTTGATCCTAATAAATCTGTATGAATTCAAGTGATTAGCTTTTTCTTTCTAAGAAAGCAATATTTTAAATAATCGATCCTATATTATACCAAAATTAATTTCTGTTTTTTTAGATATTTTGGTGGTTTGAACAAGAAATGCCCCACTCCCATGTGTGAATACTTCCTTGGTCCCCAGTTAGAGTTACTTTTTGGGGAGGTTATGGCACATTTAGTAGTTTCAGCCTTGCTGGAGGAAATATGTCACTGGGGGTGGACTATATGGGCTTATAGCCTTGCTTCATTTCCTACTCATTGTTTTCTCAACTTCCTGTGTGGGGTTGAGATGTGATCAATCAGCTTTGTGTTCCTGCTGCCATGACTTCTTTCCATTATAGCTACTCAACCCTCAGGAACCATAAGCCAAAATCACCTCTCCCTTCTGAAAGTTGCTTTTGGTTGTTGTATGTCGTCAGAGTGACAGAAAACAAACACGGAGTATAAGAATTCTGTTTCCCTGACCCTTTTCTTAGAAATGCAAACTTTTAAATCAAGTCCTATGTGATAGTAACTCTTTTTATTTTTTTTGAATGTGAAATGCAGACTTTTTCTAAATCAGCTGGCTGTTTTCATAACAATGAGTTTGTTTAAATCTCAGCCTATAGCTTTATTCATCTAAAATATGATCCCCAATCTGAGAAGAGAACATTTACATACTTTGTTACAATACTTACAGGAATCTATAACATTACAATAAATGACAATTATTATAGAAACACAATTCCTACTTTAGCAACAGCAAAGTTCTCCAAGAAAAGATTCAAAGGGGAAAACATGCTAAAATGATCTTATTTTTTCCTTAAATGAAATAGGAAATGAAACCTCTTAAGCAAGTTAATCAGCAAGTATGAATTCCTAGCAGACCTTTCCTATATGACTATATCTAATGAAATAAGTAATTGTCTAGTGTGTGAAACAGGCAACTTAGACTCCCTTGATTTGCATGGTTGAATTTTATAGCATGATGGGATTAGGTGGTAGAGCCTTTGAGAGGGATGACTCACCCACAAAGTGGCCACTTCGTGGGCGGGACTACTGCTGTTATAAAACAGAGTCCAGCTAGACAATCAGTCTATTTCACCACACAAAGACACCGCAAGAAGGCACCAACTGTTTGAAAGGAGATGTCAACAGATGGTGCACTTGTCAGCACCTTGATCATCAGGGTCTCAGTGACAAGTACATTTCTGTTTATAAGCTCTACAGTTTATGGAATTTTTATAACAGCAAAGGTGGACTAAAATAGTATACACATACCCTTTCATGTATTTTAAACCAAAGTCCCTTCTTCCTATTTTTGCCATCAATTCTAAATTTATAGTTGTTTTTATATTTAATGGGAGGGTGAAGGTAGGGGGTAGAGAATAGAAAGTAATATCATAGCTAAAACAGGCAAAGAGTTTTCATGGATTATTTCCAGGGTGGATGATTTCATGGCTCAGATTCTGCCCACCTCAGTCCTCTCTATAATTTCAACCATATGTGGGCCTCTTCAGTTCTGCTCTCAGAATAAACACAATGGTGAAACAGGGCTTGAGTTTTACTTAAGAGTCTGCATAGTTCTGTGACAAGTAAATTCATTTTTAAGTACCTAAGAAGCAGTTTATGAAAGTGTAGGAAACCCTGTAGGTGGAAAATAAAATGAAAGAAAATCTGTACGTATGCATCTAATAACTTTCCCAGTCACAACAAAATATAATATATTGTACCACAGGGAAATTGCTCTCTAGCACAAATGTAAATAACCTTGATGTCTAAAAGTACTATTTGCTAAATCTCTGAGCAATAAATAGCCAATCCTAGACCATGACAACTTCTTATTGGAAAGAAGTTGGTAAGGACAAGACTGAAGAGGTCCCAAGAGTAGAAGATGCTATCATAGAAGAACATGCTTGGCATTGGACCTCTAGAAATAAGAAGACAGTTTTCTAGTCTCCTTTATAATTCCAATAATCGTGTTAAGGATGCCGGAACAAAGATAGAGGACCTAAACTCTAGAGTGTCCCACTGAATTTGTTACATCTTTCAATATTTGCCTAAACCTAGCACCTGTAGAATCATGTTTGGCTGAAGACAAGCCTTTGAAAAACCGCACAGTGTGCTTACTTTAAGCACCAGGCTTATTTGCTGCCTTCTCCTAAGTCTAGGGTCTTATGATTACTTTGTCTTATCCTAAGTGTTCTGGCCAGTTTTATGTCAACTTAACATTAATTACAGTCATCTGAGAGGAAGGAATCTCAACTGAGAAATTGCCTCTTTAAGATCTCCATTCAGAAAGGCAAAGAGGATGGACATTGGAGGAGGGAGAAAACAGGGAACTAATGGGATGGTAGATCCATCCCATTCTGGGTGGTGCTGCCCCTGGGCTGGTGATCCTCGGTGCTATAAGAAAGCAGGAAGAGAAAGCAATGAGGAACTATCCAGTATGTTGAACTGTTCCATGGCTTCTGCTTCCTAGTTCCTGCAGGGTTTGAGTTTCTGCCTTGACTTCCCTCAGTGGGCTGTGATTCAGGATGTGTAAACCAAACAAACATTTTCCTCCCCAAGTTATTTTGGTCATGGCATTTCATCACAGTTACCCTAATTAAGACACTAAGAAGTCAGTTGGGTGTGATGGTCCACACCTTTTATCCTAGCATTCAGAGGCAAACAGAGGCAGGTGGGTCACTGTGTGTTTGAGGCCAGCCTGGTATACAAAGCAAGTCCAGGACAGCCAAGACTACACAGAAAAACCTGTCTCAACAACAACAACAACAAAAGACACCAAAAAATGATTATTTTTCAGGATGGGCAGACAGAACAAAATCACTAAAAACCTACTACTTGTCAGCATACCTTTTCTCTCATTTCAGTGATATCCTCAGAGGAAAAGAATGGAATAAATTACACTCTATCCTCATCCAGGAATTACTGCCTCAATTTATTCTTCAATATAGTATTTGAACTATGTTTGTGAGCCAACATATTTTTATCCATTAACCCTACTTTTAAAGTTTTATCAGTAGAAAATAACTCTATGCATTTGGCAAACTGACCACATTCTGTCACAGAAAGGGTTCATTGTCTTATATTCTCACACCATCATTTACTGAAAGACTAACTGGCAAGTTACACTAAACATTCACATTTTTTATAAAACTAGGAAAATTTCAAATTATGTTTGTCAAAGAACACTGGTTTTACTCATCCTCTAACTTAGAAAATTATTCTACTTTTATCCATGTATATTTTCTCTTCTCCCCAGAGAATGTACTAAATATGATAACTCAGGGCAGAAATAAAGATACTTAAATTAAACTTATTTACAAATACTGGACTACAGGTGCTTTCTCTATAAATGTAAGTCTCAACATGGGGACACTCTTTATTGCTTCTCTGTTCTCTGTTCTGAATGCACCTTTTCCTCTCTTCTACTTTTACTGGTTATAAATTTCAGTATACCTCATTCCCACATCACCAATTTAAAATCCTTCTTACATATTTTAATCTGCACTATCTTTTAGTACTTTTACTTGGTGTGCTTTATTCTAAGCTCTCAAGCATAAACTTTTCTGCACAAATAGAGATTCCCAGAATAAAAATGAGTAAGAATGTCCACTTTCTTGTGGATACCCATACATTTCTTTGTAACCATGCTGCTTGGAACTGATATCAAGACAGACAATCTATATCTATGTTTTAATGGTGATTGCTTCCTCTAAGACTGCTATAATTTTCTGTAATTTTCTGCACATTTTAAGCTTCCATGTCTTCTAGGCTAAGTATTAAGATGAATCATAAATGATCTCCCTGTCTTTGCTGCTCTTCCAGGCAATCACTACCAAACATAGACTCTAACATCACATCAGCCATCTATCACTTTGTATAAAATGACACAAGTCAAATGAGACAACAATCAAAGTGACAGCCAGGGTGGACGCTGTCTGGCATGTGTCAGTGAAGAACCCACTTTCATGTTCAAGATGACTGGCTATGTGCATGGTTGTGGGATTGAGGTTTCTTTCCTAGCTAGCAAGGAGTCTCAATCAGCTTCATAAGGCGGTTTAGGAGCCTTCTCACGATCCCTTTCCATCCTCAACCATGCAAACAGCATGGTAATTCCTTGTACTTTAAATCTTGACTTTTTTTTTTTTTTTTTTTTTTTTTTGCTTTTGTCTAGTTTCTGCCTTTATCCAGTGTGGATGAAAGTTTGCTGGTTTTGAAGGCCTATATGATTGTGTGAAGCTAATCAGATAGCCTATCTTAGTATCTACTGCTCATACAATAAAATAATTATAAAAACGGAGTCACAGCATAACCTTGAGATTAGGAGCTCTGGGGTCTTAGGAGCCATTCTTAGAAATTCTGCCTGCTGCACAGACTCATACATCACTACAGAATTGCTCTGGTGTCCACAAAGTTACCTCTTCCTTTGATTGTTTTTTTTATCTCTGCATTTGAATAGATGTCTGTACTTTAGTTCTATAGTTTCCTTTCAAAGCATTCATCACACTAATATATTGTCTCCTGCTTGTCTATCATTCTAAACAGATTATAATAATGCAATTTCATGTGTGCCAAGCAACATTGTGGATATTCCCCTGAGGGATACATTGTTTATGCCTTTAAACATGAAGAAAAATAATTTATACTTATGTAATAGTAATGTAAATTCATTGGTAGATATTAAAGTGCATACTCTTTGTATATAGGTTAAAAAGTACTAGCGTTACGGTATGTACAGTGGCTCACACCTTTAATCCTAGCATGCAGGAGGCATAGGCAGGTCTCTGTGAGTTCAAGACCAGCATGGTCTTCATAATAAATTCCAGGACATCCAGAGCAAATACTGAGACCCTGTCTCAAAAACAACAAAACAAAACAAAACAAACAAACAAACAAACAAACAAACATACTACTACTAGTGTTGAAAATGTCATGAATTATGAGATAAGGAATCAACCCTTGGAGAGAAATACCTAAGTAGTATTAGGAAATTATTAAAAAAAAAACAAATGGTAAAAGAGTTACAGGTTCCACTTTTTTTTTATATACCTTTAATATAAGAAACAAGGTTTGCGTTCAAATGGTGGCTCAGGAGTACCTAGAACGACTGAAAACTGAATCAATATGTGTAAGTAAAATAAATCACTCTTTAAAAGTCTGTCTGAGCCTAAAGCTCAGACATAGAAGTACAATTTTTACCACAGAAAACTGATTTCTAAGTCATAAAGTGCAGTCTGTAGGCTTAGGGATTTTTATCTATGTAAATATAAGTAGAAACAAGTCATTGAATTCTCACAATAACTACTCAATTCCAGGGTATTGAAATTCCAATAGTCCAGTATATTTATGATTTATACTACAGATTAACAATTCACCTGGTTGCTCCTTCATATTTGAATTTTCTGCTTCTATAATCATGTAATTTTAATTTATATAAAATGAATCAAATTTCTGAAGCGAAGCAGAAGTTTATTTGTTATCCCAAAATTGTGTGCACTGTCTCAGAGTGAACCCAGAAATTGTCAGTGTCCCCAAATAAAAGTGATGAATAAAAGTTGAAGATACTTCAAGCATATAAAACAAATGAGCCATCATGTCAACTCAGGTGATACTTTAGGTATCATGGATGATCCAATTACAGATTGTATGACAGAAATGCATACAAATAAGCATACTCCATACCCATTCCACATAATTAATCCAAGCATCTTCAGGGGCTGTGAAGCTTCAGCATCATCCGCCTCCACTTCAACTTGACCATCTGCTCGGACATTGTTTTAGTTTTTTACTTACAACAATAAAATAAAAAGTGGCCCGAATATTTTTTGGCCTGCTATAAGACAGAAAATGATAATAATTTTCTTCTCAAGTGTACAAGTTGTAAAGCCTAGCAGTATTTTAGGAACTATTATTACAGTAATCTGATATGCAGTAAACATTTTTCTACTAAATATATATATTTTAAAGAATACTAAGACAGTTGAAACACACACCATTTGGAGAGACTTTTTTTTTTCTACTTTGGAACTTTTTTTATGCTTAAAACTCAGATTAACCTTTTTTGGTAGCTCTTTGCAATTGTCTTAAGCAGTTTTCCCTTACTTGTCAATCTCTTTAAATAATAATTAACTATGATGATAATGACCCTAAGAAGACATATAGCATGTTATGCTAGGGTCTATTCTAAGCATTACATACTTAATCCTCATGCCAACCTCCCACATCATTTATGTATTTTACTGGTGAGTAAATCCAATCAGCAATGCTAAACGGTAAATGACCACAAAGCTAGCAAGTGGAAAAGCTGTTACTGCAATCTACTCAACCTGTTGCTAGAGCACAAATTCTTGGCCGTTATACTATGTAATTGTAGCTGATTTACTGCTTTAAAAATGGGATTGTTTATGCTTCATGTCTGCTGCTGTGATAAAATATTCGGACCCAAACCACTTACAAAGGAATGTTCCTGAGTCCAGGTTACAGTTCACCATTCTGGGGAAGTCAATGCAAGGACCCAAGTCATATCACACCCACTCAAGAACAGGGAGAAACAAATGTACTCATGATGCCAGCTTGCTCGCTTCTCCTTTCTTCTGTCCTGTATAGTTCAGGACCTCCTGTCCAGGGAATTATTCTGCCCTCCGTGGGCTGGGTCTTTCTACATCAGTTAGTAAATCAAGACAATACCCCACAGGCATATGCACAGACCAACCCAAACCAGGCAACCCCTCGCTCAGAGTCTTTCCCAGTGTGATGGCAAGTTATCATTTAAAACTAATCATAACAGGACCCATTCAAATGTGTAGGTTTGCAGGATTGTTTTCTAAGCTGCGTAAGATGATTTATGTAAATACACGAGTAACTTTGCCCACTACATAGCAAATACCAAATATTTCTCCTCTGACCAGTTATTTTTAGTCAAGCTTTCATTATGAATTCATTGACGATGGGTCAATGTGCTACTCCTGCAAATGTTCGGTCATCTGCTACTATGCATTAATCTCTAAAGACCAGCACTGGGTGACAGAGTGACAGTTCTACACCTCTCTGTGCACTTTCTATGCCCTCTGTCTGGAAGGTCCTTTTGCATATAATTTTAAATCTTGCTTCTTCTCTTTATTGTTTTACCTCAATGGTATATCATCAGAGAACCCTTATCACAACACCTTAGTTTTAGAGGGACTGATATTTTGTGCCTCTATTTGATGTTTTCTATATATATCTACAATCATATTCACTAGAAAAAGTCCTGTCAGGACAAGGATGGCAGTTCTACAAACTCTAAAATACAGTTTTTGTTATATTGACAAAAGAAAAAGAAATTGGAAAAGATGGAGTGAGCAATAGAGACAGGTGGGGAATTTTGATAAATGTATGTTTTATAAACAAGAATGAATTTTCTATCTTTTTCTTGACCAAAGTACCTTGGATCATAATAAAAGAACACATCACTCTCCACCCTGGGCCTTCTCCGTCCTCTGCATAAAGCAGCTGTCTCCACAAGGTCTCTCCTTGGCTTTTCTTCATCTATGTCTCTCACTGCTTAACTTTCACACCTGCTTTGATCCTCCCAATGAAAATAAGCGCGTGGCCTCCATAGAGACTAGTTTATTTTAAAAGCTACAGAACTATCACTCAAGAGATATAACTCAGTAAATCATGAATGGTAGCTGTCATCACTTGTAATTTATCATCCAACGACCATAGGCAAATGATTAAAGAAAAAGATTGTCCTTGTTTTTCAACTATTAAAGATTTGCATATGTGGTTCTCTCAAATATTATATTAATTACCAAAAGATTATTTGAGCTTCTTTTCTGAAAGGATTATGAATTTACACTACCCCTTTCCACTTTTAGGACTTTAGTTATTTATGGTAGGTCTAACTGCATCGAATTACTCTGTTTTTCCTTGTTCTGGTAAAACGGTAGCTTTGTCCTCTATAGGTTTTTAAGACTGACCACAGCCTTGTAACTTTTTACAATAAAAAGAACAGAGGTGTGGTACCTGCCACTGAAAGCTACAAGCTTTCAAAGTTCAAGCTGTATCCTTTTATGTCCTCTTTGTATGTGAGTGGGGTTTGATGCATGTGCGTTCACAAGGACCAGTGCGTGTGTGAGAAACAGTGGTCCGTATCAGTACCTGCCTCAATTGTTCTCCACCTTATTTTTTGGTACAGGGTCTCTAACTAAACAAGAAGATCATCACCTCAATTCATCTTACTGGTCCATGAGTTCTAGAGATCCCCCTGCCTCTGTAGATATGAGTACCCAGAGCTAGGGGTTAAGGCACCGCTACATTCAGCTTTGAAATGGGGGCTGACCAGCTGAACTCAAGTCTCTATACTGTCAAGGCCAGAACTTTACCAACTGAGCCATCTCCCCACATTTGAAAACATGTATCACAGGCGTCTCATCAAAGTGGCTTTGTACATGACTGCATGGTGAAGGGATGCCCAGTCATGGTAGACACGCAAAATGATTAAGGACAAACGTGTGCCCTAGTCATTCATCGACAATTAATGGGTATGTGGTTGAGGCTATATTTAGTAGCCACAGGTGCAACCCTAGTACTTTAGAAGCCAAAGTAGGAGCATCAAGCCAGTTTGATGCCAGCCTGGACCACAGGAGTAGACCTTATCAGAAGGAAATGAACAGTAAGCAAACAAAACGTGGAACTATTTATGTTCTGCAGAAATACCTTGTGTGGGATATGCGTCCATCCAGGCAAAACCTACATGCATTGTGACTTGATGCCTTCGGAACCAAATGCTGGCTATGTAGCATGATGCTAGAATACAGTGGAACAAGTAGCATGGGAGGGAGAAAACGCCAAGTGGATTATGTAGCCTGGTGGAGCTGTGTTTGTCATGTGTTTCTGTACCCATTCTGAGGCTGTTTAAATGGGAAGAATTATGGAAGTTAATCATATATGTGTATTTTTAATTCAACATTTGGTTTGTGGGGGGTGGGGAGTATTTAAGGACTAAAATTCTGCTTTTTCAGTATTCAGGACAACTGCAGACTCCTAAGACCTCCTAAATATGAACACAGTTATAAGGCGGCTGACTGCACAGGGTCACAGTATAGACAAAGTTACGAAATGTAACATGCTTTCTTCTTCCTGTTTATGTAAGAATAGAGAATCCCACTCCAAGTGAGACTTGTAGCCTGGTAGGCCAGTTTTCTTTTCTCTAAATATTATAAATGGATATTCAACATTCTACAAATACCCCATGACACACAGTGTTCTAATCAGTGACATACATTTTTCTTTCTTTAAAAGTTTTGATATATTTTAATCATATTCTTTCTCTTTCACCGATTCCTCTCAGAAACCCCACCTCCTAGCCACCTTGTCATGTTTTTTTTTTCTCTACCAAAAACCAAACCAAAAGATCCCAACCAACCCAGCAAACAAGCAAACAAAACCAAGAAAGAAAATGAAACAAAGAAAAACAGAAAAAAACACAGAGTTCATTTTGTGTTTTTCCAACTATCCCTGAACATGAAGCCTTCCCTTCAGTGTGGTTGATACACTTGGGGTCACTTTGTTGGGGAAAACAAATTTTTTTCCTCTCCCATTTTAGCATTTTTGTATGCTTTTAACTATGACAGCATATGTTCTTTATTTTTTAATATACATTTTTTATTTTTTGAGGCTATAATATATTTACATTATTTCCACATTACCTTTTTCCCTCCAAATCTAGCTTCCCATGTACTTCACCCTTTGAAGGTGAAGTCTTGTCCTCTTTTTCTTTAATTGCTATTACATATATGTTTGTGTGTGAGTGTGTGTGTATATGCACGTGTGTGTGTGTGTGTGTGTGTGTGTGTGTGTGTGTGAGTGTGAGTGTGAGTGTGTGTATTCAGTCCGTATAATATTACTTGCACATATATATTTTCAGGGCTGACCATTTGGTATCAGATATCCAATGGGTGTGTTTCTCCCTGGAGAAGACTATTTTCTAACTTTCAGAATTCTGGAGTTGCCTATAGGTCATTGTCTGGGCTTTTCCATGATCTTTTCCCCTTCCATATTAGCATGTCTGTGGTCATGTTCAGGAAGCCCTGTTGTTGAAACTTCATCTGTATAGCTTCCAACTTCTGACCTTTCCAGTAGATAGAACCTTACAGCAAACTCCCTGTTCCTTTGGCTCTTGAAATCATTTGGTAACTTCTTCCACAGTGATCCCTGAGCCTTGGGTATAGGAGTTGTGTCGTAGATAATGTCAATTGGAACTGGGTTTTATAACCCCACATTTTCATCTGTTATAGTTTTCTGTAATAGTCTCTGTCTATTGCTAAGGGAAGTTTCCTAGATGGGGAATGAAGACTATAACTCACATCTATTTATCTTTCTTAAAACCTCTCTTTTGTCTCCTTTACACACACACACACACACACACACACACACCGACTCCACAAACCCAATTTCTAATAGCACAGCAAGTTCACTTTACATCCTTATAAAACTAAGCTTTTTTATCTTTACGCTTTATAGAAATATTATTTTTTAAAGTCCTAAATGAGTTTCAACTAATCACAACACCAATTCACTGAGAATATATTGCAGATTCTTCTAACAGCTGCTCAGATGATGAGTGATTCTGAGTGTTTACTCTGTATGAAACAACCTCGTCATTTTCTGAAAAGATACGTGTAAATGTCCATTCTTTATTGAGATAAAATTATTGCATGCTGCATTAAAATGGCTAGGGAAGAGATTTTTCAAA
Source organism: Psammomys obesus (assembly GCF_907164565.1). NCBI lineage: Eukaryota > Metazoa > Chordata > Mammalia > Rodentia > Muridae > Psammomys > Psammomys obesus. Next base: position 6,410,979 of record NW_026592510.1, on the reverse strand, counting down.
CACCCCAATCAAAAAAGGATAATTTTCCAAAATAAGGGCTCACTGTTGACTATTTTCACACCATTGGATCCAGGAAAAAGTCACCACTATGAATTATCACCTCACGTACTTCATGTGTGTGGAAAACTGCACCTGAACATGTCCAGAGAGAATTCAAGGGCAATGGAAATTGTTCTTAAGAAACGCTTCAGCCCTTTCAAAAACAGAAAATTGAAAAAAACAGAACAAGTAAAAAATGTTCTATACTCTCTATACTAATTGGGTTTTGCTTCTGTATCTCATTTATGTCAATCTTTTCTCTGGGATAATTTTCTGTTCTCTGGAAAAATGGCAAAAAAAAAAAATGCAGCAAGAATAGTATTCCAAGAAAGTAATATGAGAGGAGAAAATTAGGCTCTACTACTTGGAAGAGATCTAATTCATTACCAATCATTATTACAACTCTTCCAATGAGAGGGTAAGTCGGACAATGAATGCCGACTCTGGTGAGAATGTGAATACACAATTCTTGACTCTCACCAGGCGGGACTACACTACTTTAGCTGGACTCAGCTGTTTTATTCCGAACACTTATCTGCTCACTGGGGACATCGGTTGCAATGAAAGCAGGAGGCTGACAGTCGGACCTTCACAACAAGCTGGTGCACGTCTGAACACTCTTAACCCAGCAGAGAACACATTTCTACATACTTCATATGAGAAACAGCTTCTGTCAGTTAACCAGCGCCAGCCCAAACCATATCTTTCTGTTTCTCCCTTCCATACAAACACGGAAACCTGTAAGTGAATTTATCATGGATAGGTTAAGAAAATCAATTTTCCCCCATTGCCAGAGAGGTTTTTCAGTCAACTTTTAAAAGCCATTTGAGAACCTGCTGGCCTCCTTGTACCCAAACCACATGAACTCAGCACTGGTTCTCAGTCACATAGTGCTGTTGGGAGAAAAATCATCAGAGTATAACGGGCAGAGTCCATGATTCAATGTCAATTTTTAATATGTCGTCTCCTCCGAATTTTCTACACCATGGTCCTCCTGTTCTCTTTGAGGTAGGTAGTGAGGAGAATATAAACTCCTCGGAGTGTTCCCGTCATGTCCTAGCAGCACATGTCAAATATAACACTTGGTGGAGCGTGTCCAAAGTGAAAGAAGAATTCCCAGTGCTTCAGCTTTGGGCCCTGCCCAGATTGCCTCCTCTCTCTACTGTGTCCTCCAACAACCCTCAGCGGTCTGCCTGTCTGTGCCCGGGGGAAATATCCCCAAGCCTTATGTATTCTGAAACCCCATTCTTACTGTTTATGAAAATGAATAGTTTCTCAGTCCTTCACTCTCCAAATCTCAATATTGTAAAAGGAAGCAAGTAACTGAGCAGGTGTTTCTAACATCTGTTCCTGTGTGCCAACAGGTAACAGTGAGTCTCTGCTTCCGTGACCCTGAGCACAGGAGACATTACAGCTGGATACAGTAGGAGAGCCTGGGGCCTAAGCTTCCTTTAATGGAACCACTGTAGTTCCCTTCTCAGAGCCACAATTTACCATCTCTGCTTATTGAATTGTTTTTCACCTTTTTTTGATTATTTGTAAATTTACTTCATATCACGCACTCCAATCTCACCCATCCCTCTATCCCTCTGCCTTTGCAACCTCCCTTCCAAATAAAACAAAACAAAAATAGCAACAACAAAATCATCTCATCGTGGACCCTGGGGTGTGTCGCAGGGTGCCACGCCGTGTGTCGTTTCTGTCCACACATCTTTCCTTGCAAAGGTTGGTCGCAATGAGTCATTGGTCTGTCTCGAGGCCTCTGGCTTCTGTTAAACTCTCAACTCTGAATCCTCACTGGGATTCCTCTCAGGTACCCTGTTGTTGCCGTGTGTCATGGAAATGCTGCAGCTTTGGATCTGCAGGATCCGCTGTAAGAGGATCCTGTGCTCTGGCTCCAGTTCATTACGGTGTAGATGTTGTGGTGGTCAACTCGTAGGCCTGGGTTTGGGCCTGGATGGTCAGCCCAACAGTTCTCCTGAACCCTCATCACCAGGGAGAGCTCTCCAGCACTGCCCCAGCTAGGCTAGCTGACCCAGGGCTGCAGCCAGCAAGAGAAAGGGCTCTCATGTCCTTGTGACTGGCTCACCCTAAGTCAAGCCACCAGAGCCCAGCTTTACTGTGGTGCCCAGCTGAGGTAACCCGCTATCACCTGTCTTGCACTAATTAAACCATGCCCCACATTGATCATTCTCCATCTGTGTACAAAAAGTCCCATATAGAGACATTTTCCATAATTATTTTCCCCACCAACAAAGTCTCAATGATCAGATAGTATTTCTACTTTGGGCGGTAAATAAACAATAATTTGCATTTGAATTCATATTTACCTAGACAACTGACTCTAAGAAAAGTGGGAGAAACCAAGGACTGAGTTCTGTTTTACTAAGAGTTGAAGCTCGTTCAACCACTACTGAGTCCCTACTGTGTGGAAGACGTTTGGGTCGGTGATACCGCCAGGACTATGAAGCTGACACTTGAAAAGCTTGCATATTGGACAGGTTCAGACAAGGTGTCTATCTTGTAATGAGCACACGAAGCTGAGGCAGTATAAGATCCTTCTTGCCAGGAGGAGGTGGGAATACAAAACAAAACTGAGGAAGACAAACAAACAAAGAGCAGGGAACAGAAAGAGGGGATACTCTGCCAGCTTTAAGGGTTTCAGAAAGAAAGAAAACATTAAGGTGCCCTTGGCTGCAACTCATCTGCCTACAAAGTGAGTCTGGCCGTGGAGGACATGGGGGTGCTTCTACCACGAGAGAAGAGTTGGTTGGTTGTGAGAGAACAGTTCCTGGTGCCTGAGTAGAACTAGGTGATGGAGCAGACCTCTGAGAAAGCTGTGAAAAATCCGTGGGCCAAGGGGATAAGGAGAAGCAGGCACACGTCAGGTAAACGTGATTTGTTGAAACAACTTGAATGACACAGAGAGTGAAGCTTGCAGGGTACTTGGACATTTGTCTCATCCGGCTTGGTGTGAATTACAGCACGAGTGCCTAAAGGCTGCCTGGGGCATCTTTATATGCACTAATACAAGAAAGGAAGGCAAGAGTTGGGAGTTAATCAGGTTAATTATTTTCCTTTGTAGAAAACTGGCAGCCTAGAGAATATCATAAGGACTAGAAATGGATATTACTGATGTTGAATTTAATCCCTTTTCCCTAATCACTGCGCCCTGGCCAGTTCCCACACTCTGACTTTCAAGTTTTGGTTCTCCCGAAACTGGAGTCAGACATGACTTATTTGCTGATCTGAGACACTGTAACCAGAGCTCTTTGTAAGGTTTTCTCAGCAAGCTGCTTTCAATTTAGGTGACAATTTTCTGAGTTGAAATCATGACACAGACCATATTTAGGGAATGCCAGTTGATCTTTCTGATGACTTTCCAGCAAGAACTGTACCTGGCTCTGCACTGGTTCCCAGTTTCTACAGGAAGGCAACAGCAATCCTGTGCACTTCAAAGAGCTACATACAGTTGGAGTGCATTCTATGCCTTGAAGTACATGCCTTAGAGTCTGTTTGGTTCTAAGACCTTTGATTTGTATCTTGACTTGAACAAACCAAAAATACTTTTTGGCTCTGTCACTACTATTGGTTACATTCCTAACAGACTAGAAACAGCTTAGAAATTATGGTATGTCTTAAAACAAGATTGAAAAGTATGCATGTAAGCTTCTTTTGCTGGAACAAATACGATAAAAGACAGGCGATTCAACAATAAAAAATAAATAAATGATATTTTCCTTGCTCCTTGTGTAAGGTTCAAATATATCCAATATAAACTGTCAGTGGACTTTTGTTGCAGGCAAAAGATTTATCTTCCCGTCAGTGCATTTATTCCTTCTCACTCGGTGATTCCATACACTACCAAATACTGTGAATGATACAGAGATGCTCTGAATGTCTAACCTATCTGGTGAAAAACAGATGCAGAAAAACGGGCAGTGCAGTCTATGAGAAGTCACATGACATGAGGGCGGACTCACCTAGGCACATAGGGGAGAATCAAAGATCTAGTTGCCAGAAAAAGGTTGACCAGAGGACAAAGGGCAAACATAAGCTATACTTTGAAGACAGATAAGATTTCAAGTTAGAGATACATACATGTCACGTGGGGAAGGCAATGACATAAAAATCCATCCAGGGAAAAAAGTGCGACCACGCTCAGGAAATAGCACGTGTTCTCTTTTGTCTAACTCACGGTGTCAGGGGATGTACTGCTGATAACCTGAGCTGTCAGTAACAGAAACTCAGGTAGGGTCCCATCAGCCCAAAAAGAGCTCGGTTCCTTGGTTGCATAAACTTCTAAAATCACCAAAGGAGAACCAAGCACATTCCCACCTCCATGTGCCCCCTAGCAACGGGCATCATTCTAGGGATCTTGACATATACATATTTAAAAGGCCCCTAGGTCTATGAGAAAGAAAACAAAACAAAACAAAGCCCAGTTATGGCTACATTTCCAGTCTGGACTCGCCAGCACCTTGCTCCATGCCCACCACCGTTTCTCATTTGTAAAGTGTGGATAATTATAACGCATGTCTTGTCCAACTGCAGCAGGGTAGCTATGCTGCGAGAGAGACATTCTCACTGCAAAAGTATTCTATTGAATATGGTCTCACCAAAGGCATAAGACAGGCATACACTAGAACGCAGCTGCGGAGGGGGTGGTTATTACGCGTTAGAATCCTTTTCCAGTAGAAGCAGGGGAAGGTGGAGGAACACAGCAGTGTACACAGACAGAGGAAAGGGGAGGAAGAAGCTCAGATGATCAGGATGAGGAGCTGTTGCAGGGGGGCCAGGGGAGCACCACACAGCGGGCCACTTTTCATCTTCCTGTCACTTTCGGGAAATGCCAAAAAGTAAAAACAAAAGATGCAACAACAGGTTTTCCATGCGCTAAGCCAGCGACAGCTACCTCAACAGGAAACTCTTTTTAATAGTTACAGAATCCAACAGCTCATCAGAAAAAATAACCTTGTAGGAAAACGGGGGGGGGGGCTAATTTCACCCATCTGAGGGAAGCGCATCACCAAGAAATGCTGACGAGGGAGGTGTGGGGGATTTTTGTTGTTGTTGTTGTTGTTTTGGTTTTAAATAGCGAAAAAGGTTCCTGCTCATTTCTTGTTTCTTTTCTCAGTCCAAGCAAAACAAAATAAAGTACACAGAATGTCACTTATATGACCCAGGGGGAAAAAATCACTGTGGAACACACAAGCTTTAAAGTGATACCGTGCACCAGCAAGAAAGGGGGCAAAGACAATACTGGAAACGGAGATTGTTCCCTTGAAAAGGTCAGACTAGTTAGAAGAAAATTCTCCAAAGTTCATTTTGCAAACATTAGAAAACTTTCATCATCCTGATTATCCTTTAAGAAAGTACTTATTTGCAAACGGGAAATCAGGGGCGGGCCTGCAGAATTTAAACGATATGTGCCAAATGTATATATAACTTGCTGTTAATGGAAGCAGCATTGAATCCCAGGTCTTCGGACCCAACCCCTTCTCATGATACTAACCAAGGAACTTGCTGGCAGTGCTTTTATTTTTTTTATTTTCTTAAAGCATTGCCACACCTCCTGCTGTGCCCTTGGCTGCCTAGAAAATTCCATTTGGGCTTCACATTTTCTCTTGGCCGTTAGTCAGAAAACAGTCCAGATGCGGCTCTGCCATAAATCACCACGGACTTCACAACACAACATTACAATCCCTACAGAAAGAAGGGCTCCAATTAGAAGAGAGGTGAAAACCTAAGAAGAGAGATTCCCCTGCCCCTCTCAGCTCCTGAATGTGACAGTTGACAAAAATCAAGTAATAGATTTATATGTATTCATACTGTTTTTCAGAATGAATGAATACAACATTGAGATGCCATTCCCTCTTATCAAATTGGTTCAGAATTTAAAAAAAAAAAAAAATTAAAAGCCCTATGTGTTTGTGTTTGTGCCCACCTATGTAGAAGTATACATACACACTGGTACATGCATGTGGAGGCCAGAGGTTGGTGTTGGGTGTTTTCCTTTATTGCTGTCTACATTATTTTTCGAGACCGTGTCTCTCACAGAACATGACGCTCACTGATTCCGACAGACTAGCTAGCCAGCAACCCCAGATATGTTTTCTTCTCTGCTTCCCGGCACTGTGGTTACTGGTGCATGCCACCACGTCTGGCTTTTGTGGGAGTTCTGGGGAATCGCACCCAAGTCTGCAAGCTTGCACAGCATGTACTTCACTGACTGAGTCACACTACCCCTGACCCCAGTGTTCGCGTCTTTGAAGAGAATGCTGACATTCGTTTTCGTCAGCGCGGTAATTGGGCTCTGGGAAAGTACTAAGAGATCTCCACTTAGACAAACCCCGGTTGCTGTCCTCCCTCCCTTTCTTGCTCTCTGTATCCAATTATGTTCCAAGACTCTCCCGCTCTACTTCTGAAATGTCCCTCCTCATTCCATACCCAGCACCGCTGTGGAATATCACTTTTCCTCACCTCGCCATTAAACTTACTGCTCCTTTCAGCTTTTACTTTCCACCACTAACATTCACTCTTTGTAGCAAGTCTGTTATCAGCTGGAGTAGTTGCAGCAGAATTACGGTGATGTTCAGAAACATTCAGTGGGCTTTCCACTGGCCTTCAAGTGTAGAGCAAATACCATACCATAATATGACATGATGAGAACTGTCCATTTCCTAATAGATAAAATGTCCTAATTGCCTATAATGTACTGGAAGAATTTCTTAAGATCCCCAAATACTATCTTTGTATATCTTTCAAAAACACACTATGTTCTTCTTTAAATAATTTATAAACTTGATCCACTTACTGTATTAATTATGGCTCCCTTGAAAAGATTATATATCTTCTAAGTCTAGTCTCTCTGAGGGAGGGGTGGTTCTGCTGAGCATACTCTTGACGACTATGTGGATCTGCAGTAGATGTGGTTTCCTTGAGGAAGGGCATGAAATGGGGTCTTTGTGGTCTCAGGAGAAACCTACAGAAGAGTAAGGGAGAGAACTCCGCAACAGCAGAGGAGCCAGACATAGAGACAGCTCCAAGAGAAATCTGTCCTGAGCCTACTTCTGTGCTAGGAAGTAGACTTGTCTCCAGAGTGTAGGCTATCCCATGGGGAATTTCCTCCCATCCCTCCCAGGCGAAAAGGCCAAGATATCATATGCTTGAGTAGTCAGTCATGTCCCATCAGACATGAAATTTCCCATCAGATATGAAATTTCCCGAGTCTTTTCTGCGCTCAGTGTGTTCATCAGCCAGAGACAGTATGTGAAGAAAGACTAGTAACATTTTCTAAACAAACAGTATCTATGAGGAGCTGGATAATGAGGGCACCCACCGAAAGGACTCTAGAGAAGGTGTCATGGACATCAGCTATAGAATCTCGTGACACTTGTAATAGCTCACAGCCAGTACACTAACACAGATGACTGCAAAAAGAAATAGTTCTGTTCTCCTACTTGAAGCATGTCAGGATGAGCTAACTAAAAGCCACCTGTTTGCTTCCTAGTCATCCTTTGCAGTTGCTACTACAATGCTTATAGACGACAACAGTCCTGGGGGATGGAGGCCTGAGATGAAGGTACCAACCAGGTTGATTTATACTAGTAACCCCTCCAAGTTGTTGGCCTCTACTCATAACCTCCCAGAACTTCTCGCTGTACTGTGCCCTTACTGGACTGTGAGCCTCAGAAAGGAAGTAAGGATTGTTCGTGGATTCTTCCTGTAAAGTCACTAAAACTATCCCTGAAGATTCTAGCCTTTGTGGCCTAATTATCTCCTAAAAGACCCCCTTTAAATGCCTTCACACTGAAGATTAGATTTGAATATAACTTTTAGATTGACACAAATAATTAGCAGCATTTAGTCCTGGCACATAAAAAGAAATAGTATGGGTTGGTTGTATTACATTTCTCTGATAAAATGTTTCACTACAAAGTTTGAGCAAATATATTTAACTTTAAATTTATTCATACCCATAGAAAAATCAAATGACTTACCATGCTTAAAGATTTAAGGTGAGACTATTGGGAGCAATTGAGACCATTTTTGTTCTAATGACAGAATGGCATTATAGCAATAAATACTTACAACAGGAACCAAATATTTCCTCACAAAGCCCAAGAGACTCTCTTAGTTGTATTCAACTATTTGCTGTGTCAAGGTCTTCTCTGGATCAATGAGAAGCAAATGAACAATGATGTTCCAGTAGATAGCACACAATTCCAGTTAGGACCATTGAGTCTCTGAGTCCAATTGCATTTTGTTTAAGTACATGTTTGGGATAAAATCAATATGGCTTTGTTTTATAAGTCCTAACAGATTGTTAAAATATAGGATACATGCTTTTAAAGCTCAGCCTTAATTTATGCTTATAATAATCCAGCAAGCATGTGTTACATCTTATCAGTGTACAAGCAAAATGAAGTATATAGATGACTAGGACCTGATTCCTGCCCTGAAGATGGTTATAATCTAGTAAGCAAACCATTCATGTACAAGAATATACTAACCTCTCACTTGAAACCATTTTCTACTTCATTATCACTTCACTATGACAATCTAATATGACAATCTAATTCCTCCCACCTTCCTGTCACTTCTTTTTAAATAAATTGACCATTGATGCACAGATATGCCCACAGGCCAATCTGGCAAAAGCATTTTCTCAGTTGAGATTCCCTATTCCCGAGTATGTCTAGAGTAGATTTGCCTCATGCTTACAAAAAGTAACTACGACAGTGTGTGGATATCAATGAGAACCTTTCTCAAAACACAAGGTGAATAATAACCAAGGCTGACCTCTGGCCTAAAAGAGAACACACACACAAACACAGTACATTCATACTCTCCCATATACATGACCCCCCCATACCACATGAACACACACACACACACAAGCCCAACAGAGCACTGAGAATGGATACTAGTATTTAGAAGAACAAATGATTTCATCTAAGCACAACAAACACAGGAGCAACAACTCCTTGCCAAGTTATACATATCAAAGGTGCTAATTGAGGATCTTATTAATTCAGTGAAAGTGGAGCGATAACTTCAACCTTTTCAGACTGATGACTTTTACAGACACTTTGGTTAGTTGGTGCATATAATAATATCATGTACAATTCAGCTATTTGCAATTTTGATTCAGAAAAAATGAATAGAAGAGAAAAAAAAATCTTTACCACCCAAACTGCCAACATCCTGTTCTATCATCTTCATTTATCCATGATTACACAAATTGCTCCTTAGCAAATATGATGTTATACCTTACCTCTTTTTTCAGGCAGTGAGATTGGAGTTGCATTTCTAGAAATGCTCAAAGAACACTAATACCTCTATGGAGCTTCATTAGAAGAATATCATGAGCTCACTAAATCTTCAGACAATTCCAAATCTTATTAGAAAACTGAATATCTATTACCGTGTTTTTAGAGGACACAGTTTTACTGTTAATCTAATTGACCAACTTAAGTTGTAGGAACTTTCAATCTAGATATTCTTCCCAAATAGACATTACAGGAAATGGCTCTTAAACTAGTATGCAAGCAGCCAAAAGGCTGAGAGCTTATGGAAAGCGGAAGGCCTAATGGCATGAACTGAGGAACCAAGCTGAGTATATGTTCTGAAGTCATCTTCCTTCCATGCTTCCCTGCCGTTTTTACAGATGCTTCAGCAGTTGTGTGGCAAATCACTGCTCAAGGAATACAGTATTGTGTTTAGAATATTTTAAATTAAGTTACACCCACTTCTGGGAAAACAGCCCTTAAGTTTTGGTGTGAGGCTGTGAATTTGACTGCATTTTCATTTGAATGGAAGACGGTGCCTAAAGTTCCTGGCTTTAAATGATGCTCTCTGAATATCTCTTTATGACACCAGCTCTATAATAAGACAGCTTCCCCATACTCTAGAGACTCCTCTTCTGCTGAAGTTACAATTTCATTGAGAAAAGAAAGAAAAAGAATACAGATCTATTTCAGCTAAGACTAAGGATGCTGTGAGCTCATATTCTTATATACAATACACAAAAATGCTACCTTATTTTTGTGGTCTGTCCTGTACTTTTGCAAATGTTTTGATATCCGGGGAATCCTAAAACATAATTAAGTTTGAAGTGAAGGTGGAGGCAACCGAAGCTCTATGCCTTCTTTCCCAGCCTCACAACAATTTCAAAAGAATCCTTGAAGCATATAGGCTCTGGCTTCATGTAAATTGGCTTATAATCCTATGTTTACCTGTTTATACAGAGAGATGGTATCTTGGTACTGGAACATCTTCTACACTACTGTAAAAGAAGCAGATTTTGTTACTCATTTCCCTGTGAAGAAGGCCTTCCTGTTTTTTTTTCTACCTCGATCTTTTAGACAAATTATACTGGGAAAGAGCGAAAATCTCTGGCTAATTGGTACAGATCATGTGCACTGAGTGCATTTCTTTAGCTCCATGCCTCAGGCGGTCCTCCAGATCTTCAGGACTTACTACATCCCCTGATACATTCTTTCCTTTGAAATGTCTCTTTCCGGCCTTCTTGGAAATGGTCATCTTTGCCTTGGTTGACCCCTGCATGATTAGAGTACCTTCTTCAGTAAGTGTTAATGATTTTTTTAAATAAGTAAATCACCTTAAGGCTATCTTACAGGCCAAAGCCAATGGATGAGAGGCAGCTTTTGCCCGGCAAAGAGCTAACTTGCTAACTGAGGAAACACCAGTGCAAATAATGGGATTATTAGCAGATGGAGGCTCCAATCAAGACATCAATTGCATCTTTCAGGAGAGAGAAATATAGCCCTTCCTTTTATTGTCGTTCTAATAGAATGGATATTAGGGGACAATTTAAACCCAAAGCTGACTCCACATGTCCTTCTGTGTAATTTTACACATAGGCACCAACCTGAACCAAGTTTTGTAAGCTCCAAAAATACCCGCATGTACGTAATTGCTTCAGTGTGCTGTGAGTCCCACTTACCACATCCAGGGCCAGAACCTGCTGTCCAATTTTACCATTTCTCAGTAATTCACGAGCTACAGTCCTCCCCAACTCCCTTCCACCAGCAAACTCCACATCATTTTAGGACGAAATTTATCATACTATTTACGTGTATTATAAGGAAATGAGATATTTCCTTATAAATAAAGCAAGTAACTATTTTTATGAAGTTCCTACCTTTATTTCTTCCTGACAAAGTTATCAGTGTTGTCTTCTAACCCTGTTTCCACAGAAACATTATAGCTATTTCCCAGCAGTTTTGCTTAAGGTGGTAATTTGCGTAAATGTCTATGTTTGGTTGCAACAGAATTAATCACATATGTGCTCAGTATTTGAGTAAGTACATAAAACTTGAAAACAAATTATATAGGTCCTAAGTACATAGTTACCCACACTCACAGTACGTTCTGAAAATGGTTGGTTCAACCAATTATCACTTGGCTGTGAGATGGCTTCCATGGCCCTCAAAGTGGTAGCTATCAACCTTGTGCATTCTACCGAGAACCGTTCTACAGCATCTTCCACTTTTAGCTCTTCTTTCTTCCTACTTCTTGACAATAATTACTGTATAGGGTCTATCTTTTCTTTCTCTTCATACCAGTTTTCAGTCAGGAATGCAGTAGGGAATTTAGAAATTTAAAACTAAAGTATGTATTGGGTTTGAATCCTGTTGCATCCCAACTAAGACATGCTTCATCCTTGATTTAAATTTATCCACCAAAATATGCTTTTTTAAAAAATAATATTGGTATGCTGCCAATTCCCACCACTTGTGTCTGGCACACAAGTACTTAATAAGTATTAGTTGGAGATTAATAAACCAACTGCTAATTCACATACTATGAGCAAGTGAATCTTCTTCATGCAGGACCTGTGGCACTTTTCTAATAAAAAATATATAACTAAAAAATTATGATTGTTAAAGAAATGGAAAGCTAATACATAGTTTTTTGCACTTAACATTGATGTCAACTTAAAAACGACTTCTTTGAGCCCTAAATTTCCCTTCAGAAGCTCCTTATTAAGACTAGTGACTAATAAAAAGAAAAGAAAAAATATATATCCCCACTGTTGGCTTTGAAGGCTATAACCAAAGAGAGCTGAAAATAACCCACCTTATTTCTAATTTGTTGGAATGTAACAGTTGTTACTATAGGAACAAAGCCAGTAATTATTCATCTTTAATTCAGCTGATTAATTTAAACAGCAGAAGAATTGTAAAACTGAAAACTGATGTTTGAACTGAATTAAGGAGGCAATTCAAATGCAAGTGACACTAACCCTAGATCCAGGATGAATGGGTCCAATTCAAAGGTACTTAATTTTAACACAAAGATAACTAAAATAAGCACCAACTGATGAATAAGATGATGCTTTCATCAGTGGGTAATGAGCCTGAGAATCAAATCCCCATCCAAAATGAGGTGTTTTGTAGTTGTTATTTTGTCTTGATACAGCCCCTTACTTCCCAAGTGAGTTCTGCCAGTATGCTAAAGCTTAGGCTGATGAAGCTTAGGCTGAATAATCAAACATGTCTAGCTGGTGTTATAGTATAAAGTTGGTCCCCAAAGTGCATCCACTGGACACTTAGTCTTCAGTAACAACGTTGTGCAGTGATGAGATTAGACCTTGAGACCTCGATCCTCCTAGACCCAATAAAGCTGATGTTGCTGTTCTGAGTACAGGATCTCACTATTTCTTGTCCTCTGTCTGTTCTTCTACCACATCATTTGCACAGTAAAGACCTCACCAAATGCACTGTTTTAATCTTTGAATCAGTAAGTTTCTGTTGATTGTAGCTTACCGCTTACCCAACTTGAGATGCTCCATTATAGAAAGACAAAATGGATGACAATACAATCCATCAAAATACTAGAAAACACAACAAAGCTTTCAGGGTGAAGTTCTGCCATTGAATGACTAACTTGAAAACTGAAAAGCTTTAAAATATTCATCAACAGACTAAAATTTGGATATTCATGTGTCATTATGTATTTTCAATATAATGTATTATTATGTATTTTAAATTCTGAATCTAAGAATCAGTCTTTTGCTATGTGCCAAAACTAAACACAATCTCACACAAAAATTGAGGAACAAATGATAATGTATATATGCACCATGAAGGAAGCTCACAGTATAAATTGAATGAAAAGATACCATTATATATATATCAGAAATAAATATATGTATGGGTGGGTGTTCTGCCTGTGTGTATGTCTTTGTACCATGTGTATGAAGTGCTGGCAGAGGTCAGAGAGGGATTCAGATGCCTTGGAATTAGAATTACAGATGGATGTAAGCTACCATCTGGGTGCTGGGAATAGAACACCTGTCCTCTGGAATACCAGCCAGTGCTCCCGAGAACTCAGCTATCTCTGCAGCTCTATTTTAAAACTAATAAAGGTAGATAGGAAAGTTCAGCCTAATTTCTAAAGATAGTATCCTGGCCAACCATAACACACCTTTTATTGGCATCCTCGGGAGTAGCCTTTCTTAAAAATATGGAGACTCATAGCCAAACTTTGGGCAGAGCGCAGGGAGTCGTATAAAAGAAGGGAGATTTAGTTTGACCTGGAGAGGATAGCAGCTCCACAAGGACCAAATATATCTGGGCACATGGGACTTTTCTGAGACTGTATCTCCAACCAAGGACCATGCATGGAGATAACCTAGAACCCCTGCACAGATGTAGCCCATGGCAGTCAGTATCCAAGTGAGTACCCTAGTAAGGAGAACAGGGACTGTCTCTGACATGAACTCAGTGGCTGCCTCTTTAACCTCCTCCCCACCCCCAAGGGAAGAGCAGCCTTGCTAGTCCACAGAGGAAGACATTGTAGCCAGTCTTGATGAGACCTGATAAGCTAGGGTCAGATGGAAGGGGAGGAGGACCTCCCCTAAGAGAGGATTTAGAGAGGGGCAGGAAGGAGATGAGAGAGGGAGGGTGAGATCGGGAGGGAATGAGGGAGGGGGCTACAGCTGGGATACAAAATAAATAAACTGTAACTAATATAAAAAATAAAAATTTAATTAAAAAAACAGATTAAATGACATTATAAAGGTGGGTCTCCAATCCAACAGGACTCAAGTCCTCACAAAATGAGTAAGACACACTTTGATCTGGGACATTGAACATCCAGAATGTAAACAAATAAATGTGATCATTTAAGCCCCCACCAAAAATGTTGTGACTTGGTGTTTTCCTCCAAGTCGCCTGTCTCCTGATTGTAGGTACAAAAATAGGAAGATCAGTTTGATCTTGAAAGTTATTGTTGTACCTCAACATAAACTTATCAAATTTATTATAAGTTTGTAAACATCTGAGTTACAAACAAATATTTTATACAAAAGTCCTACTTTTACAATCCTTATCACAGCCATTTCTGGAAAACAAGGTTGCTGCTGACAGTGTGGGTGATCTGCAGTTTCAGAATATGGTATTTTATATGCTAATACATTTGCTTAAATTTTAATTAGTGTTTTTTTATAATTTAATTTAAAATATAAGGCAAAAATAAATCTGAGCACGCATTTCAATGTTTTCATGATCTGGCACCATCCTAACTCAGCGTTAATGACTTTCTAATATAAACTGATTTTGGAAAAAAAAAATGTTATCATATATAACAAATCACCCCAAAATGTAGAGCTGATTTAGGCCAAAATCTCTTAACCTACCACCAATTCTGATTCAGTCATTGTAAGGTAGGGCCCATAACTTATAATATTTCATGCTGGTGGTATCGACACTATGGTGATTTAAAGCCACCCCTGTTCAAACAGCCATATTCCTCAAATTGTCTCTTATTTCTCCATGACTTTCTTCTCCAGAATTGCTGTCAGTCAGTGACTATCTCCTGATCAGTAATCCATGCCAACTCCTACTCATTTTCCAAAGTGATTCTTCCAGGAGGAAGTTGCCCCGTTAGGATTCCGTGGTCTTAGACAGCTAAGTGAGATGTCCCAGTGTTTGTCATGAACCCTGATCTTTTCAACGACTGTTAGAACAATCAGTGCTCACTTCTACTTTTTCAACTAGATGATGGCTGTAGTGTGAAGCAGACATTTGTAACTACTGCTCAGTGAGTAATTAAATGAGTGGGTGAGTGAATGACGGAATTCACTTGAATGGTGGCAGCCCAGACGAAAATGCTGATACCAAATGAGGCCGTTAGGACTCATCTCCCAAATTCTTCTGCTCTTCAGCAATGTCCTTCACGGGAGACTGGAATTTTTTTTTTTTTTTTACTTTGCTTTTTTTCATGCCAATTGACAATCTTCAAATTTAGAAGTGGATTGGAGTTAATAAACATTTTTCTTTAGAGATAAAAATCTCTCTACAGGGTAAAATTATTATCCAAGTTCTTTAAAAATGTATAATATTGAATATTTTAATCAGATTTATTTTTTCTTCAGGGATCCTTCCCCACATCCTCTGCATATTTTTATTAGGTTAATGAAAACCAGGGGAATAGACATGTTGGGCCTCCCCCTCTCTGAGGAGAGACGGCTAGGGAAAAGGGGGAGGGGAAGGAAGAGGAGGTAAGGAAAGCTGTGATTGGAATGTAAAGGAAATAAATAAATTGATTAATAAAAAATGGAAAAAAGCAAAAAACAAAAAAATTGAGAAATAATTTTGAATTCATTCTTAAGTAAAAAGAAACAGGTAAAAATTATTTGTTTCTAGTTATGGATGTGTATGCATGTGTGTGTGTGTGTGTGTGTGTGTGTGTGTGTGTGTGTGTGTGTGT